>NC_077230.1:9312512-9658762 GCF_027887165.1 Monodelphis domestica | reverse complement strand
CCTTTTGCATTGTACATTCATGCCATGAGGTGACAGACGTTGCGTGTGGGCAGCGAGGGCAGAGCCTGGAGTCAGGAAGGCTCATCTTCACGCGTTCAAATCTGGCCTCAGACACTTAGTAGCTGTGTGACCCTAAGCAAGTCACCGAACCCTGTTTGCCTCAGTTTCCTCATCTGTCAAATGAGCTGGAAAAGGAAATAGCAAACCTCTCCAGGATCTTTGCCAAGGAAGCCCCAACCAGGTCACGGAGAGCTGGACGTGGCAGAACAGTAACGGGAACTGATACAATGTGGCAGAGCCAGAATTCCAACTAAAGCCCTTGAGACCCGAGCCCAGCGACCTTTTCAGCACGGCACATTCTAGGACAGAGACCAGACCTCAAGGCAGGAGATTCTGGGCCTGAATCTGGTCTGGGACGTTTCCGAGCTGGGCCAGTCGCGTGAGGCCGGTCGCCTGGTCCTTCCCACCCTCCTGCCTGGTGCTGACTCTAAGGAGGAAGGCAGCGCAACATGCGAGCCAAGGAACCAGCGACAGGGAAGGACATGAGGCAACTCTGTAGCAAGAGAGAAGAATATTCAATTAAAGCCAGGAGGGTCAAGAGGAAGAGCCCCAGCACCTGCACGGTCCTCATCGAGAAGGATTGCTAGTAGGGTGTGGCCGTGGGACACAAAACACCGAGGGAATGGCCAAGTCCACGAGGCCTTGGATCCATTGAAACGGCGAAGCATCCGTTACACCAAGCTCAAGGAAGTTCGGGGGCATGTCTAGACACGGCCAATTCACTTAGCATGGAGAGAGCTCGAGTCCAGAAGGCTTCACGCCGAGCCTTTGAGCCTGGTGACACGGATCCTCCCTCCGTCCTGGGCCGCACGCAGAGGGTCAGGATCTCAGGGGTATCCACAGTGGAGACGCCAGAAGCTGACCTGGGGAGAGACCCGGGCTCCCCCTGCCCCTCTCGTACTGCTCCCAGACGTGGGTGTGGGGAGCTCGTTTCTACTTTGTACTGCTTGAGAGGGGATCCCGATGGAGCCAGGACACCTTGGAACTAGGATGGCAGGGCCCACGCTGGCCTGGAAACCCTGAAAAGCCGAGCCTGGGCCTGGGGACTGGGGCTAAGCGAGGACACTAACCTCGTGTCCTTCTCCAGACACCGAGGATTGGGCTTTCTATGAGGTTAATGGTGGGTCAACTAGATGACTCAGTGAAAGAAAGTCAGGCCTGGAAAGGGGAAGTCCTGGGTTCAAATCTGGCCTCTGACACTTCCTACCTGCGTGACCCTGGGCAAGTCACGTCACCCCAGTTGCTTAGCCCTTAACACTGGAATCAATACTTAGTATTGATCTTAAAATGGAAGGTGGGGGTTTAAAAAAAAGAAGTAAATGGCAAGTTTGGGATGTAATTGGTCGGGGATATTTTCCTTGACATTTTTCTATTGGGTCGCTATGAACAGGAAATAATCTTAAACATATGACTAGGCCTTTAGCAAAACTTTAAAATGGATGCAATTTGTCTTTGAGAAAACACTACCTCTTTTGCTATTGTCTTCTTTCCTTACGCTCCTCAGGACCTGGATGTCGTAGGGCTGCCTCTGTTCGTCAGAGTTCTCTAGCTTGGCCTTCACCTGCCCTTCCTCCAAGTGCTCCACGCTATAAATATCAGCCCTACAATGATCTTTCTGCCACATCAATTCTTCCTCCCTCTCTTCTTTAATCCTGTTGCAAATTAATCCTAAAATCATGAACACATTTTAAAAAGTGTCTCAAATTTCCTTTTGAATTCAGACATTTTAAACAAAGAGCCGTCCTGCCTTCGAAGGCAGTCCGTTCTATAGCAGTCCGCCCGCCTCCCTCCCACGGGGCCCCCAGCTACTTCTGCGCGGCGTTGGCCCTTCCATGACTTCCCCAAGGGCGGGAGCGCCTCCCGCCGGCATCCACCTCGCTCCGCTCACAGCGTCTTTGGGGAGCCTTTCTCCTGCCCCCCCGGACTTTCCCGGGGAACTGACCCAGAGTACCGTGACGTTGCATGGACGCCCCTGAAGCACCCGCGCCACCCCTGGGTGGCTCCTCACTTGCACACCCTTCCCCACTCCCAAGTGTCTCTGACGGTGCCCCCCACTTCCCCTGTGGCCGAGGCACGTCTACCACATGGCTGCCTTGAGCCCGGCCATCACCAAGAGGCCACCGACAAGGAGCCGGGCCGGGTTCAAGCCTCCGGAGGGGGCTGGAGCCTCCTCCTCCTCCTCCGAGTCCGCTCGGGGCTCCGTGTATTCCCGCGCCTGGTCTGACACGTCTAAGGACTGTCCAGGGCAGCTTCTTTGTCTACTTAGCCGCCCCCTTTCCTGACGATGGTCTCCGTGAGGAGCCTGCAGTGTGGTGGGCCTTGGAAACAGACCTATCGCCCCCCCCCGCCCGGACTGCATGGACCCCCCCCGACTATGTGGAGCCCCCCCGACTATATGGAGCCCCCCGGACTATGTGGAGCCCCCCCCAGACTATGGGGACCCTCCCGGACTATGGGGACCCCCCTGACTATATGGAGCCCCCCCCGGACTATGTGGAGCCCCCCCCAGACTATGGGGACCCTCCCGGACTATGGGGACCCCCCTGACTATATGGAGCCCCCCCCGGACGATGGGGACCCCCTGGACTACGTGGACCCCCCCGACTATGTGGAGGGCTTCGCCACCTGGAGAGAACGTCTCTCCTCCATTTGGAATCTGGACTGCACGGCTTTGGCGGCAAAGCGTATCGGAGGGCTGTGGGACGAGCTTTCTGTGACGTCATTGTCGGGGTTCTAACATGGCTCAGACCTATGCAATGGGGCGACTTGCTGAGGAAGCCTTAGTGAGCCTGTAAATGCCTTTAACGCCTTCACTTCTATGCCTTTATCCCTGTTCCTACTAACGCTGGAGAATGTTGTCTGCAAAAGCCTGCCTGGTCTCTTGGGGTCTTCCTTCAAGCCTGCCCGAGGCACGGCTGTCCCAGGGAGAGAAGAGAGGAAAGGCGAGCCAGCAGAATCGGGTAAACCCGGCTTGGAAGGGAAGACGGCCCTGCTCAGAGGCCGCTAAACAAGATGTGGGGCTTCCCAAACCTGATGGAGACAGCTTTGAGGCAGGAAGGGAGGCGCCTCCCCAGGAACGGGCGGGATGAAGCCCCGGAACAAGCACTGAAAAGGAAGGCGGCAGAGAGGGCCCTCCGTGAAGAATGTATTTCCTATCGGGAGGAACATGTTCCTGGTTCCAGGAAGCGCCGGGAGCCTTTGCCTTTCTCTCTCTCAAAGCAGGGTGTAGCTTCCTGACTTACCACGACTCCGTTCTTCCAAAGGGAAAGGGGCCAATAAAAGGCAGCGCTGCTCTGGGACTGTGTTGACTTTGATTCTTCACTAGCAGGGAGGGACTAACTCCTGGTGTGGAGATGACAGAAACCCCAAGAACAGGTGGGAAACTCCGCCACAGGTCACGCGTGCGCCCCAAATTCTGGGCGAGAAGAAGAAACGGGCTCACAGAAAAGCTTGGGAGGATCCCACGGAATGAACTGCTCAAGGCAGTCAGCCAGGAGGGATGGGAGCTGCTCACGAATGAAAGCTTGAGGACAGAAAAGGAAACGAGATCTATCTGAAGACACCAGCACACACACGCACACACACACACACACACACGCACATGCACACACGCACACACACACGCGCGCAGACACATGCACACACGCACACATACAGACACACACGCAGACACACATGCACACACACATACAGACACACGTGCAGATACACAGACACACATGCACACATACCGACACACGCACACATGCACACACCCGTACACACATGCACACATGCAGGCGCAGACACACATGCACGCACACTCACGTGCACACTCACACGCGCGTGCGCGCACACACACACACCCCTAGGTGTTCAGGGAAGTCACTCTAAAAAAGAAAGGACAGAGCAGGGCATGGTAAGGAGGGATGAGCGTGAGGACGGCGAGGTCCTCAAAGAACGTCTAGGTGCCCACGGGCTGCTGAGACAACCACAGAAAAAGGTACCCTGAGCATTGGAGCTCTCCCAAAGGCAGCGGGCTTTCTGGGCCTCGGCTCCATGCCAGCTGGGCAGTTCTTGCCCTCAGCTGGCTCTCGAGCCCTCGCTGAGTTGGGAGAGGGGAAGAACAACACGTCACAACTGCGTCCAAACAAGACACGCGCCAGAAGCCTGGAGACACCCCTGGGGGAGGCACGAGACTCAAGAGGGCTGGGAAAGGCTTCCGCTGAGGCTTGAAGGAAGCCACAAAAGCCAGGAGGTGTAGAAGAGGACAAAAGGAGCCCAGATCTGGGGAACCGCCAGGGAAAGGCACGGAGCCAGGAGGCCGGAGCCAGTGTCCCCGGCTCCCAGGGTCAGGGGGAGGAGAGAGATGGAGGCTGACCAGAAAGCCTGGCAGGGGCCAGTGATGGAGGACTTTAAAGAGCCAAATGGAGAAGGTTCTATGTAATCTGGGAAGCACGAAGCACGGTAGGAGACGTAGGAGAGACAGAACTGGGAAGAGCCTGGAAGCAGGCAGGATACGCTGCAGCAAGAGATGGGGTGCGTCAGGGGCCGGCAGGGCCCCGGAGACAAGCTCTGGACAAGCCGGGGGGCACAGCAGGACGCGGCAGCTCCTTGGAGAGTGCGGGAGGAGAAGCTGGGGGCCCGCCTGGGGCACCACGGAGTGATGGCTCAGCGCTGCGGCTGTGCAGGCGGGTCATCGCGCCGGGAGGGGCCCTGCTCCAAAGCCTGCCTAAGTCATGGGACTTCTCGGCGCCCCAGGGCGTTCCAAGGGCCCACGCTGCAGTCTAGGGGCCAATCTGGACGGGTAAAGAGACCGTCCTCATTGGAAGCTCTTTCCACGAATGGAGTCACACACAAAGGGAAGCCGCGTTCCCTTGTGCCCTCCCTCCAGGGAAGATCGTTAAGAACAGTCAGAGCGGCATTCCTTGTGACTGCCAAGTGGGAAATTGCTACTTCCAAGACTAAATAAGCTGTGGCTGTATAAATGGAACAGCATCGCCGCAACATCAGCTGCTACGCTTGATCTTAGGCAAAAGGCCAAGGGATCCCAACAACGCAAGAAAGGATAAATCCAAATAACTATGTTTTTACTTTAGTGAAGTGATATATTGAATTATCCTGCTAATTACATATTAAATGACTAAACCTTAAAAAAGCTAATGTCAAAATCTGAAAAATATGCAGAAACATTTCAGAAGGGAATTTAGAAGCATATGGAACCTTTTATTATTATTCTCATCAAAAATAGGCAGTTTAAAACAGTTTATATTTTATACTCATTCCTGTCTGTGGTTGAATGTTTTTGTTCACAATTTCTAAGTTTAGAATTTTAGACTTGACAAATTAAAGACTATATTTACTTAAGACATAAAGTCATTTTCTCAAAAAAAATTGGTATCATCTGGGGTCTGTAAATCATTTCTATGTATACATCTTCATTTTGGTACTTGTAATAGTATTATATAAAAGCAATAAGACTTTTGTTTCTCTTACCTTCTGACATAGTAAGTTCATTAGGTGGCTGTTGAGCAACCCCTGATGCAATAGAGTCAGGCCAAAATCTCTGAACTGGTCTATTCTGAGCTGTTTTTTTCTTTGTTTTTGGAGTTTCTGAGCAGCTGGAATCCAACATTGGCTGGAGAATTCGTCTTCTGGCATTGATAAACCTAATCAGTAAATAAAAATCTTAGATCAGAATGGCTCCCAAAGACCAAATTCCCGGCCAAGAACAATACACAAGCATCATAATTAGGTTTCTTCTTTATTACTGTAAGCAGTAATAAAAATGGGAATTATTAAGTATGGAAACTAGTTCATGAGAAACATATCCTAAATGTTTCACTTTTGTGGGTCCTGATATTTCTCCCATTTTTCCCTCCTTTCTAAATTATTTTTAATCTATGGGGGAAGGATGAGAGAGATGGAGGAGGAGGTATTTGTAAGGTTAATAGCTAAAGAAAACAATCTCCATTTTCTTTCAAGGAGAGAACACAAGAAAAACATGATTGACTTCCTATATTTTCACTCAAAATACTTCAGCGATTTTTACTAGCCATTGCAGCCAGGGTATAAGCCTTCATATTGCCTTTTCAGCTGGAGCTAAAATATGAAACGAGGCCATACAAGAAAGAGCTGAAAGGATTTGGGATACTGAAAGCTGATGAAGAGAAGCCCTGGAAGGGAGGAGGAGAAAAGGCGCAATAACTTCCACTAGATAAGAGGGATTACTTAGTTGTGTGTCCCCAAAGGGCAACGGGCAGTTTAATACAAGCCCGGGCTTCCAAAGAACTCCTTGACTGAAGTCCCGCTCCGATGCCGCACGGTGCAGCGAAGCTGATCTGGGGACCGGAGATGTCATCTAAGAATGCATAAGCACCAGCTAGCTGCACCAAGCTAGGATGGCTCGTGCAAGCCCGAGAATGTGCCAGTACCTAGAGGACTTGTCTTGGCTATTTTAGAAAAAGCTCATCTAAGGCTAGTAAGAGGATGATGAATTTTGCCTTCTATCCGCTTGTGAAGAGTATCTGATCTATGTATTCCTCTAGAGGAATTCCAATCAGTAGCCATGAAGGGAGCAGGTTTGCTATCACAATTATATATTTTTATAAAATTTTAAGTGTTTTGTGGAAACAAAATCAGCATAGCTAGAAGAGAAACTGCTGCCGGGGCGCAGGGGGGTGGGGGGGCTTTTCTTTGAATATCTCCTATAAAAGTTCGAAATCCAAGAAACACAGTGAATGAACAGAAGTAAAACAAATAGCCAATCATTCTCCTGGGAATTAAAAAATAACTAAAGGGTAAGGACAGTTTTGTTTTGTTTTGTTTTAATTTAATTTAAAACCCTTACCTTCCGTCTTGGAGTCAATACTGTGTATTGGCTCCAAGGCAGAAGAGTGATAAGGGCTAGGCCATGGGGGTCAAGTGACTTGCCCAGAGTCACCTAGCAAATGTCTGAGGCCAGATTTGAACCCAGGACCTCCCGTCTCTAGGCCTGGCTCTCAATCCACTGAGCCACCCAGCTGCCCCCTGTAAGGACAGTTTTTAAGAGTTGTAAACTCCCAACAATCATGAAGAGATACTCCAAATCACTAATAAGAGAAATGACAACAAATACTTTTGAATTTTCACAGCTCTATAATATTGGCAAAGATGATAAGAAAGGGAAATGATCTGTGTAGGAAGAATTATAGGAAGACAGATATGCTGATATATTGCTAGTGGCTACGAAATGATGGGACCATCCTGGAAAACAATTTGTAATTAAAACACACTCAATTTTTCACCCTCAATAATCCCCACTGCTGGGTCCATAAACTCCAAAAATGTCAACAGAAAGGTCTTGTATGTACTCAAATATCTGCAGCAGAACTTTTATGGTTGGAAAAAAATGAAAGCCATCAATTGTAGAATGGTCGAACAATTGTGGTATGTTACTATTGTGTTGTAAGAAATTAATATGAAGAAGTAGAGAAATGTGAGCCAGTCTGCATGAGTTCTGAGGTTTCTTCCCACGGAATCTTTTCCTATAATCCCATGATCTGATGCCAAGTGGAAAAGACAGAACCAAAGAAATCAATGACTAATAATATAAGTGGAAACAACTTAGAATGATTAGCCTCATCCCCTGACACAGAAGACATTTCTCATGACTCAGCAGAGGCAGGGGCTTGGGGGTCTAGACTGTCATGTACACGATCACTCAGAGGCATTTATTTTACTTAACTTTTTCTGTAGATCAGGTAATGGCTATAATATTAAAAAACCATCAACAAATGCTTTAATTAACTGGAAATTAGTAAACTGTATCCAAATGGAATGAAATATCTTTTTTAAATGTTGTTTTATGAATGCCAATAAGCCAATGCAATGTAATGATGTGAGACAAGGCGGATGAAGTCAAAGCCAAATAAAATGAATGAAAATGACAAATGGGTAAGTCACGTCACTTAATGGGTCTAAGTATGTTTTGTTTGAAGAAGATGCTAAACCTTTATTCCTTGTGGAAGCCTGGAAAAACGTGGACACATTGTGTCAAGACTTGGCTCTTAACTCTTTAGAACCTTCAGCGAGTTCATCTTTTGGGCTGTGTTCTCCGAATCTACTAAATGAAGAATTGCTTTTTAAGGGATCTTCCACCTCTAATGTTATATGTTTTTGTGGACTATGACTGTTTTACTAAGACATATATGCTACTCTATTTCCAACAATTAGAGTAATACCAGGTTTTTTTATAAGTTTTTCTCATTTTAACCCAGGCACAGCTTAGAACCGGAACTCTGGAATAAAAGTAACATGGCAGCTGCATCATTACACTAACAGCTCCTCAAGTGGAACGCTCCATTGCTATTTCTCAACATTTGCTACTTCTTTCTTGAATATTAGTTAAACCATCTTCTGGAGAGATTTCCACTCCAAGTTGGAGCTTTGAAGACTACAAAAGGAAGGGAAACCATAGAGAGTGAAAGAAGTAGCAAATATTCATTGAGATTTAATTAAAAATTTATTTTTAAATCTTCTGGATTAAGCAAGTCTAATAAATAATAATCATTTATAAAATATAAGCAAGTCTATCAGGTGAAGAAAAAGAAGCCTGATCTTAAAGGTTTTATCTATTTTTACAAAAACTATAACTATAGAACTCAAATCAATTAACTTTTAAGATAACAATATACCAAAATACATAGGTATCTGTAAAGCTTTACATTCAGAATATAAACTGGGGGCAGCTGGGTGGCTCAGGGGATTGAGAGTCAGGCCCAGAGATGGAAGGTCCTGGGTTCAAATCTGGACTCAGACACTTCTAGTTGTGTGACCCTGGGCAAGTCACTTAACCCCCATTGCCTAGCCCTGACCACTCTTCTGCCTTAGAACACAGTATTGATTCTAAGACAGAAGGTAAGGTTTGTTTTTTTTTTAAAAACCCAAGTAATGTACTCAATACTTCATGAATATGAAGCTGATAATATAATGTAATGAAGACATTATTTAAGTATCCATTATTCTTAACTGAATCAACTCACAATGCACAATAATGTAAATATTTAATGCAATACATAAAATTAGTCCTTAAGATAGAAATACATCTAAATATATTTATAAGGAATTGTGAAATTATGGGGAGAAAAAAACTTTCCCTAAACTTATTTCAGTTACCTTTCAATTTAAACTTCAAGTATGAAGATTTTTGACATTTATTTATGGCAGAATTTGTTACCTTTTCTCTTAAATGAATGCTAATTTTATTATGAATCATCATAAATTAAAGATCTGTGGATACAAATCATTTGATGGGCAAAATTGTCGATTATCTTCTGGAAAAATATGGCAAAAAATAAAGCACAAATAATTAAATTGAAAAATCTAAACCTAGAGTGACACTTCAATAATTTTCATGAGGTCGGGAGAAAAGCAGCATCTTCATCCCCATTTTGTGAATGGGAAAAATTGAGAGGTTGTGGACCCAAATCATTGAGTTTTATCGATATAAAATTTCAATTTTGTTACTTGGTTTCTAATGGTTAACAGTGCTGTTCACACATTAAATGTTTACGATTAATTGACCGATGTTTCTGTACTGGCTCTCAGGTCCCTATAGATAGATAGACAGATTTATATGTATAGATGTGTCTATTTTGTTCTAGTATAGAATACAGCTTTGTGCAAAACGACATTTGGGGAGAATGTCACATCTTCAAATCGTGAATTCCTCCAAGAAAGGGACACGAGTCACGACACAGTCAACTCCGACGCAGGTTTAGAAACTCACCTGGGCGCCTCTTTTGCTGGACTCATTCCTTCTTCCCCAACGTTAGAATTTCCGAAGTCAGATAAGAATACTATTTCCTACTGACATCCAAGGATCCCTCTCTGCAGGGACGCCAACATTGGGAGCCCTACTTGGGATCGGGGTCACACTAAGTAAGGTGCAGATTGGCTTCCCGAATTTGTGTTCAGCAGGAACCATCCAGGATGTAGCTTGAAAGAGGTCAGAGAGCAGAGCCTGACCAATTCGGACCCAAGCTCTTAAACTGGACCGTCTGGGGGACCAAACTAGGAATGTACAGTGTACAACCCGTCTCACTTCAACTGACTGAAAGCGTTCCCAAGTGCCCACTGTTTGTTCAAGTGGCTGTGCTGGGCACGATGCAGTCACTGACCCCAAAGGGTTAACATTTCGGGGGGGGAGGGGGGGGTCATGGGCCAGCTGGTTCAAAAGGTCCAGAGTTGGGAGTCGGAATACAGAGTATGTAAAGGGGACGGATGATAACTGAGCCTAGAAAAGGAATGAGCCAGATTGTAGAAGATCTTACATGCAAAATGGAAAAAAAAGGCACCTTGCTTAAAAGGCCAGAGGGCTGAACTAAACACAGAAATTTAGATGGAAAACACATTTATGTATTAACAGGACTGTTTTTGCATTATTTTATTATCTTCCCTCTAAGCCAAATGAAGGAAATTCGGATTTCTAGTCTTTTGTATTATTTGGTAAAAATATTTCAACATAATCTTCTGGATTCACTTTTATTGTTGTTCAGTCCGTTATTGTTCATTTCAGTCACGTCTGACTCTTCACAACCCCATTCGAGGTCTCCTTGGCAAAGATACTAGAGTGGTTTATTACCTCCTTCTCCAGCTCATTGTACGGATGAGGAAACTGAGGCAAGCAGGGTTAAGTGACTTGCTCAAAGTCACAAAGCTAGTGAAATGTCTGAGGCCAGATTTGAACTCAGGATTCTTGCCTCTAGGGACTGGCGTTCGGCACCAGCCAGCTACGCTCTGGATCTATAGGAATACTTACTAACGGGCGTTTCTTGATCTTACCAGTTGTTTACTTGGAGGAGCGTCAGGTTGGTCTGAGCAGCGATCTGCTTTTTCTCGTCTTCTGTTGGATAGGGATGCTGAAAAAAGGTTTAACAATGACCCGTTAGTTTCCATTTCTAAAGAAGGGAACATATAAGGACGACTGAGGCAAAACGTAAAATGCAACAAGGAAGCGTGAAGCAGGACCAGCCTGGTCTTTGCCCAGGAAACGTGGCCGCTTCGTTCTGCCCACCCTAAGGGGAGCTGTCCGAAAGGTGCTCGTCTAAGAGCGCCGCCAGCCCTTCTGCGGTGAAACAGGACGAGCTGAGCAGGGCAAGAAGCCGGTGGTGTCGGACCCAGGAGAGGCTCCCGCCGCACAGCTGCTGACGCTGAATAAACTAACGTGGGGATCAATTCCAAATAGTGCCCCGGGGAGACACGTCTGCGTGTGCGCTCTATAGACTGCTTAGTGTCCGGATGGGGAACATCATCACTTCTTATATCCTGACCACAGCACAGCCCGCCCGCTTTGGAGAGGAGCTCAATAAGCGCCAATGAGAGACAGCTTGGTTTTCTGGTTAGTTAGCCACTTAAAATACCTCAAATTCAACCATAAGTAAAACTGTCCATATTAAGGAACTAAAGGACGAATTTCCTCTATCGGACAGTTTTTCCAGCTTTTTCCCCCTACAGTTGCCGTCTATCGTAGTCGAGGGAACGATGAACGCCCGGAAAGGGCAGAGCCTGACTTTTGGCACACAGGAGGGACTTGAGGGATGCAAAAGCAGGTTACAAAGTCAGGAGCACTCGGGACACGGTCGGACTTTGCACTGCGACTCGCTGGGCAGGCAGAAGGGGCTTCCGTATAAAGCTTACTATAGCACGAATGAAGACAGACTGCACTGGCATTGCGCACAAGAAGCACGTACGCTGCCGTTCTATACATGTACGTGCGCACACGCAGATAACACATACAACACGACTGAGCGTCACACGTGTTCATGACATGTATTCATGTACGGGAGCATTTCTGTAGGGAGCCGCCAGCAAGGGAACCCCCCCTCCCCCCCCCCCCCCCCGGAAGAGGCCTGGGAGGTCGGGGTGGCACCATCAGGCCGTCAGGATGCCGGCCAGTGCTCCATGAAACCTCTGGCTTCCATTTCCCCAGAGGTCAGGACCACATTGCTCTGGGCTACACCAGGCGGAGTCAAACAGCACAAGCAATAGCTGGTTTGGCCCTGCACAGGTCATCACCGATAAAGGCTTCTGTCCGGTTCACCGTGGAGTGGAAAGGAGGAGGGGCAGAGAAAGGGGGGAAATGCATGGGGGAGGGGGGGAAGGAGGGAGGGGGGCAGAGAAAACGGGGAAATGCCATGGGGAGGGGGGAAGGAGGGGGGGAGGGAGGGAGGGGGCAGAGAAAAGGGGGAAATGCATGGGGGAGGGAGGAAGGAGGGGGGAGGGAGGGAGGGGGCAGAGAAAAGGGGGAAATGCCTAGGGGAGGGGGGAAGGAGGGGGGGAGGGGGTGGCTGGGCAGAGAAAAGGGGGAAATGCCTAGGGGAGGGAGGAAGGAGGGGGGAGGGGGGCGGGGGAAGGGGGAGGAGGGGCAGAGAAAAGGGGGAAATGCCTAGGGGAGGGGGAAGGAGGGGGCAGGGGGTGGGGGGCAGAGAAAAGGGGGAAATGCCTAGGGGAGGGGGGGAAGGAGGGGGGGAGGGAGGGAGGGGGGCAGAGAAAAAGGGGGAAATGCATGGTGGGAGGGAGGAAGGAGGGGGGAGGGAGGGAGGAGGGGCAGAGAAAAGGGGGAAATGCCTAGGGGAGGGGGGGAAGGAGGGGAGAGGGGGTGGCTGGGCAGAGAAAAGGGGGAAATGCATGGGGGAGGGGAGGAGAGGAGGGGCAGAGAAAAGGGGGAAATGCCTAGGGGAGGGGGGAAGGAGGGGGGAGGGGGCAGAGAAAAGGGGGAAATGCATGAGGGAAGGGGGAAGGGGGTGAGGGGGAGGGGGAGAGGGGGAGTAGGGGCGAGGGGGGCCCCCTAAGATTAGACAATTGCATCCTTTGGCAGTCTCTTGTAGGACTCTTGGCTCTTTAATGTTTTCTCTCCCTTGGTCTACGCCTCCACGTTCCCACACTGTAAATCTGAGTTTGATGAATGAATGATCGGGAAGCGGATCTGTCCCAGCCTGTCTCCCAGGGCCACCTCAGATTCCCTAAGGGTAGAGAGAACCCTGAAGTCTGGCCACCCAGCTTTGTGAAGGGAAGAGCCAAGATGGCCACCGCAGAACGTGCCGATGAGAGCCCTTGGCTCGAGGGCTGTCCGCGTCTCCCCTTCAAGGGAGCCCTGCCCGAAGCACTTGAGCCACAGCGGCCCTGGGGGAGAGCCCGAAGCACTTGAGCCACAGCGGCCCTGGGGGAGAAGCTGAGCGCCACCTCCTTGGGTGCCGGACCGAGGCTCCCACAGCCTCCCCGTCCTGCTCCTGGGTCCTGTCCTGGCGTCTTTGCTCAGCGGGATGCTCGACCCTTGGCCTCGGGGCTGCCCCACGCGGCCACTCTACCCTGAATGAATCCTGCTGGCCCAGAACAGTCGTTTTTGGGCGGCCAGAAGAGCGGCCTCCTGGTAACTAAACGCTCTTCATATGCACAACAGTATCAGTTGTGTAGCGCACCAATCTAAATAGTGTCGCCCGCATTATTCCAATCAGTGATTACTGATGGAGCTCTGACAATTTTGTGCAAGCTGCTGTGGGATACAAGAGGCATGAGTCAAAGACCCACTAAGAGCTTCCAAATTCCTTTGAGAAAACAATGTAAATTCACGTGAAACAATTGAGTGAAAAAGCATTAATTTTTGTTATGGAATTACACATTTTGCTCCATCCAACCTGCTCCCTGACCCACATCTACCCATTATGCTATGACATACCTAGAATGCTCTTTCCTCAATCGTATCACCAATAATACTTTTTTTCCTAAGACCTTGGTCAGTGTGAATCTCTCCCATTCGGTTCTTATTAAGCAAGCTCACTCAGCTCTCATTGTGTTTACTCCATTTTCTTCCATACTCACACAATAAATTCATTATTCATTTTTACACACTCCTATGCACGTAAAGTTTCCCAGGTCCCTTTTATCTATTGGCTTAGCCTCCCTGGTTAGCTTTGGGAGGCCATCTATATCTTCTTGTTTTATCATTTCTTTCCAAAACTGCCTTGTGTTCTACTACTTGCTTCTAGAATTAGCTCTACTAGTCTGCAAAAAAGCTTTCTTTTTTCCCGTGAAACATACCAAGGTACACAAACGAGTTATTCCAAGAGCCTCTAAGATTGATTTCAAAGTCTTACCCCTATATGCTGAAAGAGCCACGATCTCATAACATTTGTAGCATGTTTTGGCAGAACTCCTCTTTTGTTCTTGGATGAGCCATCTTCTTGATGCAAGATGCTGAGATCTTGGTTTAACTGTAACTGAAGCTTTTAAAGAAGTGGAAGAAAATGTTATAAGGCAAGAACAATCCCACGCATCATATATATTAAAATTCTGGCTAAAGAAATGACGGGATTTTTACGGATAAGAGAATGACTATCATTTAAACAACTCTTTGTAGCAATACGGCTATCTTTTTAATGTACTCTGTATGGATCGAAGCTAATCATCTGACCTCTTCAAACTATCTAAAATACAGTCACAAATGCAGGCATAAGATAAATTGGTTTCTGAGCAAATGAAAAATTATATACAGTAAATAAGGATTCACGTTTTAAACATAACATAAAAATAGGAATAAATTACTATGTATATTCATAGCCTGTGTACTCCAGATACATTCAAAAGAGCTTTGTCATTCAAATTTAACCGAAGGGTTAGGAGACTTTTAAAAAAATTATTTGGGTCCTCATAGTCTACTATAGAATTTCCTAAAAGCCATCAAGTCTGTTTTCTGTCTCCCATTCAGTTCTGGGCTCAGATCATCAGTGAGGCTCAGTGTCTGTAAACACAATGAATGCACCGGCAAAACAAGCTGTCCACAGTTACAAATCAGACGACAACAATACTGCTCTATTACTAATGTTGTAGTCGATAAACAGCATTCTTCACCCATTTGGTTATTCTACTACAGAAATTCAGGCAGAACCACTTTGTCTTAACAGATCTCATGTTTCAGGATTTGATGCAATCAAGACATCATCCACAAACACAGTGCATCTGGAATCTCTCACCATTTGTAAGGAATCTCTTTTTTACGTGGATTTTGTACTGGATATTTTTAATGGCAGTGGCAAACAAACATACATCTCCCTGTTAAAATAAGTATTCTTTTAATAATAATAATGTCTGTTAACTCCTCCCTGTAGACGTACTTTTCTCTTTATCCCTTCTGTTGCCTTCCCCTACACCTGTGTTGGTGAACCTATGGTATGCATCTAGAAGGGGCTGCTCCCCTCCCCCTCTCCACCCACACCTGAGGACATTTGTCACATGACCCATTCCTCTGCCCAGCAGCCCAATGGGAGTGCTCACAGGGGGCAGGAAGGATGCACTTTGGGCACTTGGTCTCTAAAAGGTTCACCATCACTGCCCTACGCTTTCCCTCATTATCTTCTCACAACACAAAGAATAAAAAGTTACTCTTTTTAAAAATGAGAAAATGCCTGTTTAATGATCTAAAAGTTATTTCTGAATTAGTTATCTAACTAGAGAGGCCAAGGCAAAATTTTTTTAAATTCTAAAATAAAAGATTGAAAAAGAAAATAAAATGCATAATTAGAAGTAAATTCAAACTTGATTTATATAAGTGAGCAATGACACTAACAAAGCAAAATCATTAGCATAACATGTACCTGATGGTCTATGCTCATTTCCTAAGAAGTGAAACCAATGGAAATAAATTGTCAATGAGGGGAATAAGAGGCAGAAACTTGCTTTAGCCAAGAAATAGTTGTGTTTTTCCCAGGGTTAGAGATATGGCAGCCAAGGCAATTTTAGACTATACACGCATTTACAAAATCTTAAGGTAAAGATGGCATTAAATTATGACCTGTATCTAGCTTATAGGATAGTAAGACACAATAGAGAGAAAAAGTCAGTTACAGGAAACTGTGGAGAGAAAGACAGCTAACCTGGATCAGGAAAAGGGCAAGTCAGAATCCTATAAGGCCCCTGAGAGTTATAAAAAGGAGAATTTGTTCAACCACTCCTCTGATACTAATATCAATCAAGGCACATGGTCAAAAAGGTCTGCTTTTGTAACAAATGATGTGCAATACAGATTCCGACTGGAAGAGACGGTAAAGTCCTCGACAGTCTTGTGTGCAGATGACAATACATCAACTGCCCCAAACCCCTAATGCTGCAGTGCTTCCTCAGTGAGACCCTTCATCATGAAGAGAGTTCTGTGTAACTACCCAACACAGGACAAAATAAGTGGATGAAGAAAGCCTCTTCTTGAGACTATTACATGCAGCTGAATTGGAAAATCCATAGAGATGTTTCGTCAGGACATCTGTCTTGGGCTAGGGATGAAAAAGAAACTGAATCTGACAGGAGAACAGAAGTGAATAGGAAGTAAAAAGCCTCCATTTCACTGGTGTTTTTAATTACGCCACGCTTCTGGGAACAAAGCCCCACTCTTTTGAACATGAATATTCTTCATGCTATTTAATATTTAACAGTAATGTTCTTTACATCTAATATTTCATTTTGTACGTTATGAGCATTCTTAACTCTTGTTTTCCAAGATTTTGAGTTCCCAATTCTTTCCCTCTTCTGTCCTCTCCCCCCTCCCTACATGGTAAGCCATTTGATCTAGGCTGTGCATGTGTGATCATGCAAAGCACATCTCCCTACGGTCCTGTGGTGGAAGAGGACTCGTGACCATCAACATTCTAGACAATGTGTGGTTCAAGTCAGAGAACACCAGCTTTTGAATAATTAAAGTTGGTGTAGCCATATGGGGGCCCCAACATATTACCAAAGAAGAATTACGCAGGGAGAGTGAGTTGGGGGCAACATCAAAGAGGAGACAGTCCCGTAGCAATGAGGAATAATCCGGTGGATGGCTCGGATGGATGCTTCAGTGGCATCCATACAACATCAAGAGAACTAAAGGGAGGTCCCTGGAAGTTTAGGCCAATTCTCTAAGAGGGAGTCTTAGGGGGACAAGGAAAAGGTTTACCCAAATGAGCATGTGAGAAAGGCTTGAGATCTATACCACCACTGATGAAATCCCCGAAGCATCAATGTGTTTGAAGCCTTACTTGAAGTAATTGGGTGTCCCATGTAAGGGATGTAGAATGTTGTAAAAGAAACTGCTTTTGTAAGCAGGATTGCTTTTCATTTAAAATGTTTTCATTCAAAAGCAAACTTGAGACACCTTTCAAAATGTGTTCATGATTAGGAAGCAGCTGGGTAGCTCAGTGGTTGAGAGTCAGGTCTAGAGATGGGAGGTCCTGGGTTCAAATCTGGCCTCAGACACTTCCCAGCTGGGTGACCCTGGGCAAGTCACTTAACCCCCATTGCCCAGCCCTTACCACTCTTCTGCCTTGGAGCCAAATCACAGTATTAATTCCAAGACAGAAGGTAAGGATTAAAAAAAAAAAGATAATAGGAGGAATTAGCACAAAAAGGAAATTGAGGATGATAATGAAGTTATACGCCTTGGTGACTGACAGAATGGGGTGCTCTCAATAATAGGGGTGTTTGAAAGAGGAAAGTGTTTGGACATGTTGCATTTATAGTTTCATGCTCTAAACTTCTACAAAGCTAAATGGTTGTTGTGGAAAATGTATTTATGACAGTGCAGTTAGAACTTTATAGCCTAAAATTCTACAGGAAAGTCAGGCTCCCACAAAATAGAAAGCTTGCAAAAGTGAAATTCGGGGCTCCCAGTGAAGATGGCCATGTAATAGGTGTTTGAGAAGTGTAGTCTGGTGGGTCTGCACCAAGGAAAATGGAAGCGGGAAGCCAGAACCTAGGAAGGAAAGGTCAGGATCATTCAAGTGTGCAGGATGAATCAGAGCCTGGTTTTCTTACAAAGTCTCAACTCAAGAAATGAGGCTAAAAATGTGAATGACCAGAAGATACTGAACACTATTATGGATCAAGAGATACCCAAGAGAGTAAACCCAGGAGCAGGAAGTAGCTTCCTATCAGCGAACATAAATCAAGAGAGGACAAAATGGTTTTGTGACAAGAACTACCAAAAAATGGAATTACAAAGGAAATGAGAGCTATAGAGAAAGGAGTTCGAGATGGCTAAAGAGCTTAAAATAGGGTCAAAATGACAACAGTAGCAAACCTCCAATGGGAGTAAACGAGAAGCCCCCCAATCCAGGGAGCAGGGAGGCCAGGACGCCTAGTGCTAGAAATGCTAGCTATGGCAATAAGAGAAGAAGGAACCGAAAGAATGCTAATGGGGATTGAGGAAGTTATCCCTCTGAAGACAATGCCGGGGCACACGTGGAGAATCCACCACAGCACTTAGTGAAACAATGAATAACTAGCAAAGTTGCAGGACAGGAAAAAGTCCGCATAAATCATTGGCTTTTCTCTCCTCCCACTAAACTCCAACAGCGAGAGATAAAAGAGAAATTCCACTTCAAATACCTACAGACACTATAAGACGCCCCACTGTCTACCTGGCGGGGGGCGTCCTCACATGCTTAGCGGGTTCCTTTATGGGCAACACCAGGGGCTGCCCGTGCCGACGCGCTCACTGGAGGCAGGGCAGGACGACGTCCTCCCTCAGGGCGATGCCGTGCAGGGTCTTGTTGATGGTGGTCCAAGCCAGGACCGGGCCCGGCCGGCTTCCCGAAGGTCCCCATTCCGGAGCAGGCTCGGGAAGGCCCGGAGGGACCTCGCTCACTGCCTTCCCACCAGCTCAGGGGCCGGCCCTGGCTGCGGCCTTTCCCCAGGCCGGGAGGGCCCAGGCTGGGAATCGGCCTGAGCGCCTGGCGGGTGGCTGGCGGGGCCTCCTCGGCGGTCCTCCCTGGGGCAGGGCTCCCTTCCCCCTCCGGCAGACCCGGCCCCCCAGCAGCCTATGGGGCCAGTGGGGAAAGCGGACAAGGCAGTGGCTTTATGGGAAGTGAATGGAGGGCCGGCCGGGCGCCGTTTCTGGCCTTTTGTCTCCATTTCCTTCCCTTGTGCGAGCAGAGCCGGGACAATCGCCGCCCACCTGAAGGGCCCTCCTTTAAGCCTTTCTCTGCGAAGCAACACTGACATCCGTTCCGAGGCAGCAGGGACCAGGGCCGGGCCGGGGCTCAACCATGGTCCAGGGTCACCCCCTCAGGAGCTGGCTGGAGCCAGATCGGAAGCCAGGAGCCCCCCCGCTCTGGGCCCCGATCCTCTGTCCCTCCTCTCCCGGGAGTGCCTCAGTTTCCCCAGGGTGTCTCGGAGAGCCCAGGCCGCCCCTCCTGCTCTGGGTCCTTCCATCATGGCCGGATCGTCCCCGAGGCCGCGCTGGGTGAGGATTCCTGGGCGACCGCCGCCCTGGCTGCTTGTGAAGGGATCCCTCGTGTCTGTAGTGGGCAGGAAGCCAGGCCGGGCCGGCACACCAGAGCTGGAGCCTCTCCACGGCCGTGGCCGCCCCCCCTCACAGGACCCTCATTCGGGGCCCTGAATGTCGGCACACGCAGGGGAACCGGCCGGCCGGCCCACAGCCCGCGCGTCGCCGCCGCTGCCCTGGGGCTGCCGGCCTTTGACCAGGAGGCCCCTGACCAGGACGGGAGCGGCCCAGGGGGAGGACCGGCCCCTGCCCAGAAGAGCCGCCCGCTGACCCCGCGCTCCTCAGAAGGGCCCTTCGAGTCCTTCCCCCCGACGCGCCAGGCCTCCCCGTCTCCGCTGAGCCCCCGGGGAGACCCTGACCAGCAACTGCTGCTCCTGGGGAGACCTCCAGCCCCCGGGAGGCCGTCCCAGTGGGGAGAGCGCCTCATCGTGACGGCATCCGTGACTACAAGGGTCGGGGTCTGCCTACGGCCTCCTGGACGGCGGAGCCCGTGGAAGGGGCCTCCCCGTGGGAGCCGCAGCCCGGCCCGGCCTCCGTCGCCGGAGCCTCCAGCTTGAGGGCTCAAGTGGGCGAATGTCAGCCGCCTCCGGAGGCTCTTTTAGGTGCGCAGGACGGCGTCCTGGGAAACCGCTCCTTTGCTGCCACCTTCTCTGGTTCAGCCCTGGAAGAAGGGCTCCGACGGGCCTGGAGTCCTCTCCTCTCCTCACCTGGGACGGAACCCTCGACAGAGGGCTGAGGAGGTTCTCAGCCCTGCCTCTGCCGCTGGGCAGGCACTCCTGGGGGCGTCCTAAGGGGCTCGCACAGCCCTCTGGGTCCTGAGGGGCATCCTGAGGGGCTCACACAGCCCTCTGGGTCCTGAGGGGCATCCTGAGGGGCTCACACAGCCCTCTGGGTCCTGAGGGGCATCCTGAGGGGCTCACACAGCCCTCTGGGTCCTGGGGGGCATCCTGAGGGGCTCACACAGCCCTCTGGGTCCTGGGGGGCTCACACAGCCCTCTGGGTCCTGGGGGGCATCCTGAGGGGCTCACACAGCCCTCTGGGTCCTGGGGGGCTCACACAGCCCTCTGGGTCCTGAGGGGCTCACACAGCCCTCTGGGTCCTGGGGGGCATCCTGAGGGGCTCACACAGCCCTCTGGGTCCTGGGGGGCGTCCTGAGGGCTCACACGGCCATCTAGGACTGGCCCCTTCCTGAGGAGTTGTCACTGTTCTTCCACGGACACTTTCTCAGGGTATGTACAGCCCTCCCCCCACAGCCATGCAGACTGACCCCCATTCTACTGGGCCTACAGAGTCCCATGGCTCCCCATCTTTCACTTGCCCTCTCGTCCTTATCAAACACAGGAATGGACTTTCCTAGGATCAGTTCACTGCCGGCTCACTAAATGTAGGCAAATCGGCCTCAGGAAAGCCGTGGTTTTACTACTCCTGGAATGTTGCCTTTGGCTCGCTTGTCTCTTCTGTTCTGAGCTCTTCTCCAAGCAGAGACTTTGCCAAGCCTGGAACGTGGGAGAGCGCAGCTTCCGCGGCCCCTCATGGACTTGGGGGGGGGGGGGGCATCCTCTCAGCAGGAGGGGTAGCGCCCCACGAGGATGCTCGGCCTCCTGGACGGGCACTCTCTCTGCAAACCAGTCTCTGAGAGCAGCTGGGCGCTGAGGCATGAAGTATTTGCAGAGCCCATTTGAGAGTGAGGCAGGGTTGGAAGGAGGCCTGCTTGATGCCAAGGCTGGCTCTCCACACATTTGGCCACTTTGCCTCTTACACACACAGAAAACAAGTGTTCTGATGGAATAAACTACAGCGGCTGCTTTGTTTCTGATTTAATCACTATCAACCAAAGACTCAGTGTGAAGCCATCTTTGTAAAGCAGCTTTTCCTCATGGTACTTAAGAGAAAGAGACCACCAAAGGCAGCCCCTCCTCCAGTCTTTGCTCAGGGCTTTACTCTGAGGGGTCCGTGCCCTGGAGGGGCCACTAAAGGATGTGAACCAGCACAGCTCCTCAGCCACATGTTTCCATTGAGGCTTACAACAGAGATGACGGGGTGACATTCTGTCTGACTTCTACACATGAGTAGCCCTGGAGAACTGCCCAAGTCCCCACATGCCCAGCTCCTGTCAGCCCGCACCCAGCCAGCCTGCGCGTCCCTCCAGGAGAATGAGACACACCTGTGAGTTCTGGATCCTAATGGTTCCAGGTGACAAGGCCTGCGTCACAACCTGGCCTTGCGGAGTGACCACTGTGACGGGCTGATAGACGGTGCCACCTGAGAAAGGAAAACAAAGTCACATTTGTACCTTGTCCAACCCCCTCCATCTAAAGCAAAGTAGCTTTTTAAAAAATATTCATCAACACTCACATCAATACAAATTGCTAGGGAAAAGGCCACAGAAGAATTGAAATTATTTCAAATCTATATTAAGGGCCTACAGTGAGTACAAGGTTAAAGGCTGACCTTGTCATTTTTTCCACAGAAACTATAAGACCCTTTTTACCATTTGTTCTGAAATTCCTTGAAAATACAAAGTATTTCAAATATTCAATCATCACAAACGGGAGGAGAGGGGGTCCTGTGTTTGTGACTTTAAAAATAAAACCATGATCATGAGACCTCTATGGGAAATACTTCCTTTTTATACATTTGAGAAGGCCGCAGAGCCTCCGTCAGACACCCGGCTAGGATTGGAACCAAATCAAACTCTGAAAACAGTAACCTTTCCATTGATTCCAACTCCAAACAGCCCAAGAAGTGAAGACGTCTGCCTTGCCATGATTAGAGGAGCTCTAGGTGAATTTTTCCCTATCTGATCCTGATGACTCTTTTCCCAAGTTTTTCCTGTTTTCCCATTTCTTTCTCTACCTCTCTGATTTTTGTTATCTATGAGATACATTATACATATATATGAGATACATTATATACATTATCTGTAAGAATAAGTACGGCAGGTATAGCAAGTCTCAAAATGGCAGAGAACTTACTGAATCGAAAAGTAAGAAGTACAGTTACTATAACCCCGGATCAAGGAACAGTAAGTCAGGCATAACTGATACTTCAGATACTTGAAACCTACAATAATTTGACCTTTGACATCTATTTTTGCTGTACATTCATAGTAGTCTCAATATTAGAACGACAGAGTTTAATTTAATGATACTTTCTGTGAAGTAGCAGTGATTCATTCCGTGTTTGAATTCCAGATGATATCAATAATGCATACAGAAGCTGCTTTTTACTTTAGACTAGACTGGGTTGTTTGGTAAGAGGGGAGACACGAACTCGGGTCTCTCTGACTCTGAAATCAGCTTGCTATACTGTCTCCTGAGAAACTAAATTATTTGAACATAGTGCATAGTTGTTGCTATATGGTATTTTTTAACAGTTACAGGAACCGTAAGACTTCTCAGGTTAGCTGAAAACAACTTTTGTATAAAGTATGCTTGACAGACAACTAATACAAGAGTAGAGCTTTCATTTCAGTTATGCTACCTCTGGAACTAACAAAGAAAAGCTATTATTAGAAGAAATCATGCATTTCTTAGTTTCTTAATAATAAAAACACACAATGAAATAAAAATAAAATCCATTAACTATTTCTTAGTGTCATACCTGCCACTGTTGCCATAGTTACATTTCCCTGTTGCAATGCTGATGCTGGCACCACTATCCCTTGGGGACTGAGTGTACCTGTGATGGCACTTTGAATTTGCTAAAAGTTATGAAGTAAAAATTGAATTATTATTTGAGAAAAAGAAGATTCAGTGATTAGAAAAACAACATATTCATTTCATTAAAAATGGCAAGAGGCACATATTGAAACAAACAGGTAAAAAAAATTGTTAATAAAAATTATAAAGCAAATAACATAAATATATTAGACCAATTCAGATTCAGAATTTTCTGAACATGAAATATAGTAGTTAATACTATATTGGTTTCAGCGTGTTTTCTTATTTTCCTTAACAAAAGCATTTGTTTTACAAAACTGAAAGGTAATTATTAATCTGAAAACAGCCTGACCTATTTTCACACCAATTTAAAAAGCAATGAATTGTTAAATATGTGTATATAGGTACATAGATAAAAATATGTAAACTCCTTTTTTGATATAGCTATCATTCACATTTTAGTAATGTAAAAATAATAATGGTGAGTTATAAAAATAGATGGGAAAACTATGTCAATACAGGTTCAAAACTGTTTAGATACTTTTGATTGATGTAATCAAAAGTATCTTCAGTGATAAAGTGTAGTGAAGCTCACATGTGAACTTCCCTTCAGGGCCAGGTGCAAGGATGCTAAAGAGACTCTTATAAAAAATAAAATATTTATTGAAATATATAAGGATAACAAGGATTTCTAATTCTAAGGAATTCTAAATCCACCCAAATAAACTCCCTGGTTCCACAAGGAACCGCTTCTCCTGTGTTTCACAGGCTACACTAATCCTCCCTGATTGTACTAACCCAAATTTATTACTATTCTAATAAAACTACTGCTATTATCCTTATAATTCTTAACTTTGCTTTCAAATTATAAAATAGCAAAGACTAGCTGGTTGAGACTCAACAAGAATCCAGTTAGGACTCTGAGCCTTAACAGACCCAGAATCCAAACCAAAGACCAGGTCTTCTCAGATATAAACCAATTCATGAAGATAGAAATAGATAATCAATAGTGTTTCCCAAGTTGGAAAAAGAAAACACTAAGCTCCTTCAGGTCTTTCCCTCAGACAGACAGACAGACAGACAGACAGACAGTCAGACAGGGGTGAGGGAGAGGGGGGGCAAAGATGTTACCTCCTCCAGCCCTGTGTGTATGACTCTGCCAACTGCCAGAGACCAACTGCCACTCCCAGAGAGAGTAACACACACACGATTATAACTGTCAACATTTGAAATTGACACGCTCTCTCAGCTCTACTTCAAACTCCAATTCTTTCTCAAGCCAACTTCTCAACTTCTTATCTCTCAACTAATAAAACAATACTTATTTTCTAATATCATCCTTATAATAACTAGACAAAAAGTTTCAATTGCTCTAGGGGTCCATCCCTGCCTCCATTATCTTCAATATCCTCCCTCCAAAGATTGGAGGTATTTCTGAAAATCAAATCCACCTTCAATAGAAAAAGATTTGCTAATACTCTGCTACTGAGGATATTCTAAAATAAAAAGCAATCCCATAGTGAAGCAAATCCAAAAAGAGTTCTAAAAATGTTTTAAGCAACTTTACCAACTGTAGTAAATGTATGGGCCTCCAAAGGTACAAACTTTTAAGAGGCCAACACTCCTTTATTTTTTTAAAAACCCTTACCTTCTGTCTTCGAATCAATACTAAGTATTGGCAGTAAGTAAGTAAGTAAGTAAGTAGGGCAGAGAAGCAGTAAAGGCTAGGTTATTGGGGTTAAGTGACTTTCCCAGGGTCATTCAACCAAGAAGTGTCAAATCAACCAGATTTGAAACCAGGACTGGTCCCATCTCTAGGCCTGGATCTCTATCCATTGAGCCACTTAGCTACCCCTGAAGCCAGCACTCTAAAAAAATTCCTTTTTACTTGTTTTAAAAATTATTTGCAGTATCACTACACCTTACATTCTTGAAGCATTGCCAATACAAAGAACTTTAAACACTAAATAGAAAAACTATAGGCCAACCCATTAAATGAATAGAAAATATTCTTTGTCACATAAAAGGTAGAAGCATACACCATAGTCAAAGAGACCATATTATTGCTGGTTATGGGCCAATAGTATATTAGAGTATATACTTTTGACAGGGAACCAAAATCACAGGAATGTTCATGATCTAAAAAAGGACATGGAACACTGTCAAAAAGTTATAGTAAAAGTTGTCACAGATATTTGTCTAGTTATTTGACACTTTTAAATGGAAATGAAAACAAATGACTATTAAATTTAACTTTAACATAAATCTCATCAATGAGTCAAATGTCTGATTCTGAATCAAGATTTTTTTTAATTAGGGTAGCATGTCTTATAAATGAATCACTTCATTGGTGATGGCCACTGCCACCATTTTCCAGACTTGAGAACTTTTTGTGATCCAAAGTCATATAATAAAAAGAATTAAAATAGTTTATCTTGTAACAAAGACAACTTTCAAATATTAGAAGTAGCTTAAGAGCTTAAAGATTAACTTCAGTGTCAGTTAGAATTTCAATGATCTTTTTCTTGCTATTATTGTGCCCTCTGGGAATCCAGAATCTCAGTAGTAATGCCATGCTATGTAAGATCACTGAAAGTCCCCAGGTTTCTCCTTGGGATGCAGATTTGGACTAGAGAAAGCCCAGAAGAACCAAGAGAATCTATTTCTAGCCTGGAGATTTATGGTCTCCATAATGACAGAAAAGTTTCTGAGATTATCTCAAGCAATTCTGGACTGCTCCAGAGGAATCCTTAGAGCCGAAGTAAGTGGACAAGAAGCCCTCTAACATGGCTCCGAATGCCCAAAGAAGCCCAAGCATTATCCTTGTAGCTCGGCCCTGGCCAGGACGGACTCCCTATCTGAAAGACACTGTCTCTGGACATTGCAAAGGCATTCTATGGCCGCCCTAGACTTTGTGGAGAGCTCTACGTCTTTACAACCAGCATGACCCTGCTGAGTTCGCGTATGTCTATAATGAGGAGTCCAACAGCTACAGCAATAGCAAGTAAACTGGCATTCTCTGAAAAAAATTTACTTTTAAACTGAGAATTCTCAGCAGATACAAAATCTTATTATCGGAGATCATGGTAAAACCCTACCCGGTATACTGGAGTAACAGAGTATCCTGAACAATGTAAAGTTTAACTCTTCAAAATTCCCACTTTATAGGGCAGAAAAGTCCATTTATTAAACACACACACACTAATAACTAATCCTTCCTTAGACGATTCAAGGACTAATTATTGCTACAAATTGTTTGGGACAGGAAGCTGAATTTCTCTAAGATTGTCTGGAGTCTTTTTTTATGTTTAAATTCTAATTATTGGTTGAATTTCTTGTTTTGTCTTACTTATAACAAAGGCCCTGTTTCTTCCAAGCCTCCTTTCTATAAAAATAATTATCGGCTCAGGGGTCTAAAATGGCCTTTGCCTAAGTCGATGCCTTGCCCTTAATACCATAAAAACAGTCTTGTTATTTTAGTATCTAGACTATTCCAACAAGCTATCAATGCAGTAAGACCCATCCTTGTAACCCGAAGCTGCAGATCGGGTAATCAATCTACTTTATTCTTGCAAAAATAAATGCGACTTTAGAAATGGAATAATACCGCGGGTAAATAAATCATAAGGATTCTTCCCATAATGCAACTGGCACAAGTGAATGTGAAATCCCATAAAAATTGGCTTTAACTGTACCTGGGGCTGTACAGGGGAATAAGGACTTCCTGGCTCTCCACTCAACAGAGTTTCACTGTTCATTTTAGTTTTCAGACAAGCAATATAGCGACTGCAGAAATCTTTGCAGAGTTCATTCACCTTTTCAAGCTCGAGTAGATGTATTCGCAGAACCTGTATTGCTTTGACCATCTACAAGCAAAAAACAAACAAACAAACAAATAAATGGAAAATCCAGAGATCCGAGTCCGAGGCAAAGAAACTGGGAAGACGTGAAAGGTCGTCGGCTCCAACCCTGTCCCTCTGAGAGGCGTTGGCTACTCACCGGGGGCCAGACTGACACACGGACAGCAGGCGGGGGCTAGACGGCCGCCCATTACTTCCGCGTGGCGACACTCTTATCCTGGGAAGAGCACTCCCTAACCAGTCACGAAACCTGGCTTTGAACCTGGGCCGCGGGGCTTAGCAGAGGTCTGACTAGAGGAGGCCACGACAGCCCGACGCCTGCTCCGCCTCCCTCCTGCCCCTCGTTAGCGCCGGATTCACCAACGACAAACATTCTGAAGCCCCTCCCATCGCACAGGGCCCCGCGGCCGGGCAGAGCCAGAAAGACCTTCCCTAAGGCCGGCCCCAGCTCTGTTGGACGCCGGCACGTCCCTCTGGTCTAGGATAGCCGGACCAGGAAAGGGCAGCCAACCCAGCATGGGGGCCCTGAAGTGTCGCCACGACTGAAACTGAGCAGCGAGTGCCGGCGCTCCCACAAGACGCTACATTGTAGCGCCTCAACAAGAGACTGTCTAGACACTGTATCCACCTTGGGATGCTCTGTAAATCTAAACTACGGGGGATCGTTATCCTGTGGAAAAGAAAGCAAGCATCCCTCAACTGTCAGAGGGCGGGAGGGAGAGGACAGTCTGACGGATGACGCCAGCTGCCAGCGAGGGTGGCCAGTGTTCTCTGGAGTTAGAAGGGAGGAGGGGTCACCCCCCAGGCGGCCATAAACACGGCGGGACGCGGCCTCCGAGAAGACGATCGGAGGACTTGATGGAGTCTTGCGCAGTCTCAGAGACCTCGAAGGCCCTCGAGCTGCCTGGAGGTACACGCCATCACCAGAACCCAGCAGGGCAGAAAGGACGAGCCTCCACTACATCTCTTGGGGAATGTCAGCCTCCTGGGCCCGGCGCTTTTCCGGATCTTTCAGACCCCGGAGACACCAGGAGAGGCAGCCCTGCTCCGATGGAAGCATCATTCTAACTTCTGTCCACCATGCAAAGACGTATTGCACTCATCTTCTGGACTTGACTGGCTCCGGGAACTAAAGGCTTGGGATGCTGACACGGCTCCCTCCCTGTCCAAGAGCAACGCTGCCTCCTCTGAGGCTCGGCTGTCCACTCGGGCAATGGAGCCTGGCTCGGCTGAATCCTTGTGGGGGCTGCGGCGCATCCTCCCAGGAGCTCCTCTCGTAATGGGGAGACGACGTGCGCACAGTTCCGTGGCTGCGACACAGACAGAGTGTCTGGAGGTCTCCCAGGGAAGGTCCAGAAAAAGCCTCGTGCGCAGACGGAATTTGAACGGGGTCTTGAAATTAGACGGGAGCTGCAGGTAAGGAGGAAGAACGCTGCAGCAAAGAGGAAACGCCATCCATCAACAAGCTTTAATCAAGCATTCGGCGGGCACAAGGAGCTGCCCCGATCTGCGTCCGCCTTCTCAAGCTTACTTGCACTCAAAGGCTCCAGAGTGGTCAAGAAGGAGGGAGGTCCAGAGGAGTCTCAGCTGAATGAGGAGGCTGTCGGCCAGGCCGCGGAGACGTGAAGAGAGTGGAAGACTGGGAGATGAAGGCACTGACCGCGGATGGCTCCTCCAGGACTTTAGTTATGAAAGGGAGGAAAGATGGGGTGTCGGCTAACAGGGCAGATGGATCGAGTAAGAGGGTTTGGGGGGGTGAGGAAGGCATGAATTTGTTTCTAGGCAGCAGAGAAGTATCTGTAGATAAGGAGGATTTGGAGATTATAAGAGACTAGGGAGGAAAAGAAGGGGCAATCTGGGGGGACGCGGGGTCAGAACGACATCAGCTGTGCAGAAGGGTCAAGAAAAGAGGCAGCGCGTGGGAAAGCATTTTGTTTCAGTGAAAGATGAGGCAAAATTCTTAGCTGAGTGGGTGAAGGCCAGTGGTGCCACGGGGGGCTGGAGGAGCAAGAAGAGGCATAGAAAAAGTCACTGTAGCAAGTAGGAGAGGGGATCAAGCAGGCAGATAGAAAAGGATCACCTTACTGCAATGAATGAAGTAATTTCAGGAGAATATTAAGTAGCCATTTTTGTATTAGATATTAGATTCGATTCTAAAATCCAGCCCTGGATTCTAACATACTATTTATTACGCCAAGATTCCTAGGAACGTTTTGAATTGTCTGGTGGTAGAGAAATGTTCAGCATCGTGGTGGGGGTGGGGAAAAGCAAGCAGAACTAGGTCACGTTGGACACTCTTTAAGTCAGACATGCCTGGATTTAGATTAATGTCAAATGAATGTTTATAAATTCTGGTAGATGTGTCTAAAATGAAGGATTGGTATTTTTCCTTGGACACGTGGAAATGTCCAACAATATCTAAAAAGTCCTACGTTTCCAAGCTTATCCCTCCTAAGCTCAAACACAAATTCCAAATGTTAAGCCAACCAAGTGACGTCTCTATACACCCGCTGATGTTGCCTGCTCATTCTTCTCTTCGGAGCTTTGCTTGTGATATCTAAAGGGTCGCTCCCTTCTGTTCCCATCTGTTTACAGGTCCAGCTCAAATTGTACGTCGTTGTGAAGCGTTCTCTGGTTATACCGGCCTAGTGATCTCACCTTCGTCTGAACTGGGTGGAAGTGAGCAGTAGCACTTCTACAGTATTTAAGCATCTAGATCTTGTACTGCTAGTATCTGTGCCATTATAACTAGTCGGTGAACTTTTATGAGAACAGGAACAAGTTAGGCTTCCTGACTTGTACATGGTACACAAATTAATTCAATACAGAGCAGAGACTACACCTCCATGTCGAGTGAATGAATGACAAGATCACTTGTATTAAATAAAATCAGGCCTACTATAAATCGACAGAATTAAACAGAGTAACTTCATATTTAAGTAATTCTATATCTGTACAGCACTTCATAATTTACAAAAGGCTTTTCTACAGAGTAACTCATTTAACACGATGAGTTAAGACAGGCAGGTTCACAGATGAGGAAACAGAACCTCGTAGGAGGTTATGTGGCTTTCCTAAGGTCACACAACAAGTCAAAACACCTGAACTCAACAGACATCACTCAACTCCAAATCTAATAATCTTTTTTTAACCCTTGCTTTTTGTCTTAGAATCAATGCTAAGTGTTGTTTCCAAGACAGAAGAGTGGTAAGAGCTAGGCAACTTTGGGGCAGCTGGGTAGCTCAGTGGATGGAAAGCCAGTCCTAGGTTCAAATCTGGCCTCAGACACTAACCAGCTGTGTGACCCTGGGCAAGTCACTTGACCCCCATTGCCTAGCCCTTACCACTCTTCTGCCTTGGAGCCAATACACAGTATTGACTCCAAGACAGAAGGTAAGGGTTTAAAAAACAAAGAGCTAGGTAACTGGAGTTAAGTGACTTGCCAGGGGTCATTAAGTTAGGAAGTGTCTCAAGGTCATATCTGAACCTGGGATCTTCTGTCTGGCTCTCTATCTACCAAGCCATTTAACTGTCCCCTGACATTCTTTTTAATTTGCCCCAATTTTTCTCTTCTAACTTATTTAAGTCAAAGGGCATTTAACAACTCAACAAATAACCACAATTTACAGTTAGAAAAATGAATACCCTAAGAATTAAATTTCAATTAATTTGGCAGTTCAGAGAAAAGAACAGAAGATTGTAGATAAATTCCAGCTAGTAGAATTTTGCATATAGTTGCTCACTATTCAAACAGGAAAAAAGTATTTTTAATAGAATAAATAGGAAATTGTTAGAATAATGATTAAATAAACATTTCTTCAGGAAAAAAATGGATACTTTCTCCAGAAAGTTGACTATGGCAATCTGAACAGAAACCATGCTTAATAACTTTTATTTTTCAAGTACAAAGAAACACTATTACTTGTCCTTACATCTGACCTTAAATCAATTAGGAAAATCCTATAAAAGAGGCAGTTTTAGAACAAGATTCATACAGAATACAGTATTATTAATTTGATGAGCTCACCCTTAAAATAAGGTGGATAAAAACGCTAAGCCACTTAAATTGCTACATAAAAATATTAATTTGCTACATTAGTGAATTTCACTTACCAAATTATCAGTTTCTGGATCTTCACAAAAAAATGGTTTTCCCTCCTTTTCTTGCTTCCTCACAAAATTTTCAATATCTACATCAAAACTGGCAGAAGTTGTGCCCTCTGAGCCTTGCGTAGATTGTTCACATTTTTCAAACAACAGTGCTAATAATGGGAAGAGCGGATGTCTGGAAAAAAGAAAAGAAAGACATTTGTCATACATTTTAAACTTTAACAATTTTTGGAAATGCTCTCCGAAATCAATGAGTTTTAAAAAGTTAAACTTTTATAGAATTATGATGTACACATTATGAGTGCTTATAAATACCATATTATGAAGAGGAAACTTAGGTGATTCAGTAGATTGAGTCAGGCCCGGGGGGTGGGGGTGGGGGGTTCTGAGTTCAAATCTGACCCCAGATATTCCCTGGCTGTGAGACCCTGGGCAAATCATTCAATTACCCCCCCCCCATTGCCTAGCCATTCTCAGCAGCTTCAATTCTACATAACAGCAACAAACATAACAACATCAATTCTAAGACAGGAGATAAGGTTGTTTTTAAAAACATATTACATAAATTTAACGTTGTATTTCACTAAGTTTTTTAAGAGAACTTTTTAGCTTTCCTCTGTTTCTTGGGATTTTCCAAACCATTAGAAATATTATGCTTGGAACACATGATTTTAATAGAGTTTGTGGTATTTAAATGACACAAAATAGGAGAAACTTGGGACGCAAAGGACTGTGAGATCATGGCAAGATGTCACATGAGATATTGCCATAAACACACATCCCCAAATCAGTTCATAGAACCACAGTTCTTTAAGTATAAATTGAATTTTAAGGAAAAAACTGTATAACTTCATTATTTATGTTAACAGTAAAATACATATCATACAAGTAATAGATATAACAGTAGATGCATTTCTATACATTCATGAGTTATTACGTTTTTTAAAATATCTCTACAATACTAGCTTTTGAGTGTCGTCTGCTGGCTTTCCAATTCTTTTAATAAACTTTAACTTTTTACTTATTTTAACTCTAAAAAAGAAATTGCATATATTTACAGTATTAAAAGAAAATATATTTTTATTATACAATAGTGTACATATATTTAATACATTTCTGAGTTTCTAAATTTTTTCTGTGTCATTTGCAAGCCCGTGAGTGTCATCTATAACTTAGAAACTACCCCAAAAATTCCCATTTAATTTCTTATGCCAACCTGTGATATATTGAAACTACAATTCAGAAAGTTATGACATGGAAAGATACTTGTAATCTATTTTGTCTTTATTTCTCATTTGGTTAAGACTATATCTCCCTCCCAGAGCCACGAGGCACATGAACTAGTTCCCTCCTGATTTTTGTAATAGTGTGATCTTCAATATTAACATCTCATTTCCATTTAAAATGTATCTGCCATGCAGTCTGACCAGTTTGAAAGACAGAAGCTTTTCTAGCCTGTTCAGTCAGAACAGGGGATGCCGAGTGCCCCATGCAGAACATGTCGACGTGCTCAGAAGCCCCCTTATATATTGTTGTTCCGGTTGTTGCTCTCATTTCATTATTTCGTACGCGTCCTCCCAGATCTCTCTGAATCCATCTTTTTCTTCCTTAGGATGAGTATAGGTGATGGATCTGTGATTTCGTTGGTTTAGAGAATTCCCAACTAAGGAACGACTTTCAGGCACTTTCTGACCAATGCAGATTCGGTTCCATTTCTGTCTCTGCCACTTGCCTTAAAATCAGAGATGCCAGGACCAGAGAAATGATGAAACTTGAACCCACACCTCTCTGGCTTTGAGATGACTCATTACACTCTGCTGGTTTGTATCATATTTACAAAATATAATCTCCTCTACCTGGTGAAGTAATTAACATTTTTCACACATAGGAGTATCTTCCCTTGGATTTCAAACTCTTTATAAGCCCAGCAGTGATATCTCTGGAAGTAAAGGGGACATCCAGGAGAGTGTGCCATTTTGAGAATAGATCTGAATGTCTTTCCAGAACAGTTTGGACCAATTCATATCTCCTGGAATCTGTTTGTTAGTGTGACTATTCTCCCACAGCCTGGAGGGGAGGCCAACAGCAAGGAAAAACGCAAGTTTAAGACTTCACACTCTCTACCCCGAGAGCAGAATCGACTTTAAGATCAGAGTCATCGTTTGGTGTTTTTTTTAATGGGGGAGGGGGGAGAATTGGAAAATAAGTGAACAACAACAACAACAACAACAACAAAACATCCTAACTGTAGACAAGTTTTATGGAGACAAAGAGGAGCAAGGCACAAACTTGGCAGGGAACAGCAAGATCAAAGCAATCATATGCAAAACTTTAAAAAAAGTAATATTATAAGTTGAATTATAGTAATTATATTATAGCAATTACACTTTAAATAACCTTAAAGATAATATCATATATATCAGTTTGAAATTTATCACAATGTATTTCAAAATTAACAGATATAAGAAATATTAAATCTCAAATTTTTCACCTGGACGGTGATTTTATCATTCAGAACAAGCTATATAGCTTTACGATATACTCCACGTATTCCCTCTACCCCCACCCCAACATATTAAAATAAAAAATAAACAAAAAAAAGAATACATTGTATTTTAGTTGAAGCAGCTACCTATAAATGGCCTGCTTATCTGCATCCATTGGTGTCTGGGATTCCACAGCAGCAGGACTCACTCCTTCTGCATCAGGGTCAGAACAGTTTGGCTCTCGTTCGGTTTTAAATTCTGTTACTACTTGCATCTGCAAAAGGAGAAAAATATTCCATATTATCTAGGACAAACTGATGAAAGGTATTTAACTTTCAAATCACTAGAAAAAATAAAATGTTAGTACTTTGATATCACATAGCAATTATACCCCCCAAAACCATACAAACTCCTTTTAATATATGACTTATTGACAGATAAAACAACAATCATGGAATTTTAGCATTCAGTTTAAGAACTAAAATTATTATTCTTCTGCCTTGGAACAGATATTTAATATCCATTCCAAAACAGAAAGTAATGGCTTTTTTTTTTTTTAAGAGGCAGTTGGGTGGCTCAGTGGATAGTAGGGACTGGTCAAATCTGGTCTCAAACATTTCCTAATTGTGTGACTCTGGGCAAGTCACTTGACCCCAACTGCTTAGCCTTGCCATTCTTCTGCCTTGCAATCAATTTATAGTATCAATTTTAAGGACAGGTGTTTTTAATTTTAAAAAAAAGAATTATTATTGTATGAAATATATATATATATATATAATTTTTAAGGGCTCTGAAAAATACAACATAGTTTAATATTTGAACAGAGATCTGCCTCAGACCACAAAAACGCTATTCTTTCTACTATACCCTATCACTATATACTTAAAGGAATTCACGATTGCATTGGTTTTTTGACGTGTCCTTCAATCGTACAAATTACAAGCCATTCATCCTCCGATGGGAATTTCTCATTTCTAATTCTAATCTCTAATCTGGAGACTAGTATTTGATGACTCATAATATTATAAAAATAAAGAACAAATTAATAAGTCAAAGTTGTTTATTCTATTTAACAAAGTTAAAAATGCAATATATTGTGTGACTATGACATATGTTATATATGACATATGACACTATGTCATCGTCTTAATACTAAGGATTATAGAAAAAACAGAACTTTTTCTATATATATATAAATATATTTCCCAAATTTGTCTGTAAAAATGTTTAAATATCCATACATATATGTGTATGGATATATGCACCTTTTGAATATGTGGGTGTGTAGCTCCCCTAAGTGTTAGTAAATCTTTTCCAGAGATTGTCTGAAATAAGTAAATGTGAGTAACTAGAAGGGGATGAATGATATAATGCTAAAATTCGGATGAGATGAAGAAGAAACATGAGTCCTTTAAAAACCTTAATATCTTTAAAGGGTACTGAGGGAGATAAATGCGTACATTATGAGGAAGAAAGAGGTGGAACTGCTATTTCGTTTGACTAGGACACATAAGAAGAATGTAGACACTGAACGGGCATCAAATAAACCAACCACTATGTACCCCTCGGCTGTCAAGGACACGATTGTTTCCAAAATACAAAAGGAGAAAGATTTTTCTGAACATAGCTACCAAGTGAATTAATTTTCTTCAACTAAACTTATTTCTTATGGTTTTTTCCCCTTTACCTTTTTTAAATGGAAGGAGGGGCTTCTGGTGAGGAGTGGAGAGCAACTATGATTCTAAAAAAGAGGACCATTGAAACTTTTTTTTAAATGAGCAGAAGAGAACAGACATAAATGTATAAGCTAGAAAAAATAATCAGGGCAATTTCTAAAGCAATGTATAAACACTATTTTATGTATATGTATCTGTATTTTAAGCAAGTGGAATTAATCAGATTTACAATATCCTATAGAATCCACTCTCCTCTATTATGTGCATGAAAATACTCTTTTGATGCCTAAGTTGATAATTTTTTAAAAGTAAAAAATATTGCCAATAAGTGGAGAGAGCAGGTTCAATGGGGTATATGGAAGAAAAGTACAAACAGTATTGGAGTGGGTAGCCAGCACTGTTATCTACAGTACATAGACAATTAAAACAAGTATATGAACAATAGATACTACTTAAGAGATAAGTGGTCAAAAGATATGAACAAAGTTTTTAAATGAATTATAAACTATCAACAACAATATCAAAGATTAATCTAAACCACTAACAGTAACAGAAATACAGAACTTGTTAATAAGTTCATTTTTTTAAACCCTTCCCTTCCGTCTTGGAGTCAATACTGTGTATCAGTTCTAAGGCTGAAGAGTGGTAAGGGCTAGGCAATGGGGGTTAAGTGACTTGCCCAGGGTCACACAGCTGGGAAGTGTCTGAGGCCACATTTGAACCTAGGACCTCCCGTCTCTAGGCCTGGCTCTCAATCCACTGAGCCACCCCGCTGCCCCCTTAATAAGTTCTTAATAATCTTCTTTATGAACACATACCAACTCTTCAATGAAAAATTGTTTTATTTTACAGAAAACATCACGACTACCTAGACCATGAGAAAATAAGGACAAGAGGATGGAAACATCCTAATTTTTACTACGATGACATCCTGGATCCAGTTGACTCATCACTATGTCCAGAGAGGCAGGATGGCCACAAGTGAAAATTCTGCAGATATGATTGAGGAAGACCAGAAATGCCAATCTTTCACGTGATCTGTCTTGTGGTCTTCCCTTTCTCTGTCAGCGTTTTGGTAGCCCTCATGTTTCAGGAACATGAAGACAAGATAGTAAAGCACAAGAAGAGGGCAACCATCAAGACTCAGCTTCCAGGGCCTCATGTTCACATGCTATTATGTCCCTCAACTTTACAGGAAAAAACATTCACAGCTGCGCTCTTTGTGGTGGCAACAAATTGGAAAATGAGGGGCTGCCCTTCCATTGGGGAATGGCTGAACAAACTGTGGTACATGTTGGTGATGGCATACTATTGAGCTCAAAGGAATAATGAACTAGAGGGATTCCATGTGAACTGGAACAGCCTCCAGGAAGTGATGCAGAGTGAGAGGAGCAGAAGCAGGAGAACATTGTACACAGAGACTGATACATTGTAGCACAATTGAATGTAACGAACTTCTCCCTTAGTGGCAATGCAGTGATCCTGAACAACTTGGAGGAATCTATGAGAAAAACACTATCCACATTCAGAGGAAACACTGTGGGAGTAAAAACACAGAAGAAAAACAACTGCTTCAATACATCGATATAGGGGACATGGCTGGGGATGGAGACTCTAAATGAACATCCTAGTGCAAATAACATCATTGAAATGGGTCCTGATCAGGGACACAAGTAATACCCAATGAAATAGCGCGTCGGCTTCAGGAAGGGGTGGGGGGAAGGAGGGAAATATTGTGATCCTTGTAACCAAGGAATAATGTTCTAAATCGACTAAATAAACTAATTCAAATGGAAAATAAATAAATAAATAGATAAATGGATGAATGAATGAATGAATGAATGAATGAATGAATGGATGGATGGATGGATGGACTTTACAGGACTGTGTCTGGCATTCCTGATCTTCAAGTGTTTGGTCATGGCCGCATTCACCCTGAACGCTGCTGCTAATGGTATCCCACCACTGTGGAAAGGGGAGCCGTGCTGCTCCTCTCCTTTCCCTTGTAGGCCGGCATGAAATATCTGAATAGCGCCTTTTCCATCATGCTCTTCGTCGGGTGCATCCTAACTTCTGGCTCCTAGTTTTCAGAGCTGGCTCCTCAGACAGGGCATATTATTCACATTTTGTGGTGACACTGTTCTGTGGTTGATCCCTTAGATGAGCATCTATATTTATGTCAGCAGAAAGAGACGGGCCCCTGAAAATACAAGAAGAGCTGAAAAAAGCCACAGCTTGTGGGGTTCTTAATAAGCGGCACGTTAAGAGGATCACAGGGGAGTGTGGCAGGAAATCTCATGACCTAGACACCACTGTACCCTTGAGGCAAATGAGGATAAACGATAATGAATCTGACCTATTTTTATTTTATTCCTTTCATCATCTTATGATTCCTTCTAGTCAAAATATGATCAGTCTCATCATCCTGGACATTCAACCAATCAAATCAGATCAACTTTAGCAGCCAATGGAGTGGGACCAGCTTTGAAGAAAATAGACGCCTTGAAAAAAACGGTTCCTCTAGAAGTTAGTAGACTGGCTGTGTTTCATGAGCTTTAAGCGAGCTTCATTCAGTGTGTTATTAGTAATATCCAAGGTGTATCTACATTTTTAAAAATTTAACTTATTTGTTACATTAAAGTTACAGCAATCTCGAAACTTTTTTTTTAAGCAACAAATTGACAATACTGAAATTTCTTGCCTTGCCTATTGAGTGTAAAGGGAAGCAACAAGGTATAACAGCAATGGCACCAATCTGAAATAGAAAACTGTTTCTTTGCTCTGCTGCTAAAACTGGCAGAATGAGCTGGTTCTTTTCCCCTTTCTTTGTCTTTATGAAATGGGAGGACTTTTAAAAGCCTCTCCATTCTCTACTGCACCGAGGCAGGATAAAGAAAATAAAATGGAAAGTGTATGAAAATGCTCTGAATTTATCTGTTAGAGAGGAAACACAGTATAGTATCTGGGTTCAAATCTTTGTCCAACACTTACTAGATAAAATGGCCATGGGCATATCATTTCACCTCTCTGTGCCTTAGTTTCCCCATCTGTAAAATAGAGATAAGTATTCCTGTTTCTTGATGTTTATCAAGTTGAGAATAAAAATACTGAGGAAAAAGGTTTTAAATGAGAATAATGCTCACACTACCTACGTCACAGGATTGTTATGGCAAAATCTATTTGTATGTTGTTATGCCATCTATAAATGTGAATCATTAGGACCACTACTACTACAACTACTTAGCACCAGGGATGGAGTAGGCACAAAAAAGTATGAAAAAGAAGCCTAGATATCACTCATGTGTAATGTGTAAGTAATATGAGAAATGATATATGTGTAACATATAAATAAGGTTACTGGGCTCAGCGCCCATAAGCCAACTAGAAAGCTCTTTTGGTTCACAATGGCAGAATTTAGGCTCCTCGGGGGTCTGAGATCCCTGCTGGCTAGGACAGATTCGAGCTCTGCACATGGTGTCTGAGCCACTTCGTGGCTGCTTCTAGATTCTGAATTCTTCCTTTCTTTATGTACATCCCAAGATCCCCCTTCCTAGGAATGCCGTTCCCCAGGCAGGTTCCTTTCTCTGCTCAACATGGATCTATGACATGGAACTAGACAGCTGGCAACAACCTACAAGTTCACACCTGCCCTCTTTGGGGAATGGGATCTCCTCTTAACTCTGGTGCACAGCATCTCTCTGGGTCCACAGACACTATCTCCCTATGCCACACAGGACTAGACAAATGAGTAGGATGCTTTTTTTACTTTCTCTACTGGGATTTGGTCTGGGACCGTTTCTAGATGTTTGGAGTTATTTTTGGAGGGACAACCACTGGGCTGTTTCCAATCACTCCACCATCTGGGCTCTCCCCCAGTTTCCTTATCTGTAAATTAGGGGACTGAACTACTAGAGAGCTCCTGATATTCTTCCACTGTAATCTGTATTCCCTTATTCAAATTGTTGGAGGGCAATAAGAAAGGTGCACTTGGCAGTGGAATGAGACCAGACATGGAAGGAAGGAAGGAGGGAGGGAGGGAGGAAGGGAGGGAGGGAGGGAGGGAGGAAGGGAGGAAGGGAGGAAGGGAGGAAGGAAGGAAGGAAGGAAGGAAGGAAGGAAGGAAGGAAGGAAGGAAGGAAGGAAGGAAGGAAGGAAGGAAGGAAGGAAGGAAGGAAGGAAGGAAGGAAGGAAGGAAGGAAGGAAGGAAGGAAGGAAGGGAGGGAGGGAGGGAGGGAGGGAGGGAGGGAGGGAGGGAGGGAGGGAGGGAGGGAGGGAGGAAGGAAGGAAGGAAGGAAGGAAGGAAGAAGGAAGATTTACTAACAGAACAGAGATGTAAGAGGGCAAAATTTAAAAGAGGCAAGCAAATTAGAGTCTCTGGAGGTAGATGGACTTGAAGTGGATGAAAGAACAGGGAACTGTAGCAAGGAAACAGTTTTTGATAGACAGTTAACAACTCTAAATCACAAGAACTCAGAGAGGAAGAAATGGGAGTAATTGATTCAGTAACATTTAACTAGGGCCCCAACCCTCAAAGGTCCTGTGAAGATGAATAATGGTTACAGTTCTTCAAGAACCACTGATTACAGGGCAGACTCTGGTATCAGGAGCGTTCCTTCAACCTGGTGGCAATATGTCTAAGGACCTGGTCCTGATCAGAGTACTAGAAGGGAGAGTCTAATGACTAACTCATGGCATGTTTTGTGACGATATCTTCAGAAAACAGGATTGTTGCCCTGATCGATGAAAACACGAGATAAGTTGGGACTCAAGGGGATCAAATGAAAAGAATCAATAGAAATGTCAAAATAGGAGGAAGCAGTCTAGCCCAGCTCACCTTCAACCTACTTCAGTAAAGAATGAGGAACCTAACCTAGGAGCGACTGAGAAATTCAAGGAAAAATCCAGTGCGTCATTTTTTCAGCCCAGGGAAACAAGAAGCAGCCTGCAGACACTGGGGAGGTAAGTCTATAGAGCAAAGAAAGCCCTATCAACTCCTCACATTACAATGTGACTAGTTTAACCTTGTTTAGTTCTTCATGATTGTTCATGTTTAATTTCTTATGTTTCTCTTAACTCTGGTGTTTGAATTTCAAACTTTCTTTATATTTCTGGTCTTTTCATCAGGAATTCTTGGAAATGTTCTAATTAAAGGTTCACTTCCTGCCTCTAGGATTGTTTGTGTGTTAAAACCCTTACTTTCTACCTTAGAATCAATACTGTGTATTGGTTCCAAGGCTGATGAATGGGGTTAAATGACTTGCCCACAGTCACACAGCTAGAAAGTGTTTATGGTCAGATTTGAAGCTAGCCCTCCTGGGTTCTTCCTATCTCTAGGCCTGGCTCTCAGTTCACAGAGCCATTTAGCTGCTCCCTTTGTGTTTCTTTCAGGAAGTGACTCAAGAGATTCTATTTTCAGTTTATTCTCTGGCTCTAACAGAACTTTTTTTTTTTTTTAAGTTTCCTGACATAAAATGTGCAGACTCTCTTTTTACATCCTGGCTTTTAGGTAATCTAATAACACTTAGAGGGTTGTTTTTTTGGTTGCATACATTTTCTTAAGTTTGGGGGCTTTAAAAATATTTCTACTTTATCTCATGGAGTTATTAGTTCTATTTTGGTTCATTTTAATTTTCAGAAATTTTATTTCTTGGGTCAGGTTTTGTACCTCTTGTTCCAAAATGTGAATTCTTTTCCAAATCTTCTAAAAGATGTCTTTTCTTTAAAACCACACACAAACACTCACTCTCAATCTCTCCTCTTTTCTTCCAGTAATTCTTGTGCCCAAGTTGTTGTTTTTTTTAATATGGTTCTCTTGTAGATGTTTTGTGTAACTGGAAATCTCGTGCCTTTGAACTACATTTCCCAGGAGCCCACTGACTTTCTGTCGTTACATGCTGACATAGACAGGAGATAAATTGGGTGGGCTTCCCTGGCTAGCTCTTTTCTTCCTGGGTCAGGACATTGGTGGAGTGGGCTGTCTGAGCAGGTAAATTAGCCATGGGCATGTGGTTTTATTTTGTTACTTTTTTTTGTTACTTCTAGTAATTATTAATAAATCTTATAAAGTATAATATTGAATTTAGTGTATATTAACTTTAATTTTTACAGTTTTGAAGTTCATCTATTCTTCCAGGTCTTGAACATCCCTGTTATAGTATTAAATTTTTAATGTGATTCCTTATTTTGTTTCTTCACCCTTTTTTTAAAGTCTATTTTGACATTGGATTTTGTCAAAGATAAATTCTTCACTTCTGAAGGAAATGATGGAGCCACGCTCAGCCCTGTTTCATATCATCTGTATTATATCTGCTGCTGTTTTGAGGGCGCATCAATCCCCCCGGGAGAGCCTTCAAATGCTCTATTATTCCAGGACCTCAGAAAAGGCTCAGGTTGGGGACCCACAAGTTTTCAGAAGGCAATCTGAATTGCAATTCCGTCTCTTGCCAAGGCCCATGCATTGAGCCTTTGTGACACACCGTGGATTCATCCTTTTCTCTTCTCTGATCCCAGAGGGCAGGCCTTCATCTCCTTATGCTCGGACTATGGCAGTAGCCTGCTACTTCGTCTCCTTGCCTCATCTCTCCCCACTCCAATCCGCGTACCACTGCTTTTCCCCAAAAGCATAGGCCTACGTCATCTTACGACCACTGGTGGCTTTTTATAACTTCTGAGATCAAATAGAAAATCCAATTTGGCACTCAAAGCCCTTCACAGCCTATTCCACCCCCGCCCCCAACACACACTTCTTCCCTTCTATCTGCCCCGTCTCCAGCTGAGGCGCTGTTGGAACCCGAGCCCCTGGCCTTCTTCCTGCTCCCACCCCTCCCACATCCTCCTCTCCACTTCCCCACTTCCTACAAGCTCACCCTCAGGAAGTCCTTTCTCACGCCTCTTCCTTCTAGTACTCACCCTCTCTAGAGGGTGGCCCTATTTGTTTTGCATATCGATTGTACAGGTTGCTTGTAGTTTCCCCCAAATAGAATGTGAGCTTCTTGAGAGCCGAGCCTTGGTGGTCTTGGTGTCCTCAGTGCAAGGACCTGGCATATTGGGACCTCCAATGTGCACTGATCTTCTGGATTCTTTTCAGTGACCCTTTTTTGTAGGAATCCATAAGTTCTGGACGGTTGTCTTATGTTATTATTATTCGATTATGAGGAAACAGGTTTTTGTTTACTTCTTTTGAGACCTGCAGTCCTTACATTTCTTCTATGTGGCCTATCTCTGAGAGCAACCCAATGTGCTTATATGGAGACTGTGCTTTTTTTAAATGTGATTGTTTGGGGCTCTTCTTCTGCCAGATTGTACTTTCACTGCCCTGTGTTTGCCTCCCCAGTTATCCTCTCTTTGGGGTTCTTTGATTTTTGTTGGGTCAGATGTGCTACTGTAGATTTAACTTTTTCAATTTTGTCCGTCCTGCTTTCTCCATTTTTATTTTTCCTTTTAATGTAGGAACCCCCTTCTGTGGTTCCATGCTCTCTTGGGAAACCATGGGAGACCTCCATCTCATCAGTTGTTGGTTTATTTTCCTTTTTCTTACAATACTTACTCATAGATGCCTCCATTTTTTACTCAGTCTGGAGGTCCTATTTCCTTCCCTGCTGGTTTATTTGTTGATGCTCTGCTTCTTTGAGTTTTCTTCTTCCTGAGATCTTTGGCAATTTCCGTCTTTTTTCCTTGTTTCCCCCTTTTGCTCACTTTTTAACTCCCTTCCCTATGGACTGGCTGCCCTGGAGGCTGGATTTCAAAATGTCTCCGCTTCCTCCCAAACTGGGCAATTCACAGCTCAGCAGTGTGTCCCTTTCCGGAGAGGGAACAGAACGGAAGCCCGCTGAATGCCGGGCTCTTTCCCTCAGGCTTGGTGTTGTACCAGCTAGCTCCACACATCCTGACCTCTCCAAGTCAGGAAACGCTTCTTAAGAACCTGTGATGGGCCAGGAACCGCGCTGAGTGATGAGCAAAGAAAAAAGACCCGGGGCAGCTGGTGGTTCCGTGGCTAAAGAGCAAGGCCTGGGGGGGGGAGGGAGGGTTCTGGGTTCAAATAGGACCTCAGATACTTCCTACTCCCTGCTCAAGTCACTTCACCCCAACTGCCTATTCCTGACAGCTTTTCTGCCTTGGAGCCAGTCCTTAGAGCTAATACCAAGACAAAAAGGAAGGAAGGGAGGGCATGAGGCAGTCCGTGACCGCAAGGGGCTCACACTCTCATGATGGAGGATAACCCACTAAAAAGGAGCCGAACGGTACGGGGGGATGTTCAGAGGGGAAGGATGGAGCCCAGCAGCCACGATGGAAAAGCATCTTAGTCACAAGTTGAAGTCTTTCAGAATGATGAGTTTCTAGAGATCATGAAGCCCGGATTCGTTGGGTAGGAAAGGATGAGAGAATTCCCTGGATGCCTTCCTTAAATGCCAAGCGTTCAGGGAAGAGCTCTTCCTCCCCCCCCCCCCATCCTCCATCAGAGGAAGATAATGAGCCCTGCATCGGCCAGGTGGGGACTGGCTGCCACGTTCTCTCAGAGTATTACAGAAGCCTCTTACGCTGTTCCTGGAGACGAAGTCTGTCCTTTGTAGTCTGGATCTCCGGGAGGGCGAGGGGTGTGGGGGGAGACGGGGGGGGGGGGGGGGGGGTACGGAGTCCTCTCGCAGAAGTGGGCACCTGTTCTCTGCTCCCGGTGGTCCCGCCAGACGTGGGCACCTGCTCTCTGCTCCCGGTGGTCCCGCCGGAAGTGGGCACCTGCTCTCTGCTCCCGGTGGTCCCGCCAGACGTGGGCACCTGCTCTCTGCTCCCGGTGGTCCCGCCGGAAGTGGGCACCTGCTCTCTGCTCCCGGTGGTCCCGCCAGACGTGGGCACCTGCTCTCTGCTCCCGGTGGTCCCGCCAGAAGTGGGCACCTGCTCTCTGCTCCCGGTGGTCCCGCCGGACGTGGGCACCTGTTCTCTGCTCCCGGTGGTCCCGCCAGACGTGGGCACCTGCACTCTGCTCCCGGTGGTCCCACCGGAAGTGGGCACCTGCTCTCTGCTCCCGGTGGTCCCGCCAGACGTGGGCACCTGTTCTCTGCTCCCGGTGGTCCCGCCAGACGTGGGCACCTGTTCTCTGCTCCCGGTGGTCCCGCCGGAAGTGGGCACCTGTTCTCTGCTCCCGGTGGTCCCGCCAGAAGTGGGCACCTGCTCTCTGCTCCCGGTGGTCCCGCCAGACGTGGGCACCTGCTCTCTGCTCCCGGTGGTCCCGCCGGAAGTGGGCACCTGTTCTCTGCTCCCGGTGGTCCCGCCGGAAGTGGGCACCTGTTCTCTGCTCCCGGTGGTCCCGCCGGAAGTGGGCACCTGTTCTCTGCTCCCGGTGGTCCCGCCAGAAGTGGGCACCTGCTCTCTGCTCCCGGTGGTCCCGCCAGACGTGGGCACCTGCTCTCTGCTCCCGGTGGTCCCACCGGAAGTGGGCACCTGCTCTCTGCTCCCGGTGGTCCCACTGGAAGTGGGCACCTGCTCTCTGCTCCCGGTGGTCCCGCCAGACGTGGGCACCTGTTCTCTGCTCCCGGTGGTCCCACCAGAAGTGGGCACCTGCTCTCTGCTCCCGGTGGTCCCGCCGGACGTGGGCACCTGCTCTCTGCTCCCGGTGGTCCCGCCAGAAGTGGGCACCTGTTCTCTGCTCCCGGTGGTCCCACCAGAAGTGGGCACCTGCTCTCTGCTCCCGGTGGTCCCGCCGGACGTGGGCACCTGTTCTCTGCTCCCGGTGGTCCCGCCAGAAGTGGGCACCTGTTCTCTGCTCCCGGTGGTCCCGCCAGAAGTGGGCACCTGTTCTCTGCTCCCGGTGGTCCCGCCAGAAGTGGGCACCTGCTCTCTGCTCCCGGTGGTCCCGCCAGAAGTGGGCACCTGCTCTCTGCTCCCGGTGGTCCCGCCAGAAGTGGGCACCTGCTCTCTGCTCCCGGTGGTCCCGCCGGAAGTGGGCACCTGTTCTCTGCTCCCGGTGGTCCCGCCAGAAGTGGGCACCTGTTCTCTGCTCCCGGTGGTCCCGCCGGAAGTGGGCACCTGCTCTCTGCTCCCGGTGGTCCCGCCAGAAGTGGGCACCTGCTCTCTGCTCCCGGTGGTCCCGCCAGAAGTGGGCACCTGCTCTCTGCTCCCGGTGGTCCCGCCAGAAGTGGGCACCTGCTCTCTGCTCCCGGTGGTCCCGCCAGACGTGGGCACCTGCTCTCTGCTCCCGGTGGTCCCGCCAGAAGTGGGCACCTGCTCCCGGTGGTCCCGCCAGACGTGGGCACCTGCTCTCTGCTCCCGGTGGTCCCACCGGAAGTGGGCACCTGCTCTCTGCTCCCGGTGGTCCCGCCAGACGTGGGCACCTGCTCTCTGCTCCCGGTGGTCCCGCCGGAAGTGGGCACCTGCTCTCTGCTCCCGGTGGTCCCGCCAGACGTGGGCACCTGCTCTCTGCTCCCGGTGGTCCCGCCAGACGTGGGCACCTGCTCTCTGCTCCCGGTGGTCCCGCCAGACGTGGGCACCTGCTCTCTGCTCCCGGTGGTCCCGCCAGACGTGGGCACCTGCTCTCTGCTCCCGGTGGTCCCGCCAGAAGTGGGCACCTGCTCTCTGCTCCCGGTGGTCCCGCCAGACGTGGGCACCTGCTCTCTGCTCCCGGTGGTCCCTCAGCTCTGTTTAGCGGAGTCTGTCCCAGGGCTCCACTGCCAACATGGGAACAGATTTCTAGCGTCTGGATCTCTGGGGCACGAGGGGGTGGGGGGGAGAGGCATAAAGTGAGTCTGATGGTAAGCTTATGGATGAGAAGGTGGATGATGTGTGTTAGGATTTAAGGGTTATTCATCTTCTCTGCTGTTCGTTTCGCCATTTTTTCCTCTTGTTTAAGTTCCTGGTCTCTTAAATTGGTGAGACACGTGACGGTGCTTTATCTTCGGCACATACTTCCTAGTTCTCATTTCACCCTCCATCTTGGTCAGGTGACCTAGCAGGCTGCCCTGGAGAGCTCTCAAAGCTCCCAACGTGGTCTGAGATGGGGCAGTCTGAGCAACGCCCTCCTGGTCTAAGCTCTGCACGTTTCTGCCCCGGATGTGGATGTAATGAGTTTGGAATACTGCATATATTTCCAAAATTTTTAACGCTCTGATCAGTTTTGCTCATTTTTTTCTTTTAAAAATTCTTCATTCTATGGGATGGCTCTCTGGGATGGGTGAATACTCTGTCAAAAGAGCTGAAAGCTACTAAGGCAATCAATGTAATACTTAATAAACGCAAATACCCCAACTACTAGAGTGATGACTCCTTATTTTACCAAAACTGTTGGAAAAACTGGAAAGAAGCTGGACACAAATTAGATTTAATCCAACATGAAGCATCTATACAACAATAAGCTCTAAGCAGATAGATGGCCCAGATATAAGAAGTTCCAACACAAATTTGAGAAGGAAGAAAATGTTTTTTGTAATGTTTTTATGGATGGAGAAGGGTTCAAGACCAAACAGAGGGCAGAGAGAAATACAGAAGACAAAATGGATATTTTCAATCACTTAAAATCGAAAAGTTTTTCACACAAACAAATCAATGTAGTTAAAATTAAAAAGGAAATAGAAAGAAAGGTCTTTGAAGCAAATTTCTCTTGCTTGATATCCGTCTTGACTGATATCCCAGATTTATAAGGAAGTCAGTCACTTAGAAGAATGACAGTCATTACCTACCAGATAAAGTATATGAACAGACAGTTATCCAAAATAGAGATCCAAGTTTCAGTAGCCATATTGAAAAATGTTCCAAATAGTCAACCATTAAAAAAGGAGAAGTCGGTATAACTCTAAAGAGAAAAAAAGAGGAAATGCCAAGCTTTGGGAAGGACTAGGTGAAGACAGGCACGCTGCTACACTGTTGGTAGAGCTATGAATTGTTCCAGCCATTTTGGAAAACAATCGGGAACGAACTCCACAGTCGCTAAATTGTGCGTTCCCTCTAACAGCCGCAGGGCTATATCCCAGAAAGCCTGAAAAAGGACCCATGTGTACAAAAATATTGACAGCATCTCTTCTAATTGTGGCAAACAATTGAAAACAAAGGGGGTCCCATCAACTGGGGAATGACTGAATGTGTGGTGTATGATAGTAATGGAGTATGATTTCGTCATTAAGAAAAGGAGTTGGTTTTTCAGAGAAATCTGGAAAAACACAGGAACGAATAAAGAATGAAATGTTAAAAAAAAAAACTTTTATGATAACACTGTAAAAAACAGCTTCGAAAGATTAAAGAACTCCTAGATGACCAACCGTGATTCCAGTGTTAACAGAAAGGTAATAACTTAGGGTGCAGACTGAAACACAGATTTTTGTATATGCCAAATATGTGGATTAGTTTTGCTTTACTATGCTCATTTTTATAGATTGAGATTTTTCTATTTATTTCCACAGAGGTTCGACTTACTGAGGGGGAGAAGGAAGCTAGAGAAAATACTACAGCTTTTAAAATAATATTTTAAGTTTATATATATATATATTTTTTTCAAAGTAAACTATCTGTAGAGAGAAGACCATGCTTTCAGTATGCTCCTTTTTTCCTTTTCAATTTTTTGGGAGGTACGTGTTTATGAAATGTTTTGGGATGTCTGTGATTTTTAAATAATGGAACTCTTGAAATATTTTCAGTTTTTCAGAAGAAAAGAGGCTTTATAATATCTGTCTACTATTAAAATCAAAGACATGTAGAAAAACAATTACATTGGAGACAGTAAGGATGGAGAGTGTTAACTAAAAATATGGTAAATGTAGGATCACTTTTCATTGCTTTATATGATAACATTCCAATTTTCCCCAATCCATTTACTTGATGATGCATAATAAAGAACTATTCTTTTATTGTGGCCTTTACTTGATTTAAAAAAAAACAAACCTCACCATCTGTCAATACCATGTATTGGTTCCAAGGAAGAAGAGTGGTAAGAACTACGCAATGGGGGTTAAGTGACTTATCCAGGCTCACTTAGCTAGGTTGTGTCTAAAGCCAGATTTTAAACCAGGACTTCCTATCTCCAGGCCTGGCTCTCAATCCACTGAGCCACCTAGTTGCCTCATTTATTTCCTAAGAATTTTTGAATTTTTTTTTGTTTGAGATTGTATTTTTATAAAAATCCAAGAATTTTGAATTTTGTTTAAGATTGTACTTTTGTAAAAATTCAAGATTTGATTTTGTTCGAGAAAAGATCTTCAAGAAAAGAAGCTTGAAATTTTTATATCCAGAGAATGAACTGTTGCAGAAAGATGCCGAAAACCTATACTTCATCAAGAAGATCAAGAATGAAATTTGGATGTGATTGATTGGACTGAACTTTTGATTGAACATTTATTGTAATTGTACACATTTATGCCAAAAGGGACTGCCCCTAATTTGGCTTTCTGTCAATGCGCCTAGCAAAACATTGGTTTTGTTTTCTTTTCTTTTCTATTTCCTCTCTCACAATTCTAATTTCTCTTAGAAAATTGAATATTGTGTATATCTTTAGTTAGAAGTGAATTTAGAACTACAAAATGATTATGTTAAATGATCAATGGGGAGACTAGTCTCCCAATGATCATCAGGGGGGATTGTAAACCTTAAAATTTCTTAGACTTATAAATGTTGGAAATTTCACCATTGGGAAATTTCATACTTGAAAAATTTCCTATTGATAGTGGGAATTCTATTGGAATGTGAACCCCATTGGCATGGGAGGTTCCTCCTCCCTTCTTAAGATTACTTTAGGACAGAAACCTTTTGCTGAACAATGGAAAGGGTTTTGAGCTATGCTTAAGCATAGAACAGGAATTTCTTTGAGTCATGATTGATTTTAGAATTGATACAATAGAGATACTTGGAATGACAGAACCAGGTCTTGGAAAATACAATTTCCACCCCCCTCAGTCCTAACAGGATTTAGGAAGGGCTGCAGCAAAGGATCAAGATTTAATTATTTGAGAATATGGCCTTCAACAGACATGTGCAAAGCCACAGACCTCTGGGCAGTCCTGGGTTAAGCTAGAGCCACCATTGGCACAGGGAGACATGGACAGTGATTGGTAGATGTGAGAACTGAGGGGAGGGAACTTGGATGGTTTCCTTAAAGATAGAGGGGTCTGAGGACTGAGGGGGGGGTTGGTTGGAGAGGTTTTTGGTCTGAGAGGTGGTGCTTTGAGAGTCGGCTCTGAAGGAAGCTGGAGGTGGAGGCCCCTGAGACTGTTTCTCCATTTTGGTCACGTGAGTAATAGGGACTGATCTCCTTTCTTTGCCTCAGCTATCTAAGGGCTTGGGCCTTTTGGCCCAGCCTAAACAGAGAGGGTATTTAAGCCCTATTCCCTTCTCTCCCCTTTCTCTCTCCCTCTCTCTCTCTGCCTCTAATTCCTTTCTTCCTCCTGTTTGTAATTAAACTCTATAAAAGGTTGACTGCTGACTTGAGTTTTCATTTAGGAATTACATAGCTGAATTCCTTGGCGACCTTAAATTAATATATATCAGTCTTTTAAAGTGATTTCCTTGTCACATGGTTCCCACTAATATCCAAATAGACATAAGTAATAATGTTAAAATTATATTTAGGATACAATGCTAGGATCGTTATTAAGGTGACCTGCTTTGAGAAGTCTCCAATAGTCTTTAAAAAATATAAGTCCCTATATCCCTGCACTTAAAATGTTAAGAATCGTTTTAACCCGTCATGTTATTCATCCATCTTCTGTCAAGTGACAATAAATCCCATGAGGTCAATGACTGTTCTTTAAATTTCACTCTTCCCCACATATAATATAGGCCTGGAACATGGGAGGTACTTAATAAATAAATAAAGGAAATAAAGGCCAATCCCTTAAAAGGAAAGCTCACAAGTTTTGACCATTACGTTAGTCGCCATCATCTTTTTAGCAAAAAGCTGGGAATGTTGTTAAATTCTACACCATATTTGAGAACTAAAAAGAGTCCATAGAGGTTACCTGGTCTACCATTGCTAATAGGTATGTAAATAAAGGCCATGAACTAGTATACGAGTATAACTTTAGTGAAAAGGCAGGATAGAAATTTAAGTTTGCTGGGTTGCACTGAAATTAATTTTCCTTGGAAAAATCTTTTTTAAACTATGAAAAAATATTTTCTCTCTGGAAGCTTCGTGAGATAATATATGTAAAGTGCCTTGCAAATCTTACTGCTTTACATAAAATTCACCTATTGTCAGACATTAAAGGCAAAGCTGAATTGAGATTTTCTCTTTTGTTTTAAAGTGGAAAATTATGTTATATTCCAAATTATATTTGGTTTATAAAACAAAAACTCCCTGTCCGATCTGCTAATTTTTCAGATGGTGTGTGTGGCCAAAGAAATGACCTATTTTAGAAACAAGTCAGAATGTTGTACCGTAATCTATTAAAAGATGTGCCAGAAAGACTGACGGGCAAAATCCTGTTTCTTTATGGAAAGTAAAGGCAAAGACTGAGGCCCATGGCGTGCTGTGGCCAACATTGATGATCTCAAAGACTCTTTTTGCACTATGAAACACCCACCCGAGCTGGCCCCTGGGTGTGGATACCCTGTAAGACGGGGAGCGCAAGAACTCGCTCCCACAAATGTGCTCTTTTCACTCATTTTCAGCCCCAAAGAAGCGTCAGCATTTCCGACGTTTTTCTGCTCAGAGACGGCCCACTTTTAAAGAGCCCCTCAGGGCCAGCAGACTTGGAGGCGGGAGCTTGATGTGGGTGGGCCGCTTCAACCTTCTTCCTGGGCCCAGCCAGGTCTTGGGGAGATCACCCGGGACTGCGCGTGGGCCGGCATCCATGGGGAGGGGAGCGACTCTCCCTAAAGGAACAGAACCCCGAACCACAGTCACAGCAAGGCGAATTCGAGTGAGTCACAGGCGCGCTTTCTCCTCCACAAGAAGACAGGGGTGGCCGGCTTCCTCCAGCACGGGCCAAGGCTCTGGGCCGCAGACCATGAGGTCAGCAGCACGGCCACACGGCAAAGACGGGGTCCCGGGGGTCAGGGGCTCATGGCCAGAGGCCCGGCCAGCACCGGATTCTACGGCCCCAGCGAGCACGAACGCCCCCATCACGCAAGCAGAGGGTCCGGCACGGGGGTGCACAGAATGCGTCCTAGGAGCCCCAACATCTTGGAGGAGACTTTCTGGCCGAGCCCCAGCCGCCTCAGGGCAGGCCCCGCCCCAGCTGCTACTCCAAGCCTGCGAGGCATCACGTGACCCAAGATGTCTTGAAGGCTCCGCGCAGGCTCAGACGTGTCCTAAGGTTCGAAGGACCGGCGAGAATGGACACAAAGCCTCTTTAGCCAGAAACCCCTGGATTGGCAAGAACGTGGACGGGCTAAACGTGCTCTAGTGAGCTTTAAACGAATGTGAAAACAGAGATTCCGCTTACTTCGAAACAGCTCATTTCAGCGGGAGTTGGGTGTGCCTCTGGCACTGGATTATCGGCCAGAAGCCGTCCTATCGGGCTCTGCCTCCTACGCGTGACCCAGGCCCGCTCTCCTATAGATCTTCCTGGGCCTCTCTTTCTGCTCTATCCTACCTCACTGGCTTGGGCGGCTTCATCAGCTTCCAGGGGACCCATTTCCGTCTCCATGGAGACGATTCCCAGATCTACACCCTCGTCTCCGTCCCATCACCATCTGCCTTTTGGACCCCCCCCCCCCCCCCTGCCCAATCTTGGCCCGCCGGCCTGGCTCCGGGCCAGAAGGCACGCCGGGGCTCGTGGCTGATGTCCCTGCCGTGACCAAGTTTCTTCCACTCCCAAACGGGCTCCACTGAGCCACCAAAGTGAATTTACAGCCCACTCAGTGAAGTCTGGGGGTTGCCTGCGAGCCCCAAAATCCAAGAGGAGCCTCCGCTGGCACTGAAGGCGCTGCTCATGGGGCCCTTCGCACATGGCCCGACTCGCCTTCTCCCTGGGGAGCCTGTCCCCTCCCAGACCCCCCCTGGCACTCCCCAGGGTCCTAGTGCATGTTCCCCGCCTCGAGGAGCTCCCTTAGGCTGGGCCTTCTCTGCCTTCCTCTGTCTGCGCCCTCCTTTCATCACAGGCCCGGAAGGCAGCCGACGTGCCAAGTGCTTGTTGACTCGTTTCGCCTCTTTTTCTGGCTTGTGCCAGCCTCGGGATCCTCCTGACCTCAGAACAAAGACCCCGAATCCAGGCTCAAGCACCCCATGCACAATGTCGGGACCTAACCACTAGCCTGGCAGATGCCAACACACGGGCATCTCCCCTCCTCCAAACCGAACAGCACATACTTCAGTTCTAGGACACCAGAGGATCTCTCCGGCCCTTCAGGGGACTAAAATTGAGACATAGAAATCAACAAGGTGTCCGTTGTTTCCTACACATCAGCCCTTTTTTATTGTGCCAAAAGAAGTTTCCTATTTTTTAAATTGAAATTCCACACTCCCATGAGCAATCTTTGCAAAATGACAGACACGGGACCTGCAACTATCTCAAATGAGCAGCTTCCTGTTAAACAAGCCATAGGGTTATTCAGACTGATAGCAGGGAGATTTTTACTTAAGAGGCAGATTTCTCCGTTACAATGAATAGCTAGTTGCTAACAATTTTGAAACCACTTTGTTTTATATTCATTTAAGAACTTAAAGTCTTTTATAAAGAAACCTGCCAACATAACATTTAATTTAAAAATAAGTAATAATGATACAAATTGATTTAGTCATGAACACTCTAAAGGTTCTAATCAATAAAACAGAAAAAAGCATTTTAGGAAAATTACAAAGTTCTCACTTGTTGACCATCTTGATAGCTGTCTATATTTAATGTCTGTGTAGCCATCATGGTTAATGAAGCTTTTATTATAAGGCATCAAATCATCTTAAATCAAAAGCAATTGTATTCTGAAAAAAAAAACATAAAGATATTCGTTAATAGGAAGTTTAGAAATCCTTTTCTAACCCCCACCCAAATGCCACATCATTTAAAAACAAATATACTGCATTTGTCATTAGAAATTCAGAGATCAGCTGCAATATTATTCTTCAATGGCTTCCAGCTTACAGAATACCTTCCTATAGAATCAGGCTCTGTATCGGTGCTATTTTGTTGTGTTTCTAGAGGCTGGTGTTAATGCAAAGAACTCTGACTGGCTTAGATCCTATCCAGAAGAGAGCATGAAAATTCATTCCTGTGGGAAGCTCTGCTGCTCTTGGCAAAAAAAAAAAGGAAAGCATCTGACGACAACGACAACGACAACACAACACAGACCGTGCGCCACTGTAATCAGTTGTTCATTGATAGGGAACGTTCTTCTCAGAGAGTCCCAAAGCCTGTAAGGAGTTCCTGTACATCCGCTCTACATTCATTTTCGTGTGGCGGGAAGCTGAAAGCTGGAAAGCACTGGGGGAAGTCTGCCGGCTAGAGGAGGGAGCCAGAGAAGGAGCACGGCCGTCAGGTCACTCTCCCCAGGGGGTCAGAGAGAGAGTGACTGAGCTGAACTGATTTCACTGAGGCTGGCAGGAATGGGGGTTGCAGGGTATCAATCAAACAGGCGGCACATCACAAACTCTGACACTGGAGTGACAACCAAAAGGCGCCAGAATGGCAACACAACAGCCCTGAAAGCAGCTCACGTGAAGCCTTCTCCTTCGGACTTGGTAGCACCAGCTTAAGGAATGCAGGGGTCAGTCTTGGACATTGCAGAGGGCCTGTAGAACTTGTCTGCTAGCTTTCAGACTCCAGAGAACAGCAGAGGCGGACTGTGTAAGATCAGTGAAGTTGGAAGTCCCCTCCAATTTAAGGAGTCAGCAATCAATCATGTGGAATATTAGAAAAGGATCCATAAGTCTGTCTATGAGCACTTTGCTCCTTAGAGTAGGCTTCTGAATGCATCTTTAATACCTTCGTGATTTGTTATGACTGAAACCCTTCAATTCCTGCGCATCGATGAACTCTTTTGCCTGTTTTCATTTGGCTACCAAGTTTGTATACATTCATCAATCTTCTAATTTTGTGCCTTCCACATTTTATTTTTTTAGTGTCAAAATTATTGACCCTTTAGTTATATGTAGTAAGAATAAAGCGTTTGGCTACTGGCCAAGTGAACAACCAGATGGTGTACCAGATCCTTCTCTCGGTCCCCACTAATGCTCAAAACCCAACCTAAAATAAACTGGATGTCTAGGAAGCAATTACAAGACAGCGACAACCCCAATAAGGTAAAGTCTTTATAAATCAGCAAAGGGGAATGCTAATTGTTAAAAGGGCTCATTCAGTATCCCTCTCTCGGCGTGCATGATCCAAATCGGGAAATGCCAACCAGGACAAACTGATCAGCAAGCTTCTGTGAGGTGCCTGCAATGGGCTGCTTTTCTATTGCAAAGACTTTGCCAACACCTACAAACCCCCAACCCATAATAAAAGGCAGATATTTATTCTGACCACCCATGAAGGAAGGTAGGGATGAAAGACTCTACCTTCTACTTGGTGTAACCCTTTGTGCCTTTCCCAACCATGGAAAAAGTGGCAAATGCCAATTCATCCCCGCAAAAGAATGACATGACAGAAGCCAAGAGATGAAATGGGGCAAGGGAAGCCAACATCAGTGACCATGATGAATCCAAAAAAAGGAGCCTGAGATCCAACTGGAGCTAGTCATAAACCTCAGAGGCTATTAAAAGCAAAAATCAACTTGATTATCTCATCAACTTCCACAGATTCAATTATCATTACCATATACATGATTCTCAAACCAGAACTCAAAGAACGGATGAGGAAAAATTAAACTTATGATGCAAAGTTTCTGTAAAGAATCAATAAGAAATATTTAAAAATTTGAAATACAATAGTCCTTAAAGGAAGGAAGATTTGGCAGATGAAAAGCAAAAGGAATTGAAGGTAAAAGAACACATGAAATGGACAATTTTGATTGTATAAAATTTAAAATTTTTTGCACAATGAATATACCTAAAATTAAAAGAGGTAAGAGCAAAAAATAATTTGTAGCAAGTTTCTCTGATAAAGGTCTCATTTCTAAAACACATAGGGAACTAATTTAAATTTATAAAAGCCATCTCCCGATTGAAAAGTGGTCAATAGGCAGTTTTAATAATTAGAGAAATTCCTATTAAGAGAACTAAGATTCTATCTCACATTTATCAGAATGGCTAAGGTGACTCAAAAAAAATAAGGAGAAATTCTGGAGGAAAGTGTGGGGAAACAGGCACATCAACACACTAGTCTTCAAACTGTAAACTGGTCCAACCATTCTGGAAATCAACTGGGAAAACCAAAAGTTATTACACTGTGACTCAGCCATACTGCTCTGTAGTCTAGACCTTAAAGAGATGAAGAAAAAGGAAAAGTCCCTTGTGTACAAAAATATTTATAGCAGCTCTTTTCAATGGGAACCAAGAAAGTGTTCCTCAATTGAGGAATGGCTCAACAAGTTATGGCATATAAATATAAGGGAATAGCATCGTGCTGTATGAACTGATGATGGGAATGGTTACAAGGAAACCTTGGAAGACTGAAATAAATGGAAGCAAAATGAAGTGAGTAAAACCAGTAGAACAATTTATACAACAGTAACGATAATGGAAGTGACAACTATGAAACACTTGGGAATTCTGATCACCACTATGACCAATCATAATTCCAAAGGACTCCTGAGGAAACACACTATCCACATCCAGAGAGAGGTAATTGCCTCAGAGTGTACAATGAAACGGGGAGTGGGAGGGCAGCAGAGGGGAGGTAGATGGGCATGCCAATGAAGGCATTTTTTTTGCTTGACTATACACAGTTATAATAGATGTTGTTTTTCTTATTTTCTTAATAGGTGGGGTAGGGGAAAAGGGAAGAGGGAGGATTTGATATTGAAAATAAAATTCAGTTCAAAAAAGAAAGATAAGGAAACAGAAGGGGAAAAAAAGAATGCATGATCTACTTAAGACAAAGCCACTAACCTCAAAGTTAAGATTTACAACAACTTAGGGATCATGGGTTTTCCCAGAAGAATATGACTAATCAAAACCAAAAAGAAAAAAAGAAACCCTCAAGACAAAACCCAAACCCCATCATACAGGGAAAAGTACAAGAAAAGTGATAAGGACTTCTGTATTTAAAAAACATTAAGCACTAAGAATAAAAAAATAGGGCCTCGCCTACTAGAAGGAAAGGAACCCACTGAAGGGCATTCCCACGAGGAGTGGGCTGTATAAATACCTATAATAGGAAACATGGACTTGCCTTAGGAAGACTTTAATCAATGAACAATTATCCATTAAATTCCTACTATGTGTCACATACCATAGTACATAATGAGATACAAATACAGTGAATGAAACAATCTCAAGAAGCTTACACTGTAACAGGGGAGACAAGTAGGCCACATATAATCAAATACAGAATAATAAAATGTAGCTATTAAAAGACCATTTGTTATCTCCACTGACCACAATTCCACCTGAGGAGAAGGCATGTGAACTCTTGGAGACATTTGGTAAGCAGAAGAGTAGGTTCTGAAGGGAGGTATGGAGGCAGAGTCTGGTAGAGCTGGATCCCACAATTAGGAAGGCAGGGTAATTTCTACCATCAGCTTCTGCTTTGATTCACACTTTTACTTCACTCAGAAACTGAGATGTTTAAGAGTGAGGCATAGCAGAAAAAAAGAATGATGTGGTAAGATACAGAAAAGCAATAACTGAGAAACGTGTTAGAAGAGGGAACTCAAATCCAGCCCCTAACCTATTTATGTTCCTTTATACAAAAAGATTAAAGAAATAATAAACAACAAAGCAGAGAATAACACTTCAGAATAGAACAGAAAGAGAATTAATGATACAAAACAAGTTAAAGAAAGTCTTCTTGGAAAAAAAAAAGCATAAAAGAAATTGAATGAGGGGAAGAAAGGGAAGTTGAGTTACTAACTGAACTAAGGGGAAACGGGCAAAAAAGGAGGAATAAACATAAATACACAAAAGGAAGAAAAATTAAAAAAAGAATTGATGAAACTGAAATTGAAGACTGAATCAATGGGACTAGAGTTGCATTAAAATCATTTGAGCAAAATTAATTATGAGGAGAAAAGTATAAAAGTGGAAGAAAAAAATTTTAATTATATTTTAGAACAGCAATACCAGAGACACAAATGGAGGAAACGATTAACTTTGATTACTTTAAAAATGAATGGGCTAAGTAAATGAAATTGAAAGAGCACATGAAAAAAGAAAACATGCTCCCTGCCCCCAACAATGAACCCGTATTCCTATCTTTCCATAGTCAGCATAGTGCTGACTACATCTTCTATTTTGAAATGAGTTTTGGTCAGATTATCTATCTACCCACCTTTCTACCCATATACATACAAAAATATGTGAATATATTTAAGTTTAAATATCTCGAATCCAAAGTTAATACAAGAGATTTGATGTAAAGAAATGTTCCAATTCAATTGCTTCCCTTCTTATCCTGGATAATTTAATTTTGTTGTGTAGATGTTTTTAAATTTCTTTTAATCAAAATAATTTCTTTTGCAATTGCTTCTATCACTTGTATAAATCCCTACCCAGAGCCATAACAAGTTTATAAACTGCTGTTTACTTTGTTTTATTGTATAATTTTTAGTGCAAATACCACATATCCTCTTTGAATTTTTTGGGAAATACTGTCACGGGCAAAGTCCACCCTTGCCCGAGGCTCCGGGGTATCCCGACTGGTGGCAAACGACAGGTCAACAAAAATAACAAACGGGAGTTTCCCGATGTCTGATCTTTCTACCCATTCTCTTGGCACACAGTCACACAAAATCAAAGAGAGATCATTGGAAAAGGACACATCAACTTTTAACAAATCACTCGATTCACATTCTGGTTGCACACAGGTGGCTTAATTTTCGCATGACCCTGGGAGACGTTTGGAGCTGCCAAACAATCAAGGAAAAGGACGTACTGCTTTTAATAAAAGGGAATCATTAATCAGCAGTTCTCAGAAGACAATTCAACAATTGTGCCATGGAGGCTGAGGGTCTGGGAACACAATTCAGATTTAGATGGGTGGCTTCTAGGGAGTGACTGGGTCACTGAGGCACACTGAAGCTTGGCGTACTTGTGCGTATCGCCTGGGCCTCTAGGCTCGATTTGTGTGCTGGCTCCATGAGAAAGCTGGGGGCTTGACCTGTCGCTGCGCTTTTGCTGGGAATTATGTACCTAAGTAAAAGTTACCCCATGATGTCTTTTGGGGATCTTTGGGGGAATTAGGGGACACGTGTTTTGCTCTTGCATTCTTTCTTTTGAGACGAGGAGGAATAATAATCATGTCAATTCATAGGTGAGGGGCATGGATGAAAGAAGTCACGTAAAGGGGGTTGGGTGGGCAGTCACATCTCGCCAAGGACCACTCTGTGGTCTCCCCAGCTACCACACGTGACTCTGTCAAGGCGTCGTGGTCTGATGGCTCCCAGCAAAATATGGCATGAAATATTGGTCTAATTCTAATTTCAACCAGACTGTATCTCTGTTTTCCCAGAAATTTCAATCAAATAGGGAGTTTTTTAAAAGTAATTTATGTTTTCTGGTTTATCGAACATCGGGTGCCTGAGTTCCAGTAGTTCCAACTGTCCCTTAACTGTTCCACTGATCTACCTCTCTTTTTTTTCATCAACACCCACATTTTTTTAATACCCAAATTTTTTGATGAATACAATTTTATAATATAACTTGAAGTCTGGAGGTCTATTTCCCTTTGCCCTTGCCTTTTTTGGGGTTATTTCTCTCAAGAATTTATTGTTGTTATTAATGACAAGAATAATAATATCATTTTAAGATTTACAAAGTGTTTTACAAATATGACCTCATTTTGTCCTCACAAGAATCCAAAGGACTAAATACTGTTATCAGTCTCTGGCCTCACGGAGCTTACATGTTGCATGTTCTCAATAAAGTATATGCAAAATGGGCGGGTGGTGATGGTGGTAGGGAGCACCAGGAGCTGGGGAGAAACCAGGAAGTTTCCTGTAGAAAGCAGAACTTGGGGAAAGGAAAGGAAAGGGGGCAAGGGTGAGAAGGAACCGCATTCAAGGGATAAGAACCATTCAGTGCAAAGGCAGGCGCCTGAGGAGCAGGAACAAAATCAAGCCAGCTAGTGTCTGAGGGCATGAAAGAGAGGAATGTATAATAAGCCTAGAAGATACTGGAGTCTTTTAATACTGAATAGGGGAATTTGTATGTGAACCCAGAGTTAATTAGGGAACGTCTACACTTCACCTAGTACAGTGAGTAAACATGATCACTCTTGAGTTAGGAAAATCACTGGCAGCTGTATGCAAGGAGCACTAAAGAAGGCAAGGCTGAGAAATCAATGAGGAAACTCCTGGAACATTCCAGCTAAGACATGATGAATAATAGAAAAAGGAGGACGTTGGAAGGGCGAAGATAACGAGTTAAGTTTAAGAGTCTGTGGCAAGGTGGCACAGTGGATAGTCAGCCTTGGAGTCAGAAGGGCCTGAGTTCAAATCCACTCACAGATACTAATTCGCTGTGTAATTGGACAAATCAATTAACTCTGTTCGCTTTAATTTCCTCATCTGTAAAACGAGTTGCAGACAGAAATGGCAACCCACTCTAGTATCTGCCAAGAAAACTAACTGAGTTCACAGAGTCAGATCCTGCTAAAACCACTGAACAACAGGGCATCTAGTTGGAAATAGGTGTGTCTGGGGTGAGGGCTGGGGCTGTAGAGTTCAGAATCATCAGCACAGAGAGCATCATTGAATGCATGGAGACAAAGCGATCCAGTGAAGCAGTCTGGAGGCAGAAAAGGGCCAAGGGCAGGGGGAGCAAGGATAGAGACCATCATGAAGGCTCAGAGCGGCAGACAGGGGTGGAGGCTACAGAGAGGTCAAGAAAAGGCCACCAGACTTGGTCATTAAAAGACCATTAATGCCTCTGGGAGGAGCAATTGTTGTTGAATTTGAGAGTAGGAAGACAGTGAAGGCACCTATTGAAGGTGGTCTTTTCAAGGAGCTTAATCACAAAAGAAATGAGAGAGATGGGAGGGGACAGGGGGAGTAAAATATGGGAAAGAAACAGGCATACTTGTAGGGGAAGCAACCATGGAAAGAATGAAAATAAATGAGAGACTGGGAATGAAAGAGGGGGCAAGTTGCTGGAGAACACAGAACAGACTGAGATCACTTGTCCTTGCAAAGCGATTTTGCCTTGACAAAAAAGTCTGGAAAATGGGTGGGATTGAGAGAAAAGAAAATCCTGTTTTGAACATATTCAGGAGGCAGTTATACAAGACTAGAGCTCAGCAAAGAAACTATATGTGTGTATACATACATAAATATATAATATGTGTGGGTGTATGTATATATGTGCATATATATGTATATCTATACATCTATCCATCAGCTAAATAGTATAACATTGTATGTATATGTAGTTACATATATAATAGTTATATAGAACTAGAGCTCAGCTCTAGAGTTTATATATGTTTAATTATGCATCTGTATATATATTTATTGGTTACATAGAGATAAGTGAGTTGGTGAGATCAAAAACTGAACAAGTGTAGCCAGAAGAAGGTCCTAGATCAGTGATGGTGAACCTTTTAGAGACCATGTGCCGTGTGCCACCCCCTGCACCATATGCCATGCCCCACCCCACAGACCAAGTGGTACATGCAACCCTCCCCTTACCCACACAGTCGGGGAGGAAGTGCTCCCATTGGGCTGCTGGGCAGAGGGGTAGGGAGGGGAGGAAAGGAACAGCTCCATCCTTTCTAGGAACAAACTCTAGTGGGGGATGGTGCATGTGCCCACAGAGAGTGCTCTGCATATCCTCTTTGGCACATGTGCCATAGGTTCACCATCACAGTCCTAGATAATCTTTTCAAGTACTAATATGAGTCTGAAACAGGAACTATAACTCCCCTAATGCATAGAATGTGTTTAATTATGCTAAATTCTGTTTAGTGTGAATAGCAAATCCTGTGAAATGGCCATGTGTAGTCAAGTTCAGGCTATTTCAAATTATAATTATGCAAAATATGGTCACTGGTTTCAGTCCAATGAAAATATGCACTGCATAATCAAATAATGCAACTACTTCACAATGCTTGTGGACTAAAAAAATTCTACTCATTATATCACACTATACAATCTTTCTTCCTCACTTCTAGTCTACAAAATGAAGAGAAGAATTCAAATGATCTCTAGATCTATTATCCTACCTTATGCTTCCATATGTAGAAAATAGAAAGTTTGGATTTCTTTTCATGATGGTAATGTAAAAGATCTAGAGAGGACCCAGCTCTCTCAAGAAATTTCTAAGCAAAGTTCTAAAAATGCTAAGGAAAACAGAAAAGAAATAGCAGTAAGTCCAGTCATATATTCCAGAACTATGCCAGAAGCCTACAAGTAATTCTGGGCATTGGCAAGGCAAGGCAAGAAAATGCCAGCATCATAAACTCAATTCTAAGTTCAATAAGACCTCAGCTTTGGAGTCGCATGAGACAGAGCTGAGCCCCCAGGACTCACAACCAGGTGGAGAGAAGCACATAATATACACTGTGTCCTTCTAAGACACATCAAGCCAATGTCTCAGCCCCCTGCAATGGAGACAAAGCAGGAGTCCTGAAATCAATATTCCTTATTGGAGCCCTTCAAAACAGAGGGACTGTCACGTGGGGCCCAGAAAGGGCAGGTGAAAGAGGCCTGAGGCCAGTGAAATTGAGGACACCCAGCTAGAGACCATTATGTGGACACAACAGGGGATAAAGGCAACTACTAGTTATATTTTCTGATTAAGAGGCAGCCAAGGAAAGGATAAGATCAAAAATCAAAATGGACCACCAAAAACCAGGCCCAGAGCCAGGGATTTTGGAAGAAGCTGGGCCTCGTCCTAATCTCTGGAGTTCATTCATTACCTCCTAAAAGAAAATGCCTGCGTGAAAGCATACACAAAAATGTCAGAATCAAGGAAATGCTGGATGGAGAAGGCAATAGCACAAAAGGCCTCAGGAAGGACATAGTAGTTGAGCATTCTTAGGAAATCCAGGATTGTAAAAGACTCCAGAGGTGCTGAAGGTAAAAAATGCTCATTTAGTTCTATAAAAGGTTTAGCTCTCTGTTGGGAAGATGATCCCTAATTATAAACAAATCAATTGCTTATAATATGGTGTGTCACTATGTTTTTCACACGATTTTCCTTTAAGAACTGCTCTTCCCCAAACCTAGAAATGTTGTTGACAAGAATCAATGTAAAGTTCATTCGCTTGTCATACACCAAACGCATCATGACTGGGTTTCCTGCCTGTTCTCCAAAAATCCTGGGGCAAAGGGAAAATGCCACCGCATTGCACGCAATGGCCTCCCTGGTCTCCCTCCTCGCTCTCTCCTGCTTGCTCTTCTGCCTCCCAGTCGGTTGCATTTCACACAGCTCTCCTCCTAGGGGGAGGGCGGTTCCATCAAACCTCCAGCCTCCTTCCTGTCCCACGAGAAGGGGAGCACCAATTTCCCCCCAACTCCCAGCACTTGCTGCTTGCCTGAACTGCCGAAGGCCCTGGGAGAAGGCTGGCCTGTTTGCACAATGAAAACCGCCTAACAAGCACCCTGGTCCCAGCATCCCCATCTCAGGAGTGTGGCCGGCCCTCCTCTATCTCTACCCTGGCTCTTTGTTCCCGCGTCCGGCAGACAAGGCCTTGCCCTCCCCACAGCGCAGCCAAACCAGGCGTGCGCACAACAACTCTCCGACGCCTCCCAGGCCCCGAGGCTGCTCTCCCACATCTTTTCTGCCCTCCTTTCACCCTCAGAGATGAGAACCTTCCCTAGGGTTGGGGGGGGGGGGGACATTTGCCCCGGGCTCCTCCTCCTCCGCTCCTTATATCGAATCACTCTACGGTCCTTCTGCCATCATTTCCTGGACTCCGGTCTCAAGAATGACGCTGCCTTTCCCCTTGCCTTCTATATACCACAGTAATCCAGCCCATTGGCTCCAGAGGGAACTAGGTGGCCCACTGAATAGAGCCGGTGGGCCTCAAGTCAGGAAAACACCAGCTCAAACCTAGCCATGGGCACGTCACAGCTGCATAATGAGGAAAGAAGAGCACCTCCCTGCCAGGGCTCTTTGGAGGATTCAGCGGCCTCTCGGCAGAGCACCTAGCATACTGCCCGCCACACAGCGGGCCCTTCATAAACGCTTGTTCCTTCCATCCTTGCACTTGTACTGTACTTTGCCCCTCACTGAACTCATTCCCTCACACTCCGCTCTCCATGGCGACCTACTTCCTACAACCATGACTGTGCTCTTCGTCTCCAACAAACCTTTCCCTCGAGCCATCTGTCCCTCCCAGCTATACCTAAAAATCTCTTTCCTTTTGAAGCTAAACTCCTTGAGAAGGTTCTTCCTTGTCCTTTCTTTGCACGTTCTTCTGAACTCTGCAGTCTGGCTGATGCCATAAGTAAACCAAAACGGCTCTTTCCAAAATGACCAATAATTTCTGAATTGCCAGACCTAATGGCTTTTCCTGAAAGACTTTTTCCCCCATACAGTTTTGTCTTCTCTGACTCTGTCAATCAGTCCAGTCTCCTTGCCAGGTCCTAAGTGTGCCACTCTTTCCTAGTTTCTTCTTATTTGACTGTTCCTTCTCGTATCTCCTTTGCTAGAACTTCTTCCAAGGAATGCCTTCAGACTTTGAGTATCTCATAGGACTCTATCCTAGGCCCTCTTCCCTTTTCTCTCTATACTATTTCACATAGTGACCTCATAAACCCTAAGGGATTTAATTATCATCTTAGTTTGATCATTCTCAAAACTATTTCTCCATCTCAAACCTCTCTACTGACTTCCACTCCCTTATCTCCAACCACCTATGGCAAATTTATAATTAGGTATCTTGTAAATATATCTTAAGACCAAAATGTCCAAAATTTAACTTATTACCTTTGCCCCTAAACTCTCCCTCAACTTTTCTATTACTGTTATGAGCCATCACCTTCCATCCACTCACCCAGACTCAATCTGTCATTTTCAACTCCTCACTTTATCACCTTCCATATGCAATCTGTTGCCAAGACCCAGAAATTTAATAATCATAACATGTCTCACATGGGCCCCCTTCTCTCCTCTGATGCCATTTTGGTACAGACATTGTAATAGATAATAATAATAAATACAAGCTGTTTTATTTGTCTCTGCCTGTCTCTTGATATTTGGTATTTGCCATCACTCACAGAGTCCATTTCTTGCTCTAAGTTTTCGTTGTTTCTCATCTTTTTACTCCTAATTTTAACATCAGTCTCTTTTTCATTATTTCTTCTATCTCTATGTACCAAACTACATACATTATTCATTTTTCATTTCTTGTAAATCTGTTGCCTGTTGAGTGGATTTCAGTGTACAATGCTGACAGCAAGTGGGATTTTGCTTTTTGTTTTTTGTTTGTGTGCTTTTGTTATTACTTACTTCATATTTCTTTTTTTAGAAAATAGTCTTCGATCAGGTGTCCTGTCTTACAGCAGAAAAAAACATTGCCTAGTCTCTCTCTGCACTGTTCTTGGCTTGTAAGCGGATTTCGTGTATGTCCTAATAGTATTCAACTTTTTGATTTCTTCAATCTCCTTATCTCTTAAATTTTTTTGTGTTTCTTCTCATTTTTCCTTTAAATCTTGCATCTGTTTACTTTGCTCTGTATGATTGTCATGAATATAAGTTGCCGTATCACATAATTCAATTAAACTCACTGTGTCATATTTTAGAAAATAATGTCTGAAAAAGTTTTTTAAGTGTGGTGTGCAACCTTTCAAAAACTGTCTCCATACATGCAATGTAGACTCTTCTGTGTTTGCCTCTCATTATCTTAGCTGTTTGTTTGGGAATCACAAATCTGTAGATATTCTTAAGATAAGTCAGTATCTGTATTGCAGCCATGGAAATGATATAAATCTCTGTCAAAATCTTCCAGAGAACAGTTTCTTTTTGGAATGGCAACTGGAGTAAGAACACAGTGGTATTACTAATATATTCCATTGAATCTATTATCATGTTGGTCATTTTGTTATATAATATGTTATAGATCCAATATCCTGTAATGGTTGCCAGCGCAACTACCCCACAGATCACTTTTTTGCTATTGTTTTAGGAATTGTAAAGTTCAGTCCCATCTGGGGTGCCAAATTGTAATAGATAATAATAAAGGACTATATTTGATGGTAATTGATAACCAATAGATCAGGTAGTTATCTTCTTTTGCCTACCCTCCCTTCCTCCTGTTTCCTCCCTCTTCTCCCAGCCTCCCTCTTCTTCAGCCTCTTCAGCTTCCCCTCCCCCCTTTCTTCTGACTCTTTCTAAATCACTCAAGGTGAGCTATGATATTCAAATGAAATAGTCTTTCTCTTCTTTATCTTAAGTAAGGGGTTTAATTGGGGAATACAGGAAAGGGTAGAGAATGGAGGTAAGAGGGATGAAGATTTCCCTAAGCCTTAGGTTGGAGGATATTGGGATAGAGTCAAATTGAGAGGAATTGTCCTTCCTTTTCCAATCTCTAAGATCAAGAGAACCACCTCTCCTTTCTGTCTTTCAAGGTTAAAAGACATAATCCTTCAGTTGGTAGTTCCTTCCTTCAACTGCTTCTCCTGGTAACCTTCCAAATGAAGCCTTCCCTTCGTTCGATTGACAGGTCATCAGCCTCCACTTCTGCCCTTTGCATGCTTCCCAATTCCTCTCTTCCACAAAGTTCACATCACTCTTGGGACTGTGTCAAGGGCATATGTGTTTGGTCTTCTTTCCATAAGTTTCTTCCCACTCCAATCCATCCTCCCATTCAGCTGCCAAAATCATCTCAACAACATGCAAATCTGACCGTGTCATCACATAATCACCACTGGCTTCCTATCACCTCTAAGATAAAATGTAAAATCTCTTGTTTGGTAAAATCCTTCCTAACCTAGATGATTCCTACTATTCGATTCTTCTTTAATCTTCTACCCCATCATGTATTCTGTAATCCAGTGATCTTCTTGGTTGTTCCTCACACAAGACACTCCATTTTTTGCCTCCAGACATTTTCACTATCTGTCCTCTCCATGTCTGGAAGGCTTTTGCACCTCATCTCTGCCTACTGGCTTTCCTGGTTTCCTTAAAATACCAGTTTACAAGAACCATTTCCTGACCCCCCTTCATTACAGTGACCTCCTTTTGTGAATTACTTCCAATTTACCCTTTATACAGTTGATATATAGCTTTTTACAACTCATCTACAGCATTATACTAAGAATTCCTTGACTACAAGGAGTGTCTTTTGCTCTTCCCCTACGCTTAGCACAGTGTCTAGCACATAATAGGCACCTAACAAACGTTTACTGAATAACTGACAAAAAATCCAGAGACCCTCAATTCAAAGAAAAGATACTGCAAGCAGCTAATTGCAAGGAGTTCAAGTAGCAAGGAACATAGTCGGGATAACAAGAGAACATGCTCCAGTTACCATATAAGGGGAGAAAAATTTTGGAATATCACAATAACAAAAAGAAAAAGACTTACAATCAAGAATAACTTACCCTATAAAACACAGTTAATCCTACAAGATAAAAAATGGATCTTGGGCAGAATAGAGGACTTCAGGGCACTCCTGATGGGTAGAATCTTTCAAATGAAAACACAGGAAATCTAGAAAGTAAATACATTCAAACAATTAGAAGGATCTAAATGATGAAGTGTTTACATTATAATATAGAAAAATACAAGTATCCCTTCAAAATCTCAACTATTTTTAGGGTCACAGGGATTAAAGTGAAAAAGAATACTGAGCCTTGGAACAGTTCTTATTCATATTACAAGTTTTAAGGGAGAAAATAAAATGAAAAGAATAAGGAATAGTTTAAGAAAGAAACAAGGAAGAAGGTGAGGAGTAGATTTAAGAGTTTCATATAGTTGAGAAGCATGAGAAGAGTATTCAAAAACAAAGAGGGGGAGAAAATCTCTTCAGCCTCACTAGAAGTAGATAAAGGAGGGTTGAGCACACAAACACAGAATTGTATGCAGAAATGCATTAAGCTCAACAGGGGAACAGGCAAGGACAGAGATAGGATAGTGAGAGAAAGCATAATCAGAAAGGAATTTTCAACTTTCTAAGACAGATGAAAAGAAGAGAAAATGTCAGAACCAGTGAGCAAGGGGGTAAAAAAAAGTGTCAAGGTGAATTGTGGAAGCCCTAAGTTTGCCTATTTCCCTTGGGAACTTGCCTTTAAGAGAAGTCCCAAACTGACTTTGTTTTAGACTGAACAAGGGATCTCCAAGCTTCCATTAAGTGTCCTGAATAGGAATAATAGAAATGCTCCAATCCTCCATCACCCTTTTTTGTCTTGGAAGTTTCCTCCATTGTATCAGAGATCCTTTCCCAAGAAGATCAACACCTGGCAGGAACCATCCTTTTTGTATCCTGATACCACTCTCGGATACCTTAGTATAAATTGTCAGTGTATATTTACTGTACTTAATTCCCCCAAAAGGTATGAAAGGCCCCAAGTTCTATTGTATGAGGCTGCTTTGATGGCCAAATATTAAGGACCTGTCTCTTTCCTGACTAAAGATTCTGAACACTTTAGTGGTTCTATGTTTTACAAAAGTCGACAAGAATATGAGGCCCCAAATAGAATCAGAACACTTCATCCCTTTGGTTTCACCACCTTTTTCTGTATAAGGAAGCAATAAGACAAAGCTAGAAGGGAAATAAAAGAGAGTATGAAGGAGAAAAATATAAGATTACAGATAAATCAACAAAAAAGGGATATCATTTTTTTTACAGTACTATTATACAACACTTTTATACCATAATGGGGCAGCTGGGTGGCTCAGTGGATTGAAAGTCAGGCCTAGAGACAGGAGGTCCTAGGTTCAAATATGGCCTCAGACACTTCCCTGCTGTGTGACCCTGGGTAAGTCACTTGACCCCCATTGCCTAGCCCTTACCACTCTTCTACCTTGGAACCAATACACAGTATTGGTTCCAAGATAGACGGTAAGGGTTTAAAAAAAAAAGTACCATAATAACATAATGTTATATATGTACCACATGATAGAGCAGTTATAGGTTCATTATGTTCCTTTCAGAGCTAGAGAAATGCCACACAAAAAAAGAAAAAGAAAAAGAAAGGAATAACAAATTTGAATTTGAATAGAATTAGATAGCTACATCTCTGGTGATCAGTGAATGGGAATAAAAGAGGTATACATATTTGTGTCAAAGTACAAAAAACATAAAAATCTACTGAGTGCAATAGCATAAAAACTTCATAAACAGATGCAGAAAAGCAGAAATACCAAACACAACCTTTATTGAACATATTGAAATGATGATGATGACAATTGAAGAAAATTATCAAAATTAAGTTTAGAGATTAAATAATTTGAGACTAAAGAATGAATAATAATTGAAGAATAAATTATTTATTCTTTATTGAAGAATAATTGAAAAAAAGTTGATCATTTCAAACAAAACAACAAAAATGTATCCCCATACAAAACTTTATATCCTGAAAGGATATTTCTAAACATTTATGAATAAAAGAAAGAATAGATGAATTAATTTATCAAGTAATTAAAAACAACACAAAAAACAATTAAATTAAAAATAGGAATTCTGGAAAAAAGTAAAAATCAATATGCAATTTTAAAAATTATTCAGAGAAATGTTTGATTTTTTACAGGGAAGAAAAACTGAATTTCCTATTCTTCCTTCCTTTCTTTCTTTCAAAGAAATCCTTACCTTCCAGCTTAGAATTAATACTAAGAATTGCAGAAGAGTGCTATGGGCTAGGCAATTGGGTTAAGTGACTTTCTCAGTATCACACAACTAGAAAGTGTCTGAGGCTACATTTGAACCCGGGACGTCCTATCTCTGAACCTAGCTCTCTAGTCACTGAATCACCTTCCTACCCCACTACACATATTCTTCCAAACTTCTATGAGACAAATATAGTCCTAAACCATGGGTAGATGAGACAGACAGATAAAACTGTACATTAAAAATATTTAAAAGGCTATGGTAATAAATTTAAAAATTTATACATCAGTCATGGGACCAACAAAATGGAAGACTTGACATTTTCCCTGATCTCCACAAACTCTTAAAATTCTCCAAAATAGAATCTATGCACTATATAAATGGAGATTTGAAACTTTGACTTCCTTCCCCAGAAGTCCTTAGTGTATCCCAAAATTCCCTATAATCCCGCCTGTGTCTCCACGTCAGTGAGATTACATTATTGGCATTTAACTGGCTGTAACTTCTCCCACGCCCTCGTTGGCATGATGCCGCTATCAGCAGTGATGGGGGCAAGTTGGGGATTTTGAAAATGGCTAACCTGCCATGGGCATGTGGTTTTTATTTTGTATCCTCTTTATTCCTTGATTTCTAATGATCACTTAATAAATCCCTTAAAAATAATTTTTTTATTATTTAAGATTTAATTTTAAATTTTACAGCACCAAAGCTAAAGCAACCTCAGGAACAATGGGAACCCAAAAAAGAGAGATAAAAACAAACAAACTAAACTAAAAGCTCAATATCTCATCTGAGTACATAGAGCAGCCCCTAGTCCCCCAGGCAACATATTCCTGACAATGAAGCTACACTAATCCAACTCATGGGGTTGCAGCAAAGTCAACTCTATATCCTGATTTCCTGTCCCAATTTTATCCGGGAATTTTGCTGAGACTTCAATAGTCAGTATTGTTAAACTGGAAAAAACAGATCTATTAACTAGTCAGAAAAACCCCTCTTTAATTATGGAGAGTTCGCTGCTGAATTAGGCCTCCTCCCAGAACTGTATGCTACAAATCCTCAGAGTCCCCAGACTCTGGCAGCTCTGGTCACTAAATTCCTGGAAGGGCCCCCATGCAAGCGAACTGAGTACTGAGGATGAAAGAACATATAGTTGATTGACTTTACAAAGGTAACAGAGAGTGAGAGGTTGACTTTTTATGAAGGACACCAAAGGGAAAGATCCAGCCAAAGGGCTGGGCTAGGTAAAGGACTTTGGCCTAAGGGGAGAAACCATTGGCATGTAAGCCCTGAAAGGTTAGCCATCTCTACCTAAACTACTTTAAGGTCTATTGTTACTCTGAAATTAGTGGCGTTCCATCGGGGAGAAGAAACTCTCAAGGAACCAAGTCAACCTTGAGATTTTCATCTTCAAGCTCACTAACTGGGGAGTCATCAGGTATCACGAGGCCACAAATGTGGGGGTTTCTAGGTTACACGTGAACAGTATCATAGCAGCATATAATAGAAAGGATTTCTGCAAGAGAAAACATAAACCGAGAGCACAGGGCAGGACACGTGCCTGGGAATGAAAGGACTCAACAGCTTCCGAACACACGATTCCCACCTTCCCAGAACCTCAGAGATACAGAGTCCAAATGCCTGGAATCACGCCTCAGGTACAGCGCCATCAGCCAAAGAACGGAGAAACAGGAGAAACAGGACGAGGTGCCAGGTTGGAACGTAGGTGCAGGGATGCGGGGAGCGCTACTCAGAACTACACTGAGATGGCTGGAAAGAGTCCAGCATCCATCTGGGGCAGTTTTGTCTCTCTAAAGTCACCTGGGGCTGAATCTAGACGAAGGAGACAAAGATCAACACAACTGCAACAGGGACAACACAAAGGCAACAAAGAGAACACATGACAAGACTGACAATGGCCTGGCTACAGACAAGCTTTCAAAAGGACAGTGCACTGTTGGTAAGAACACACTGCAAAAACATTACTATAATCAATAAGAGAGCCTGGCAAAGAAGGCTTTTGCAAGCAGACTGAAGAGGAAGCATCCAGATGGGAGTTTCTAAAAGATATCACACTGTACATTTCAATGGAAAAGGTTTGAAATCAAGTGAGTTTTGTATAGGAAAATATGGTAAGTTGGTAAGTATAAAAGGTTAGGAATATAGGAAGAGTCTTTATCAATATAATACACAGCATATCAAAGAAGAATAGTCAGTTCTAAGTAGCTAATACATATAATACTCAATGTATAACAGTATAAAAGATAATTAATTCAAAGGGATTTTATATCCACATTACAGGAGTGTTTTACCCACTACAGGGGGGAGTATTTTATCATCTTTCTAATAGGTGACTACAGTAAGGCATGTAAATATAATGTATATATGTAAATTGTGTAGGTATGTAGATATTCTTACAAAACAGGTTTCTTGCAGAGTTTTGTTTGCATAGTGTTGTGTTGTGAGTTGAGTTTGAAATGGGTTTTAGATAGGATTTTTTTTCTGTAGTAGAATAGTTAAAAGTTTGCAGTTTTTCTTTCTATAGTGCTGTAAGATAATTTGGAATATTTTATCCTTAGGTAAAAATTGTATTAGAATAGGAAACGTTGCTTTGTTTCTATTTCCATAGTATTTATAAGGTGAATTTTAAAGTATTACCTTTAGATAGAATTTCATTTTCTGTACTAGTGCAGGTTACAAAGTGTAACAAATATTTGTTAATTAAATAAGCAAAAAAAGATTATGAGGGGGTCTTCCAGGTAAACATGTTGGCAGTCTAGACACAGGACTTTTCCTCTCCTCACCACCTACCAATATATAGACTACATCAAAACGCCAAAAAAAAAAAAATCATATGAACGAAGGGACTCTACAGTAGGGCACAGCATTGAAGGTGCATGGGATTTGGGCATTTCCACACTATAAGGAGGTGAAAAAGCTTCCACCAAAACGCAAACTGATTCACCCTCCCCTACCCAATCTAAGGAGTCAGAGTCAGAGCCAGCGCGTGCTAGAATCAGTGAGTGAGTGAGGGGCACCTCTGGGTGGGCAGCTGACTGAGACCACCGAGGACCTACCCCTGAGAGCAGCTAGACCTGAGGCCCCAGCAGGCTGAGGATCACAGACCGTGCACGCCAGCAGGGAGATAGCACAGAGAGGGGCAGCAAACAGTGGAAGCTGCAAACTAAAGAGCTGGCCTCAGTCAAAATTCTTGCCTGCCCATCTCACTCAGATCTCTAACTGGAAAGGGAAGGAAAAACTACCACAGTAATGGCAAACAATGCCCAGGAACAACTTCCCAACACCAAGAAAAACAAGATGGGGTTAACCCTGGATAATTTTTTTGGAGGAAAAACTCAGGCTACAGAGGAAATAGAAGAGGAAATACAAATAAATGCATCAAAACCTTCCAAAAGAAATGGAAATTGTCCAAAAGCTCTTGAAGAATTTAAATTGGAGCTTATCAAAAAGATGGTAGCCTTCTGGCAAGAAAAGTGGGAAATAGTTCAAAAAGAAAATAACAGTTTAAAGAACAAGAACTCCCAATTGGAGAAACAGCTGAAAATCACAAAAGGCAGGATAGACCAAACCGAAAAGGAAAATCAAAAGATTATAGCAGAAAACCAGGTCTTAAAGACTAGAATTGGGCAATTGGAAGCCAATGATCTCGCAAAATAGCAAGAATTAATAAAGCAAAGTCAAAACACTGACAAAAATAGAAGAAAACATGAAATATCTCACTGACAAGATGACAGATCAGGAAAACCAATCACAAAGAGACAATTTGAGAATCATTGGTCTACCTGAAAACCCAGAAATAAACAGAAATCTTGACATCATACTACAAGAAATTATCCAAGAAAACTGCCCTGATGTTCTTGAACAAGGGGGGAAAATAGACATTGAAAGAGTTCATAGAACACCCTCTACACTAAATTATCAAAAGATAGCTCCCAGGAATATAATTGCCAAATTGAAGAGCTACCAAGCTAAGGAGAAAATTTTACAAGAAGCCAAAAAGAGACAATTCAGATATCAAGGAGCACCAATCAGGATTATACAAGATCTGGCAGCTTCCATACTAAAGGACTACAAACTTGGAATATGATATTCAGAAAGGCAAGAGAATTGGGCCTTCAACAAAGGATCACCTACCCTTCAAAATTGACTACATGCTTCCAGGGGAAAGAATGGGCATTCAACAAAATAGATTATTTCTAAGTATTTGTAAAGAAAAGACCACAACTAAGTGGAAAATTTGATATCCAAACGCAAAAATCAAGAGAAACATGAAAAGCTAAATAAAAGAGGGAAAAGGGGAAAAAATTTGGTGGTTTTTTTTAGTCAAACTTTCTTCTTTAAGGGATTCAGTAAGATCAAATTATTAGTATATGGGAAACTTGTTATTTGTAACTCTCAAAAATTATATTCACTTTTATAGTAATTAGAAGATTCATTCACAGCAAAAGATTGGGATAATAAGTAGTATAAGATGATATGCAAAAAAAGAAAGAGGGGGAATCAAAAACGACACCAAGAGAAACTTGGAGAAATAAGATAAATAGGATAATATATATAATATATATCACACAAAGAGGCACATGGGAAGGGGAGGGGAAGAATACTATTATAAGAAGGAGAGGAAGAGAGTGCTAACAGGTAATACTTAAACCTTACTCTCAGTGAAATCAATTCTGAGAGGGAAGAGCATCTAGACGCACTGGAGTACTGAATTCTATCTTACCCTACAGGGAAAGTAAGAAGGGAAAACTAAGGAGGGTAGGGGGTCAGGGAGTACAAAAAGGGAGGGAAAGGGGGGGGGGGAACTGAACACACCCTTAAGAAAAAGAAGGGAACAAAAAGCAGGGGGGGAAGATAAGGAAGCATATTATGAGTGGAAGTTAGGGAGACTGATTAAAAGCAAACCACTGATTTTAAAGGATATAGCAAAAGAAGAAAGGATAGAACTAGGAGAGGATATCAAAATGCTGGGGAATACACAAGTGGCCATCATAACTTTGAATGCGAATGAGATGAACTCAGCCATAAAATGAAAACAAATAGCAGAGTGGATTAGAAACCAAAATCCTACCATAAGCTGTCTACAAGAAACACAAATGAGGGTAGACACTCACAAGGTTAGAATTAAAGGTTGGAGCAAAATCTATTGGGCCTCAACTGAGAGAAAGAAGGCAGGATTTGCAATCATGATATCTGACAAAGCCAAAGTAAAAATAGACCTGATTAAAAGGGATAGGGAAGGTAACTAACTACATTCTGATAAAAGGCAGTATAGACAATGAGGAAATATCAATAATCAACATGTATGCACCAAATGGTATAACATTCAAATTTCTAAAGGAGAAACTAGTGGAGTTGAAGGAGGAAATGGATAGCAAAACTATACTAGTGGGAGACCTGAACTTACCACTATCAAATCTTGATAAATCAAATTAAAAAATAAATAAGAAAGAGGTAAAAGATGTGAATGAAAATCTTGGGAAATTTAGTTAATAGATATGTGGAAAAAAATAAATAGAGACAAAACTGAATACACCTTCTTTTCAGCAGCATATGGTACATTCACAAAGATTGACCATGTACTAGGGCATAAAAACATGGCAAACAAATGCAGAAAAGCAGAAATAATAAATGCAACCTTTTCAGATCATAATGCAATAAAAATAATTAGTAAGGGTACACAGAGGGCCAGATCAAAAATTGGAAATTAAATCATATGATTCTCAAAAACTGGTTAAAGAACAAATCATAGAAACAATTAATAATTTCATTGAAGAAAATGACAATGATGAAACATCCTTTCAACATCTATGGGATGCAGCTAAAACAGTACTCAGGGAAAAATTTATATCCTTGAGTTCATATATTAACAAATTAGGGAGGGCAGAGGTCAATGAATTAGACATGCAAATCAAAAAACTTGAAAGCAAACAAATTAAAAACCCTCAGATGAAAACTAAATTAGGATCCTAAAAAGGGAGAAATTAATAAAATCAAAAATGAAAGAACTATTGAATTAATAAATAGGACTAGAAGTTGGTATTTTGAAAAAAAAATAGACAAAGTACTGGTCAATCTAATAAAAAAAGGAAAGAAGAAAGCCAAATTAACAGTATCATAGATGAAAAGGAAGACCTCACCTCTAATGAAGAAGAAATAAAGGCAATCATTAAAAACTATTTTGCTCAATTATATGACAACAACTATGACAATCTAGGTGATATGGGGAATACCACAAAACCTACTCCACCAAAACTGTGAAAATACTGCAAGTTGCCAAAAAGAAAAAAAAAATTCAAGTATTCAGTAATTAGGATCACATACAATTTAGTGTCCACCAATATAAAAAGCAGAGCTTGGAATACGATATTCCAGAAGGCAAATAATATAGTCTTACAATCAAGAATTACTTACAGATTAAAAGTGATTATAACCCATCAAAAAAAGTATAGCTGATCTAAGCATCAGAGATGAATGTGATAAGTTATATCCCACTTTGACCATAGGAACCACAGTTAGGTCATTCAGTAAACACGCATTTATTAAGCATCTACTACTATACTAAGCACTAGGAATAAAAGAAAAGCAAAAGCCCATCCTTGCTCTCAAGGAGCTCACAGTCCAATGAGGAGAGATATCAAGCAAACAACTCTAGTAAAACAAGATATATATACAGGACGAATTGGAGACAGTCAAGAGAGAAGGCACTAGCATTAAGGGAAATTGTGTAAGACTTCCTAGGAAATGTGGAGTTTTGACTGGGATTTAAAGGAAGCAAGGGAGGTCAGGAAGTAGAAATAAGGAGCAAGCATTCCAGGCAGGAGAGGACAGCCAAAGAAAATACCTAGACTCAGGAAATGGAGTGTTTTATTGAGAAGAATGGCATATCCATTGTCAAAGGTTGAAGAATACCTGGGGAATAAGGTATAAGAATATTAAAAAGGTAAGAAGAGTCCAAGTTATAAAGTCTTTGAATATCAGAAGATTTTATTTTTGACTTGGGAAGTGATAGGAAGCTTCCTTTAGAGTTTAATAAATGGGAGAGGGCAAAGTGTTCCATGAATAGACTTTTTAGGATGACTGATTTGATCTCAGTAGTAGACAACTGGAGTGGGAAGTGACTTAAAGAAAAGTAATCAGTCAACTACTAAAGTTACTGCAATAATCCAGGTGTGAGGTGATAAGGGCACTATCATACTGGTAGCAGTGTCTGAGAAAAGAACAGACCTATAGGGGGGAGCTGGGTGGCTCAGAGGATTGAAAGCCAGGCCCAGAGATGAGAGGTCCTGGGTTCAAATTTGACCTCAGACACTTCCTAGTTGTGTGGGCAAGTCACTTGACCCCCCCATTGCCTATCCCTTGCCATTCTTCTGCCTGAGAACCAATACACAGTACTGATTCTAAGATGGAAGATAAGGGTTTTTATATTAAAAAAAAAAAGAACACACATACACATGCATGCATGTGCAATGTTACAAACATAAAATAAAACTTGGCCTACGGATTGAATATGGAAGATGAGAAAGAGAGTGAGGAATTAATGATGACATCCAAGGATTGGAGCCTGGGTGACTAACTGGGAGGATGAGCACTTCCTTACTCATACTCTAAGCATTTTGTGTAAAAAAGAGAAGCTGTATAAGGTGCTGTCCCTTGGGGGAAGGGCTGAAGCCGAGGGTATGAATAAGAATGGAGGCAGACACCAACAATATTATCAATGAGCAAGCTGCACAGATCAAGCTCCAGCTACCTAACTTCACAAGGACATGAGGCAGTTAGATAACCTTAAATCAACAACACAGGAGTTAGAAATGAATATAGAGATTAGTTGAGAGAAAAGCCAGGGATCACTTAGAGCTAGCGCTCTGAGCACAGATCACTCTGGCTTGAGGATAGAAGATTAAGAAGAAAAGGTGTTTCACAGAGATAAAGGACATTCCATGAGAAAGCTGTTCTTGGCCAGAGGCCAAGCTCCAGGTGGGAGAGGGACAGGTGAAAGATAATAAGGGGTCTCTCTGTGAGCTGCTTGTATTTATTGCCATTGTGATGCAAAGGTACGTAATACATATTAATGAAGACACAGTGGATTGCCATTGGTTTAGGTGTAAATTACTACAAGGCAGAGGCGTGGATTGTCCCAGCCAGGTGAGCACAAAGAAACCTGAGTTCATGCCTAAACCTTAGGAATGTTGGGATCAAAGGTCAATGCCTTTCTTGCCATGCGCAGGACTGAGCATGCTCTTTCCTAAGACAATCCTTACAGATTAATTATCTACCTTGTGCATACACAGGTGTGGACTGTTACAGAAGCTATATCAAAATATGGAGAAGATTTTGAGCATCTGGACTCAAAAGGCACATTGGACCAAGCTGATGTAGAGGAGGGAGACATAATGAGAAAAATAGTTGGCATCATAAGGAAAAAGGATCCAAGCTCATACAAATTCCAAGAACAGACCTGCTCTTTCCTAAACTTCTTCCCTGGTTGTCAATCCATAAGCTATTATAATTATAATAATAATTACCCAAATGTCTTCAGAAAACTATATTTTGCCTCAACAATAGAGGACAGGAGTTTATACACAGATAAATATAAAAGTAAGACTACGCAGAAAATCTAGCCTCTGCCTAGGTGTTACACTTTTTTCCAAATTTGGAGTTTGAAGCAATTGTGATTGAATGAAATACTTTTCATATAAAATAAACTCCTAATTAGCCAGAGAAGGAAACTAAGTGGAGCTTTGTGTTCTTCTGTCATATTTTATTCCAACATTTCATAATTCCATTTGAGGTTTTCTTGACAAAGATATCGGAGTGGTTTGCCACTTCCTTCTTCAGCTCATTTTACAGAGGAGAAAACTGAGGCAAACAGGTTAGGTGGCTTGCCTACCATCACACAGCTAATGTCTGAGGCCAGATTTTAACTCAAATGAATTTTCCTGACTTCAGGCTTGTCCCCAGTCTACTGTACCATCTAGTTGCCACTGGATAGCATGTGTTGTATAGGCATAAAATAATTATTCTAACAGTATTACAAATTAGGAGCTTATTTGAGATAATCTTTTCTATTATTTTGTTCTTATTGTTTTACTTGGTTGCCTTTTAAGTAGGATTTCCTACTTTACTGTGCAAAACATATTCAAAAAAAAATCAATATCCAGTTGAGCTCTAGAAGCATATTAGGCTGCCCCCTTTTTGAATATTAAGAATCAATTGTTTCTCTAAAATCCTTAGGTCTGCCTGAATGAGATGTTTTATCAGTACTTACTCAAAGTTCTAAATAAAAACTAATACCTGGAATTAATTCTATTTTTCCTCCTTACTAGTCCTGAACTGTGGAAGGCTCACCTAGAATCTGGCCTCAGACACTTACTGTGTGAGCTTGGGCAAATCACTTAACCACCTGTTTGCCTCAGTTCCTCATGTATAAAATAAGCTTGAGAAGAAAATGGTAAACTGCTCTAGTATATTTGCCAAGAAGACCCCAAAAGGGTCACAAAAGGCTGAACAAGAGCAACATGGACCCCTTCAGTATGTTTTAAATGAATAAAAATAAAATACATAAGATCGTAAAAGAAATAAATTATAATGACACAGTAAAAAAAACAATAAACCCTTATCTGTGGTTTGTCAGAAATGATGTTCCAGAGAACATATGGCAAAAATTAGGTACAGATCAATATTTTACACACTATACCAATATAAGTTAAAAATGGGCATATGATTTAGACATAAAGGGTAATACTTTAAGTGAAGGAGGGGAACGTGGAATAGTTTACCTGTCAGATGTATGGAGAAGAGATAGAGAACACTGCAAGATTTTAAATGAACAATTTTGTTTATATTAATATAAAAAGGTTTTGTACAAATAAAATCAACATAACCAAGATTGGAAGGTTAACAACAAACTGAGAAAAATTTTTTCTAAGAAATTTCTCTGATAAAGATCTTATTTCTCAAATATATAGAGAGAACTATAATACAAGTCATTCCCCAACTGATAAATGGTCAAAGGATATAAACAAGCAATTTTCCGATGAAGAAATTAAAGCTATCAATAATCATATGAAAAAATGTTCTAAATCACTCTTGCTTAGAGAAATGCAAATTAAAACAACTCTCAAGTATCATATCACACCTCTTAGATTGGCCAATATTACAGTAAAGTGATAAATGTTGGGGGAGATTTGGCGAAACTGGGACACTAATGCATTGCTGGTGGAGTTGTGAACTGATCCAACCATTCTGGAGGGCAGTTTGGAACTATGCCCAAAGGGCGATAAGACAATGCAAACCCTTTAATCCTATAATATCACTACTAGTTCTTTATCCCAAAGACATTTGAAAAAGGGAAGGGGCCTATTTGTTTTCGTCATGGCAAAGAATTGGAAAGTGAAGGAAGTCCATTAATCATAGAATGTTGAACATATTGTGGTAGATGATGGTGATGGAATCCTATTGTGCTGTAAAAAATGATGAACAGGATAATTTTAGAAAGAACTAGAAAGATCTACATGAACTGAGGTAGAGTGAAATAAGCAGAACAAGGAAAACATGGAACACTTTCATAGCAATATTGTGGAATGATCAACTGTGAAAGAAAGCTATTATGTGCAATACAATGATCCAGAACAACTCTGAGGGTCATATGACAAAGGATGCTATCCACACTCCAGAGAAAGAACTGTTGGGAGTCAGAATACAGATCAAAGTATGTGATTTTTCACTTTTGTTTATTTGGGTTTTTGTTTTATATTATTATTCTCATAAAAATGATCAATGTGGAAATGTTTTGCATAATAATACATGGATAATCCAAATCAAATTGCTTGCCAGCTTCGGGAATAGGGAGGGAAGGAAAAGTGGGAGTCCATTTGAATCATATAACTTTGGGAAAATGTATGTGGAAATTTGTTATTATATGTAATTGGTAAAATAAAATATCTTTAAAATAATTTTTTTAAAATAGTGTTCATTCACTTTTTAAAGCTTTTCTTTGGGGGGGGGGGGTGCCACAGAGGGCAGAATGAAGTAGAAGAGTGGAGAGAACACACATGTTTGTTAAATATATATATAGTGAGCAGGTGTTTGTTTATATCCGCATTTTCAGCTATCCACAATAGGGCTTGGACCCTGCAGATACAGGGCTCTACTGAATCAATAATGAAAAAGAGATTTTTTTTTAAAGTTCACAGACCTCAGGTGAAGATGCTCTCCTCTGAAGTATATTAACATTTAAAATTACTATTGTTCTGAGGCTGTTCCCTAAATTCTGACCCTTTATTCAGTCTTGAATACAGAATGCTATTGTTTGAGAATATTAGAAATATAAACCCCAAAATAGTTTGTGTAAGTGAGATTTTCAAAAGTATGAGATTACCATTTTTTTTTACTTTTCTCTCTAAAGAGAAAAAGAAAAATGCTTGATTAAAAGCATGACTGGCAGGCTTGTACCCAAAATGCATTAAACAGAATTTCCTTTCACATAAAAGCAGCAAACAGTGGGCCACCAAGACACACAGAAGACACTTTAGGAGCTTCAAAAAGAAGGTAAAGGAGAGAGAAGAGAAAACAATGTTTTAAAGTTAAAAAAAAAAACAATTTTTAAAAAGAAATAACAGATAAAAAATATCAATGAGTTTTGTGTGTCTAACAAAAAACCTATGACCCAACAATCCTGTAGGGCTCAAAAAGTGACTTTCTCATGGTCATATAGCTGATAAGTAACAGATGGGATTCAAATGATTCTATCCAAATGATATAAACATGCAGTTTTTCTAAAGAAATAAAATAATCAAAAACCACATAATGACACAATAAAATGGATAAGGATTATTAAAACAAATGAAGTGGCCTGCTATGAAACTTCTGGTAAAGTCATAAATTTTTGGAAATATGGAATTATATTGAGTTTGGGGGGAAATATAGGATTTTATAACAAGGGATATAAAGTTGTTTGCACTTATCAGTGATCCTATTATAAGAATTATTTACTGAGGATTTTTCCCCCTTATTAGATCAAAGACCTTTTTGTACACAAAATCTTTTAAAGAATCATATGGAAATAGTGTAAAAAAAAATGAAATAACCCAGACAACTAATGATTCCCTAATATACCCCCAACAATCTTAAAAAAGAATTTCATAGGAATGTAATAGAATATTATTGCAGCAAAAATATGAAAAACATATAAAAAGAAGTTCAATGTGTTGCAAAGTGAGGCAAGCAAATAAAAATAACAACTACACAACAAAATAAAAGTAGCAAAATTGAGTAAATATGCAGAAAACAAAGTGAAGAAAGGAAGTGAAAATAGATCAAGTCTGAGAATTTCTACTAGTAACAAAATCAACTCGCAATCACAACATGAGAGGAATGGGGCTAGATTTTTTATTCTAGTTTTAAGTTTAAGCGTTTAAGGCAAAAGTTTTTGCCCTTATTTTACATTCTATTGCAAGAAACAGCCTATACACACGCCCTGTAACACTCCGCTTCCATGGTCACTGGCACCGGGACGCCCTCCACCTCCCCGCAGACTCAGTGTCAGAAGTTCGGAGAGGGCTATCTAATGCCCAAGCCCGCTGCTTTCTGGGTGTTCATCCCGATTGTCAGTAGATGATCAGAAAGCCAGAAAATGGGCTTTGACAAATCAATGCTCGTGAAGGCGGTATAAAAAACATGCACTCGACAATACAAAGACACCAAAATGAAAGAGAGAAAAAGAAAACAATAGTTCAAATAAACATCCTTCGCAAAAGACTGATCAACCCCCAAACCCCAAGAACTGAGTCCAGGTAAAAGTCGGCCGAAGCTCAGAAAACATGGCCAAGAAGCCACCCTCACAGCCCTGCCTGCTGTAAAACAATTCCTCCGTCCCTTGTCTGGGATACTCCAGAGATTCCCTCAAGGGTGCCGAAGCTCCTTTCCTGGGCTCCCCGCATAGCAGTTTCACGTAGGGCTGTTTGGAGCTCCCGACGCTCCCAGCGCGGTCACTAGTTACTGTCCCGGAGGAGAAGGCTGGGACCACGGCAGGACCTGAAGACCTTCTCGGGCCTGCTCAGAAGCCGGGGGGCCCCTCCTCCCTCTCCCCCACTAAGTGACTTTCACTCCAGGGTTTCCTGGCCAACTTCAATCCCATCTCCGGGCCACGAGGCTAGAGCCTGGCTGGATGGGCGGAGCCCGTTCTTCGCTGCCCGTCCATGCGATTTCCTGGACTTCTTGGGGGGGGGGGGGTCGTCACTACACTGAAAGGGCCTCGGGCGATGCTCCCCCCGCACAGGTTGTCCGTCAGTTCTTAGGACCAGGATTCTGGGAGGCAGAGAGGAGCAGGGCGCGTGTTCCCTCAGGAAGCCTGCCTGTGCAAAGGCACGGAGAGGGGAGGCGCATTGCCTCGGGTTAGCAACAATAAAGCAGTGAGCAGGACACTATACGAGGGAAAAGGAAGGAGTGTTTGACAAGGCTGAAAAGACCGGCTGAGGCCCAGTCCTGTTTTTGTTCTCGATCCCTGACGGGAGGGATAGAGGATCACGTGAATATGTTCCCTGGAGGAGGAAGTAGGAGGCAAAGCATTGACTGCCATAGTCTAGGAGAGGGGCGGGAGGCAAAGCAGAACACCAAGGAGAGAGGCGTCCAGGTAAAGATAAAGAAGGTTCCTGCCTTAGCCAGCAGGGGTCAGCAACAGCCTGGGTCAGCGTGTGTCCTTTGGGGACGGTCCTGTTTAAGCAGTGTTTGGTCTACGAAGGCTCGTCACATTTAAATATTCTGTGCAAGAAAAGCCAACTAAATGGAGATCCTTGGGTCACAGCAAGGTATTCTGACCATAAAGAGTGTCTGACACCCAAACCAGATAACTGTCGATCTGGTATAAGATAAATCGGGGGTAAACGATTATAAATCCCTGCTATACAAGTCAGTTTCAGCAAAAAGGACCCGAGTCTACTCCACACCGGGCTGACCCAAGAGGATTTTCCCAGTAGCTTGATGCAGACATAGGCGTACATATGTGCGTATAAACATGTTTGTGCAAACAAATCCTGTCTGAAAATCTCTGGCTCCCACTATAGAGCGTCGCCACCCTCTAGAACTAGCCCTACCTGATCTTGTTTTCATAAGCGAATATATTTGTAACTCATTCGTTGACATTTTCTATACATTGTTTCAAAAGACTGTGTGTGACTCCTCCATTTCCCCTGACTCAACACTTCTGCTGACGTTTGTTGCTCAGGCACTTTTCCGTTGTGGGCGACTCTTCATGATCCCACCTGGGGTCTTCTGGGCAAGGGGACCAGAAACGTGGGCTCGCTGTTTCAAGGGGCTCCCTTACCAAACAACATATGGCTGGATTCTGGTTTCTACTCCTTTCTGCTCTCTGCTTCTGCTTTACGGCAAAGCTCACCTCATTCACATTTATTTTACAGCTCATTTCACAGATGAGAAAACAAAGGCAACCCCCAGGGTCATACGGAGTCATATAAAATCAACTTTGAATTCAGGTCCTCCTGACTAAGCTCAGTGCCACTTAGCTGCTCTCTATTCCTATTACCTCAAAATATTTCTTCTTTTAAAATGTGTTCGAAATTATTTTTAACATTCTTTTCTTTTTAAATTTTAAGTTCCAAATTCTCTCCCTCCTTGCCACACCCTCACACACTCGATGAGAAGGCAAGCAATATGGTATCAATTATTAATGTCATATTTTTTGAAAGCAAGAAAAATAGAGAAAATTACAGTTCCATTTCCACTCAGAATTCATCCATTTTCTCTCCGGAGATGGATAGCACTTTTTCTTCATGAGACCTTTAGGGTCATTGTATTGACTGGAGTAGCCAAGTCTTTCCTAGTTAATCATCATTACAATATTTAAGGCTGGGCACAATGATCTCCAACTTCTTCTCAGTCCATTTTGCATTAGTTCAACAGATCTTGCCACATTTTTCTGACACGCTCCCCTCATCATTTCCAAGTTCAACAGTACTCCGGAATAATCAAAGGCCACAAAGGTTGAGCATTCCCACAATTACCAATTTCTTTTTTGCTACCACAAAAAGAGCTGCTCTGAATAGTTGTACACATATAGATCCTTTTCCTCTATTTTTGGGAGGATAGAAACCTAGTAGTGGTGTTGCTGCCTCAAAGGACAATTGTTCTCCAGAATAGTTGAATCAGTCCATCCGCATTTCATTAGTGTATCTATTTTTCCCTAGTCCCCTCCAGCATATAGGTGTTATCTCAGAGTTGTTTTAATTTCTATTTCTTTCATCAATAGTGATTTAGAACATTTTTTCATATGACTATAAATAACTTTGATTTCTTCTTCTGAAAACTGACTGTATATATCCTTTGACCATTTACCATTTGGGAAATGGCTCTTATTTTTACAAACTTGACTCAGTTCTATTAGTATATATTTGAGAAATGAGGCCTTTATGAAAGAAATTTACTGTAAAAAAAATTTATATTCATTCACTGTCTATGATACCTTTTAGCAAAATACAGTTTCCCCAATTCTCTTTTATGTCTGTTTTTTTGCTTTTGTTTTGGGGCCTTTTATCTTTGGGCTTTTTTTTGCTCCAGCCCTTTATTTTAACTTTGTCTTTCTATAAAATAACATGTTATTAGATTCTGGTTTCTGATCCATTCTACTTTCTGCTTCTGCTTTATGGGAAAGCTCAACTCATTCATATTCAGTTATGATCATTGTATATTTCCTTCCACATCCTATTTTCTTATTTTTCCTTTCTTTTATCCTGTCCCTCCCCAAAAATCTATTTTGTTTCTAACAACTGCCTCCTTTAACCTGCCATCCCTTTTATCATCACCAGCAGCACCATCCCCATTCCCTTCCTATTTTGTGACTATAAAGTCTTCCTTCTTTGAACCCATTCCAATAAAAGTGAGGTTTAAGCACTGCCAACCAACCTCACCCCCCCTTTTTCCTTGGATGCCTCTTTTATGTGAGAAAATTTCCCCCATTCTATTCCTCCCTTTCCTTTTCTCCCCACTTCATTTTTTTTGAGATCATTGCAATATAATCAACTCACATCCATAATAAAGTTATTAGGAGTTATATAAACAATTTCATTTTGAGCACCTTATGATTACATGTTTACCATTTTAAGCTTCAGTCTTGTGTTTAATTGTCATATTTATTGTATATATGTATATACATAATACATATATATTATCATATAAAATAAAATTTTCTTTTAGCTCTGGTCTTCATTGGGAATGCTTAAAAGTCCTCTATTTCATTCAAAATCCACCCCTCCATCCCCCACCCTCACCACAACCACCAGCATTGTTTTGCTAATTCTATTATTCTTGTTTGCAATCCTAGTTACTTTGTCGTCTGGAATATCACATTATAAATCCTCCACACTTTCAGTGTGGAAGCTGCTAAATCTTGTGTGATCCTGACTGAGGCTCCACAATATTTAATGGCTTCCATCCCCCTGTGTAACACACTTTTCTGTCACCCTCAAGTTTCCTTAGGCCAGAAAAATGTGTCATCCTGATCTCTTGTTAGCTCTGCTTTTCCAAAGTTTTATTTGAGGGATTATTTTAAACTTGTTTGAAGGGAAATGTTGGAAGGGTTTAGCTGAATGTAATTCTGAAACTGCAACACAAATATTTACCCAAACTTTTAACTACAAAAGCGTATTTCTTCATTCCAAATTAACTAGCAAAACCATAACAACAAAGCATGGCAGATATTTACAAATCTTGAAGAATAACAACCGCATGGTAGAAATTTTTAAACTTAATATGAAAATAAAAGCTTTAAAGGAAAAGAACTAGTTAAATTGGAAACACCACAGAACTCAAAAGAGTTGCTTAAGAAAAGTGGGAGTCTAGGGAGCAGACCTGAGCAAAGAAAAGGACCACAGTATATCCAAGCCTCATGGTACCCATCATTCTGATGAAAATATTCTGGTGTTTGGTCCCCAAAGTTCCAAAATGAGGCATTATTATCATCGTGCTGGTAAGTTGTGCTATCTCTTTCAGCTGACTGCTCTTCCGACCCAGTTCAACCATCTCTTTCAACCACCTTCTAGTATCTGAAGTATCATTATCATTGAGGAAGAGGATGATCTGTGCAATTCTTCATTGTCTAGGTAAAGACAAATCCTCTGGATCAATGATTGCAAACCTATGGCACACAAAGCCCTCTTTGTGGGCAGGCCTGCAGTCACCCACCAGAGTTCTTATTATAAAGCCAGAGGAACTCAAGGTGCAACTGCTCCCCTCCCCATCTCTAAACACTCCTCACTTCTCCGCCCCCTCCCCCAAGCCCTCTGCCCAGTAGCCCAATGGGAGCTCTTCCTCCATCCCTTACCTGGGGTGGGGTGGGGGGGTTGGAGGAAAGGGGGTCACTGGGGAGGAAAGCACTCCATCTCTAAGAGGTTTGCCATCACTGATCCAAATGTTAAAGCACCTCTCAATCTAAGTTAGCTTGATTTAAAACTCATCTGTTTGGAAACCAGTTGATTTACACTATACTTTAAATTTTTATTCTCTTATTTCTAAAGTTCTGTAATTTTTTTGCTGTTACATAATTTTAAAACTTTTACTCTTTATCTCTCTCTCTCTCTCTCTCTCTCTCTCTATATATATATATATATATATACATATATATATATACACACATATACATATACATATACATATATATGGAAAGACAGAAACTTAATTTTTAATTTTCTGGAAAAATATGTTGATACAGCTCCAACACCATTAGGGTACATTTTTCCTCTGAATGTAATCTGGCAATTAACAAACTGTAGCCATTCATCTTGTTGTAGGATTCTTAATGACTTCATTACATATTTATAGGCAGAATTATCAAATTACTTTAAAACCATATAAAAACACATTCAAAAATATCAATTGAATACTTTGTTTTACCTTTATTTTATATTTTCCCAGACCTCTATTTGAGTTGAAATTTTGAAGAAAAGGAAGTACAAAGTTGCATTAACAAAAGTAACTGGATGTAAAAGTCACGTTTTTATAGATAAAATTCTTTCCAATAAAAAAATCATTTTGGAAAGAACACCTCAGGACTGTCCATGCTGAAAATGAAAATAAAAATATAGGTTTTTTATATGTGAAGAAACCTCATTTTAAAAAAGCTGTAATATGTTCAAAACATGAATTTGTTGCTTCACAAAAACCTTTTCTTAAACCATCCTATAAGTAAAACCCAGTGGAATTGTTTGTGGGCTGGGGGAGGGGGGGGGGAGGGATGTAATCATGAAAAACTATACTAAATCAATTAATTAAATTTAAAAACTTTTTTAAAACCATCCTATATAAACCTATTGTACAAAAAAATCAAGCCATTCTCCAATTGATAAATGGGCAAGGGACATGAATAGGCAATTTTCAGATAAAGAAATCAAAACTATTAATAAGCACATGAAAAAGTGCTCTAAATCTCTTATAATCAGAGAGATACAAATCAAAACAACTCTGAGGTATCACCTCACACCTAGCAGATTGGCTAACATGATAGCAAAGGAAAGTAATGAATGTTGGAGGGGATGTGGCAAAGTAGGGACATTAATGCATTGCTGATGGAGTTGTGAATGGATCCAACCATTCTGGAGGGCAATTTGGAACTATGCCCAAAGGGCGACAAAAGACTGTCTGCCCTTTGATCCAGCCATAGCACTGCTGGGTTTATACCCCAGAGAGATAATAAGAAAAAAGAATTGTACAAAAATATTCATAGCTGCGCTCTTTGTGGTGGCCAAAAATTGGAAAATGAGGGGCTGCCCTTCAATTGGGGAATGGCTGAACAAATTGTGGTACATGTTGGTGATGGAATACTATTGTGCTCAAAGGAATAATGAACTGCTTGATTGCTATAGGAACTGGAAAGAACTCCATGAACTGATGTGGAGTGAAATGAGCAGAACCAGGAAAACATTGTACACAAAGACTGATACACTCTGGGACAATCAAATGTGGGAATAGAAATGTAGAAGAAAAATATATTAGTTATCACTTGTTTACAAGAATATATGATTTGGAGTTGTAGTTTTAAAAGATTACTACACTACAAAAATGAATAATATGGAAATGGGTATCAAGAGATAATACATATATAACCCAGTTGAATTGCTTGTCAGCTCCAGGAGGAGGGAGGAAAGAAGGAAGGGAAAGAACATGAATCAGGTAACCATGGAAAAAGATTTTTAAAACAAATAAATTTTAAAAATAAGAAAATTTTAAAAATAATTAATGGCTGGATCAATTCACAGATCCAATAACAATTTATTCGTGTTCCTGTTCTTCTGCATTCTTTCCAACATCTGTTGTTTAGTCCTTTTATCATTTTACTCGATTGATAAATATGACCTCTCATAGTTGTTTTGATTTGCATTTTTCTAAACAATAATGATTTCATGTAGTTTTTGTGGTTTTGATTTCTTGACCCAAAAACATTCTGTTCATATATTTTGACCATTTATCAATTGAAGAAAGTTTCATATTCTTATATATTTGACAAAGTTCTCTATACATTTTAGATATGAGACCTCTATCCAAGAAATCATATATAAAATTTTTTCCCAATTTACTACCTTCCTTCTAATCTGAGCTATATTAGTTTTATTTGTACAAAATTTTAATACATACAAAATTGTTCATTTTACATGCTCTCTCCCTCTTTTCATAATTCCTTTCCTACCTGTTAATCTGAGAGGTAATATGTTCCGACTTCTTCTAATTTGTATATGCTATCTCCCTTTATGAAAAAAGTTATAAAGGATTTTGCAGCTTCACCCATTGTCCTTGGGTATGAACTAGATGAAGCTACATACATTTTTCAATATTCCTAGCTCCTTGTTTTCATTCAATATGTAAATCTTGACATCATTAAAGAATTTAATTCTTACTATGATGCTTTTTTGGAAAACTACAAAATATGTCATCATTTTGAAATTATGAAAAGGGATTTTTTTTTTAAACTAAGCAAACATTTATTCAAAAGAAAAAATTCTGGGACTTCCAGGCTAAGATGGTCACAGAAAAATAGAAAGAGAAAAGAAAATCTAGAAAGAAAACAAACTAAAAATCCCTAGATAAAAACTATATTAGAAATCCTAAAAATTAAGGGAGAAATTAATAAAATTGAAAGTAGAAGAATTATTGAATTAATAAATAACACTATAAGATGGTACTTTGAAAAAAAACAAATAAAATAGATACTGGTTAATCTAATAAAGAAAAGGAAAGAAGAAAGCCAAATTAAAAGTTATCAAAGATGAAACAGGAGACCTCACCTCTAATGAAAAGGAAATTAGCATAATCATTAAAAACGATTTTGCCTAATTATATGGCCATAAATACAGTAATATAGGTGATATGGATAAATATTTACAAAAATATAAACTGCCTAGATTAACAGAAGAAACAGAATACTTAAATAATCCCATATCAGAAAAAGAAATTGAACAAGCCATCAAAGAACTACCTAAGAAAAAATCCCCAGGGTCTGATGGATTCACAAATAAATTCTATTAAACATTCAAAGAACAACTAATCTCAATATTATACAAACTAACAGAATAAGCAAAGAAAGAGTTCTAGCAAATTCCTTTTATTACACAAATATGGCACTGATTCCAAAGCCAGGCAAGTCAAAAACAGAGAAAGAAAACTACAGACCAATCTCCTTAATGAACATAGATGCAAAAATCTTAAATATAATACAAGTAAAAAGACTCCAGCAAGTGATCAGGAGGGTTATTCACTATGATCAGGTAAGATTTATACCAGGAATGCAAGGATGGTTCAATATTAGGAAAACCAGCCACATAATTGACCATATCAACAAGAAAACCAACAAAAATCACATGATTATCTCAATAGATGCAGAAAAAACCTTTAACAAAATACAACACTAATTCCTAATGAAAACAATGGAAAGTATAGGAATAGAAGGGCCTTTCCTAAAAATAATAAACAGTATAAATTGAAAACCATTAGCAAGCATCATCTGCAATGGGGATAACTTAGAAGAAGCCTTCCCAATAAGATCAGGAGTGAAACAAGGATGCCCATTATCACCTCTATTATTTAACATTGTACTAGAAACACTAGCAGTAGCAATTAGAGAAGAAAAAGAAATTGAAGGTATTAAAATTGGCAATGAGGAGACCAAGCTATCAGTCTTTGCAGATGACATGATGGTCTACTTAAAGAATCCTAGAGAATCCACTAAAAAGCTAGTGGAAATAAACAATTTCAGGAAAGTTGCAGGATACAAAATAAACCCACATAAATCATCAGCATTTCTACATATTTCCAACATATCTCAGCAGAAAGAGTTAGAAAGAGAAATTCCATTTAAAATCATCCTAGATAATATATAATACTTAGGATTCTATCTGTCAAGACAAAAACAAGAATTATATGAATTCAACTACAAACTACTTTCCACACAATTAAAACTAGATCTAAACAACTGGAAAAATATTAATTGCTCATGGGGAAAACAAGCTAACATAATAAAAATGATAATCATACCCAAATTAATTTACTTATTTAGTGCCATACCCATTGAACTACCAAAAAACTTCTTTACTGAATTAGAAAAAAAAAAACTAAAACAAAGTCCATTTGGAAGAACAAAAGATCAAGAATATCCAGGGAAATAATGAAAGAAAAATGTGAAGGAGGGGGGCCTAGCAGTACCAGATCTCATACTGTACTATAAAGCAGTGGTCATCAAAACAATATGGTACTAGTTAAGAGAGACAGATGGGAGGATCAATGGAATAATAGACGTGGGATAAGTGACCTCAGCAAGACGGTGTATGACCGTGATGGCGAACCTATGAAACACATGTTAGCACTGACACGCATAGCCATTTTCGATGATATGCGACTGAGAAGTATAGGACCGCATGCCAAGAAGGATGTTTGTTTGTTTTTCTCTCGAAGTGACACCCCACCCAAGTTAAACTCAGTTTTTTTTTTTGGGGGGGAGGGGGGGTTTGGCACACCAAGCTCAAAAGGTTGCCCATTATTGTCTGCCCTTTGATCCAGCCATAGCACTGCTGGGTTTGTACCCCAAAGAGATAATAAGGGAAAAGACTTGTACAAGAACATTCATAGCTGCACTCTTTGTGATGGCAAAAATTGGAAAATGAGAGGATGCCCTTCCATTGGGGAATGGCTGAACAAATTGTGGTATATGTTGGTGATGGAATACTATTGTGCTCAAAGGAATAATAAAGTGGAGGGACTCCATGTTGTGAAATTGAGATTTACTCCACCCTACTTATTCTTTAGAATTTTAGCCACCAGTAATGTATATACCCCCACTTAAGGATTAAGTGTGGGGGAGGAAGGTCTATGACCCTCGTGTGCTGGCAAGTAACAAATCAGAAACAAATGACTGCCAAAGCCACGTTTAAACCACCATTGGTACACGTAAGGCTCAGGAAATGACACAAAGAAATGCCTTTAAATTCCGTGGTCACTTCCTTTGAGGGGTCTTCATCTTGGAACTTGAGCTTGGTGTGCCAAAATTGCCCCCCCCCCAAAAAAAAAAAACTGAGTGGAACTTGACTGTGGAGAAGCTCAGCTTGAGATCTCAGACTGCTTCCCCTTAGACTGTCACGTGGTAAGTGAAAAGGCCGACTCCCTTTCCTTGACTTTCCTGGAGGCACTAGCCTCTGGAGAGGTCCCTCACCTTGGAGGAGGCCTCATGGCTGAAAGCTGTTAAATTTAATTTAAATTTAATCCTCTGCACCATCCCCTACCCTATGCTGGGGCCTCTGACTTCCTGTCAGGTTCAGACCAGGCTGGAGCAGCTATCTCTCTCTCTTTCTCTCATTTCCTTAATTTATTCCCCCTATTTATAAATAAACTACCATAAAACCCATTCTTACTTGAGTAATTTATTGGAATTTAGTAATTAAATCCCTGGCGACCAACTCTCAAATACTCAGTCCAACCATAATTTTTACCCCTAACAACATGAACTGGAACAACCTCCAGGAATTGATGCAGAGTGAAAGATGCAGAACCAGGAGAACATTGTACACAGAGATGGATACATTGTAGCACAATCAAATGTAACTGACTTCTCTACTAGCAGCAATGCAGTGATCCAGGACATTTCTGAGGGACTCATGAGAAAGATGCTATCCATATCCAGAGAAAGAACTGTGGGGGTAGAAACAGAAGAAAAACAACTGCTTGATCACATGGGTCGATGGAATATGATTGGAGATGTAGACTTTAAATGATCACTCTAGTGCAGATATTAATAATATGGAAATAGGTCTTGATCAATGACACATGGAAAACCAACATGGGTGTTGGCTATAGGAGGGAATGAGGGGAGGGGAGGGAAAGAACATGAATCATGTAACCATGGAAAAACATTCTAAGTCAATTAATCGAACAAAAGATAAGATTGCTATTATTTGCACAAATGGATTTCCTGCAAATATTTGGAGTTAAATCTGGTTTTGCTACGTTAGTGATAAAAGAAGGTGCTTATAATTGCTTACACTGCTACTTGTTAATTTTTACACAGATATTCACTAGAAACAAAGATCCTTCCAACAACCTTGAAATAAAGTTTTATTGACATCCATTAAAGTCATCAACTTTATCAGACGCAGATCTCTACATTGCAGGCATTTTAAGATTTTGCTAAGAAATGGGAGTAGAATATGAAGCACTTTCTACTACACAGAAGTTCAAAGAAGACTTTTAAGGGGACATGTCTTAAAGTATTTGTTCAAACTAAGAATTTCCGCTTTTCTGAAAGAAAATGAAAATTCGTTTAAAACAAAAAAAAAAAAACACCTTACATTGAGCAATGGTGGTTAAGTGACTTGCCTAAGGTCACACAGCTAGGAAGTATCTGAGGTCAGACTTGAACCTAGGACCTCCCATTTGTTACCACCAAAATGTGGTTGCCAAAACTGTGAATGTTAAAAATTGTAAATGCCAAACTGTAAAGGGTTTGGCCAAAACTGTTAAGATAATTTTTAGTATTTTGACTTAAAATCAAAATGCTGTGGGAAATTCCCAAATAAGAAAAATACCCAAGTCAGCTGGGATTTATGGAGATTTTAACTAACATAAATGAAGGGATTAAGGGAAGAGAGAGACAGAGAGACAGAGACAGAGAGAGACAGAGACAGAGACAGAGACAGAGAGAGAGAGAGAGAGAGAGAGAGAGAGAGAGAGAGAGAGAGAGAGAGAATAGCCAAGCAGTAGAAAAGGATCTAGGCCAAAATGGCCTAGGCCTGAGCCTAAGGGAGAGCGAGTCAGTCTTTATCACTCACCACAAGATCATCTTCAAGCAAGCTCCAAACCTCCAAACTCCAACTCCAACTAACTTCTAAACTAAATTCAATTGCCCAAACTGAGTTCTCCTTTTATAGAAATTTTCTCTTATGTCACCTTCCCTAAATTTTCACGTCTATCAATCACAGTAGATGCTCATTTTTCCCCAGGACTGCCCATTCTTAGTTCTCATTTTCTTTGGTTCTCACCTTCTCTGGTTAGAATATATCTTCAGAGTACTTCACACCTCTTTTGTTAAGCTTGCCTTTTTGTAAGTTGCTGGACCTTTTAGGTACTAACTTAACCTTTATAGGTACTTAGCACCTTTTTGTATTAGATCTAAAAATAGACCTAGCTTAAGGTTCTAGCTTTACTATAAGTATGAGTTAGGGACTTTTCATTGTTCAATCAGGAGTTTGCAACTTTATCTTCCCCTAAGGCACTGTCTGAGTAGGGTGGAGTAATTTTAAAAGTTCTCAATACATTCCTGATCAAGTACCTCCATTGTTAAAAATGGGGAACAGCTTAATCAAATCTTTTAAAGTAGAGTCTGAGTAGTTTTAAGATTCACACATTTCTATGCCTGGCTCTCAATCCATTGAGCTACCCAGCTACCTGGCTGCACCCTGAAAATTCATTTTTGAAACAATTTTTTCAAGAAAGAATTTGATTCACTGGTTGACTTAGTAGATATTTTAAACATATGAAACAGATAAATATTTCAATTAAAAGTCCTAAAGTCATAATTATGAATATTAATGAAAAAATTACAAGATTTCTTTACTAACTACCAACTTTCAAATGCAGATAGAAATGCTTTACAAAGACGAAATAAGGATACAAAATTTGTTGATTTCTGTTTTCAAAAAAACAGAGAACATCTGGAAATATTTCAGAATTCCTTTTAAAAACTATCTTTATCTTGCTGAAAACAAAATTAAACCAAATCCTTATGTTTTTTATATAGTCAGCAATGAACTCATTGATTTTGGGAGAAAAACTTGCTAAAAAAAAATCCTCAAAACCTCTGGTGTTCCTTGAAAAAAGCCTATCCTTAACTTATGAAAACTTTAATACTGTTTGCAACAACATGTCTGAATCTGCATGGAGACTACTTGTAATCATCAAAATAAAAAAAAAACTGATATAAACCCCACCCCATAGTTGAATGTTCTCATTTAAGCTAAACAATGGTCTTCAAAAATTAAATTTAACTTTAACTTCTTTATATTTCAAATTTATTATCTTATTAATATGTAAAAATATGCTATAATATAAATTTTGAAATATTTTATAACTATTCCAATATAATTAGTTTACTTTTAAATTCTATGTATTTTATTTTATGCACTTATTAAACATCAATCCAAGAAGGGATCTATCTGTAGGTATCATCAGACTGCCATAGGGGACCATGACCAAAAAAGGTTAAAACAACATGCTCTAATCTATACTCATCCTCTATAAAGCTGCCTAGATGATATTCCTAAATCTAAGTATGATCATTTAAATGTCCTAATCAAGGGCTAGTGATTCTTAATTACTTATAGATTGAAATATATATTCCAATTCTTGATTTTTAAAACACTTCACAATTTGGTTAGAGTACTTTATCAGGCAAAGTGACCTATTCCCTGCTCCCTTTGCTGTCCCTTTTTCACCTCTGTATCATACAGTCTTCAGGTTGCTTTAAAGATCGACTCAAGGAAATCAGCCAAGATGACAGAATGGGAGAAAGTAGTGCAGCCCAACTCTCCTCACCATTGCATGACTTGGCCATGAATACAAGGACTACAGTTGTATCACTAATCCATGAGAAAGAACCTCAGATAAAGTCCCAGAGGAAAAAACAAAGCCTAAAATGGGTTATTCCTATCCCTGTCCCCAAAGAGTGGAGATCTGAGATAGTGGTCTACAGAAAAGGAGCAGAGTCCCTGCCAGACTGCCCCAAAATCCACAGTGGCAGGATATAATTCTCAGAAGAAACAAGGAGAATGATGCTGTGCCTAAACCCAGGTGAGGGTACTCTTAGAATCAGCTACCTCTATATGCTCCATTCCTACTCTACCTCCCAACCCCACCCCAGAAAAAAAACAATCACAGCTCTAGTACTATCACTTTAACACCAACAGGACAACAAATTTTAACACTAACACAAAATCCCAATCTAGGAAATAAGGATGGAGAAATGAGTAAAGAAACAAACAAAGATGTTAAGATGCCAGGGATGCCCAAGACAAAATCCAAAAAGAATGACTTCAAGACAACTCCAAGAAAAGTCTGAATGTAGTTTAAAAAAATAAAGAAACTCAGTTTATCCACAAGATAAATTAGAATTCCTAGAAGAAATAATGCAAAAGTTAGGGGGGAAATGGAAGAGAGACTTAACTCATTCTCATCAGATTGACTAGATTGGCTAAATTTACAAAAAAGTAAAATTACAAATGCTGGAGGGGCTGTGGGAAAAGAGACATTTTAATGAACTGTTGGGTGGAACTGTGAAATGGTTTGTGAGAAATTTTGAAGACAATGGCTTCAGAATAATTTGAAACATCTTAAAATATTAACTGACATGTGTATAGTATTTACTTTGTGCCAGGAACTGTGCTAAGTGTTTTACAATTATTATCTCATTTAATCATCACAATAATCCTTGGAGGTAGGTGCTATTTTCATCCCCGTTTTACAGATGAGGAAAGTGAGGTGTTTTAGAACTCTGATCAACCCATTGAACAACCACAATTCCAAAGGACTCATGATGAAATACTCTACCCACCACTTCAGACAGGAAATTGAACTCTGGGTGCAGATTGAAAAATCAAGCATATTGTCCAAACAAAAGTTAATAACTTCATTAGATGAGAAATATTCACACAATGGCAACTTTTAAAACTATAAGGAAAATAAAAAACAAATGATCTGAAAAAAAAGATTGAGAGATAATTTATGAATCATCAGAGTTCCAGGTCATGCAAGCAACAAAATGTCAGCCTAGACACTTCCTCTGATCTCCATGACCTCTCAGACTTCTCCAAAAACAGAAATTATGGTCCAAAAATAAAACGACTTCAGCCATGTCCATAGTCTAAGCCACTTGGAATCCAAAAGAAGTTTAAAAACAAACAAGCCCAAAATCAAGAGCTGACATGCATTGACCCTGAGCTCAATCCCACCTGCCCCTCCCATTCCATAATACGAGCAGTGGGGCTGCAGTAGCAGACTCAAGACACAACACAAGCAAGAAATAAAAATCCACCCCCACCCCACCCCCGTACCCTTTCTCCAGGCTACAAACGTTTGCTTGGGTCTCAGGAGCCAGCTTGGCCACAGCGCTTCTAAAGGGCCACAAACTCAAAGCATCCGTGCTGCAAAGGACCAAACTGTTGGTGGCAGACCAAATAACTAAGGAATCAAGGGACAGGTCACCAGGAGAAGACAGAATGGATGTGGAACTGTGCAGCACTCTACCTAACCTGAGAGAAAAAGCATAGCATTTACTGGGACCAGTTCTGACTCAATCGGAAAAAAATTCAGCTGGACCCAGTGGGGGAGAAGGCTAAGATACTTTGAACTCTGACCCCAAGGAAGCCATAATTAGAGGGGAGGGAGTCAGGAAGTGAGTGATAAGGAAAATAAAGGGAGGAGAAGATAGAAAGTACTAAAGATTTCAGGAAAAAGAAAACTCAAAGTCCTTAAGTATAGAACAGATAACTAGGAAATATGGCCTTCACTTCTAGCAAATAAGTTCAGTAATCTATTAGTAAATATTGAATAAGGGGAAATTATTGAATACTTGATGAGCCAGAAGAACTTGATGAATTTGAGAACAAAACTGAATACTTATACAAAAGAAATGAGAATTATGAGAGCAGAATTTATGTAATATAAAGCAACAATAATGAACAGAATAGAAAAATCTTAAATCTGCAAGAAACAAAAGAGACAATATACACAGAAGTGAAAGACAACCAAAACTAATACATTGTTTACCTCTTGAATGACTCAGACAACAGAAATGTAAGTGAAATGAATAAATACGGTACTCAAAGGCAGTAACAGCAACAAAGTGACAACAAAGAGACCAGTAAAAGACTTCTTCCTAAAATGTATATAAGGAGACAGAATATAAGCAGGCAGAAACCTAGTAACAGTAGTATTAGCAAAGAGGAAGACTGTGTATAATGGACAGAACCTGGCAATACCCCCCCCCTAGTATATTGATTTAGAATCTTGAACCCTAGAGACTACATTTCCCACAATCCCCTTTTCCTTTTCTGTTTGTGCGTCTCCTTAAGTGGATGGAGTTTTCCACCCACAAGGTCTCTGGGGCTGGTATCAACGGGAAGGAGGGAGGAGCTTTTGGCTTTTCTGTTTTTTTTATTTCTCTGGTTGCTTTTAATTTCTCTCGGCTCTAAGTGGATTTTAATAAATGGTATTAAAATACTTGGAGTATTGAATATTAATTTTAATCTTTATATTTTCGGCAACTCTATGAAGGGACTTTATAACTCAGAGCTAATTTTTTTTTTCAAGCTGCCAGCCTAGCTGCAGCCAAGCAACCCTGCGGTTTAAAAGTGCCAGTGGTTTGCAACCAAAAGCTGCTTTTCTGCTGGGAGTTTTCAAATCCCCGCTCCAGGCACCCAGCTGTGGCTCATTCCTCTAGCTCTCCTTCCACCTTCCCAGCCTCTAGCAGCTGTGAGTATTTTACACCCAGGCTTGCCTGCTGCTCTCCTACTGACCCAGCTGCCTTCACTTAGGGGACTTAGTGGGGAATCCGCTCCCCACCCACAGCCTGGGGAGCAGCCCAATCAGCCTGATTGGTCGCAGCTTGATCAAACCCCACCCCCAAGCGCAGGCCCACTCCTCCCTCACTGCCCTCGAACTGCTACTGGTTGTGAGTTGTGTTTTTTCTTTTTTTTCCTTCTTCCCAGAATTTTTTTTCCTTCAAGTTTTTTTTATGTATTTTTATCTGACTCTGAAGTCATTTTTTTTATTTTAATTTCTTTGATTCCTTGATTTTTTTGATACTTGATTCATATGCCTTATGGCTTGACCATGTATCCCGGTGTAATTCCTACCTGCATCCCTAGGCTTTTTGTCAATGCACCTATTATTGGTCTTGTTCCTTTTCCCATTTATTTTCCTCTTATCCCCAAATTATTGTAATTTCCCTTTAAAAACTAATCTTTGTATATACCTCTGGTTCAAATTATAAGTTAGCTATGTTTTCATGATCCATTGGGGAGATTGGTATTGATTTAGAATCTTGAACCCTACAGACTACATTTCCCACAATCCCCTTTCCCTGTTTGTGTGTCTCATGTGGATGGAGTTTTGAGTTTCTGTTTCTGCCCAGGGTCTCTGGGCTGGTATCAGCAGGAAGGAGGGAGGAGCTTTGGGATTTTCTCTTTTTTTTTTTAATTTCTCTGGTTGTTTTTTATTTCTCTCTGCTCTAAGTGGATTTTAATAAATGGTATTAAAATAATACTTGGAGTGTTGAATTTTAATTTTAATCTTTACAGGAGGTCAATTGGTATGTGTTTGTGGGACTAAGCCAGGTGGCTCAATGGATAGAGTGCCAGGCCTAGAGAAGGGAGGACCTGAATTCAACTCTTGTCTTAGAGAAGTCAAAAAGTCCTGTGTGTCTGAGTGTGACCCTGGGCAAGTCACTTAACCCCCACTGCCTAGATCTTACGGCTCTTCTGCCTTGGAACTGAACACTTGGAAATAAATACAGAACGTCCAAGTGGTTAGAAAACCCACTCTTTGATCAGGAAAAGAGGGACAGGCTCACCATTTTTAGCCACCACTCAGAACCAGACTGGGAATCCCGTCCCTGGGAGAAGACACAGACCTTGCTGCCAACCCTGCCCCTAAGAGTCGCTTTATACCCTTTTGGAAATCCTAGAGACTAACCACAAACAGGGGTGTAGAGCTCGGGGCAGTCCACAGCGATGGCACAAATGAAAGGCAAAGGTCACACTTGGGAGGAGAAACGTTCACCGACAGAGAAGGCTTCCCAAACAAGCAGGTACTTTACTCTTCAACAAGGCAGGTGTGCCTAGTACTGGGGTTTCTCAAAAGTAAAGGTAAAGGGAGTCATCCAAACATTCACACTGGCAGAACCTTTGCTTAGTATTGATTAGAAGACAGAAGGTGGAGGTTTAAAAACAAACCAACAGGGGAAGGGAGTAGGAAGGTCAAGAAAGTCAAACTGAAGGCTGGCAGTAAGGGGAGGTGACCTCTGTAGGCGCCTAGAACAAGAGTGGGGGGGGGGGGGCACCTGAAAGAAAAGGAAGGAAGGGGGGTGAAGAGAGGTAGAAGAGAGACAAAGTGGAAAAAATATATAAACAGATTAAAACAGGAGAGAAAAGGGGTATCAAATGAGAAGAAAGGACCAGGTGTGAGGGGAAGATTATTCTTGGCAACAGGATTACCATAAAAAAAGATTGGGGGGAGGGGGGGGCTCAGTGGATTGAGAGCCAAACCTAGAGACGGGAGGTCCTGGGTTCAAATGTGGATTCAGACACTTCCCAGCTGTGTGACCCTGGACAAGTCACTTAATTCCCATTGTACTGATTCTAAGATGGAAGGTAAGGGTTTTAAAAAAACCAAAAGGTTGATGTAAAGTATCTGAAAAAACATAGTACTGAGTTTACAGCAGAAGGAATTTGAAACTGAAATGCTTCTCCATAGATAACATCAATGCATCTAAACTAAAGGTCTTAATGGAATAAAATCTTTGTATAACATTTCTCTGTTAAGAGTTTGGTATCAGAGAAAGAACTGTGGGAGTAAAAACACAGAAGAAAAACAGTGGCTTGATCACATGATTCACTGGGGATATGATTGGGGACATAGACTCTAAATGATCGCTCTATTGCAAACATTAATAACATGGAAATAGGTCTTGATCAATGATACATGTAAAACCCAGCGGGAATTGCATGTTGGCTACTGGAGAGAGGAGGGAGGAGAGGAGAGAAAGAATATGAATCATGTAACCAAGGGGAAATATTCTACATTAAATAAATTTTGAAAAAAGAGTTTAATATCCAAGATATATCAATAATTAATAAATAGACACATATAAAACTAATAGTCATTCCCCAATAGATAAAAGGTCAAAGGATATGAACAAACAAGTTCTCAAAAGGGCAAATTATTTTACAACCACATAAAAAATGATACAAATCACTAATAAGAGAAATGCAGACCAAAACAACTCTCAGGATTCACCTCAATATTTTCACTTGATTCATCCTTCCCAGCTGACGACTGTCTCATATCTCTCCTTCTTTATGTAATTAAACTTCATATGAAGATACCTCCACTCCTGGCTCACTACTTCATCATTAAACCAAAACTGCTCTCTCTGAATTGCCAATAGATTTCCAAATTGCTAAATCTGAGGTCTTCTCTTCACTCTTAACTTTGTTGACATTTCTGAAGCCTTTGACAGTACTGGTCGTCCTCGTCGCTAGGTTTTTGGGACCCTCTTCTCTCCAGGTTCTCATCTTACCTATCTGTCCACTTCTCATGGAGGTTCCACTCATTAGGCCTGGCTGCCCTACCCAAGGCTCTGGCGTGTGCTCTCTTCTCCTTACCCTCTGTACTACTTGGTGATTTCATCAGCTCCACACATTCAGTAATCATCTCTATGCTGATGAGTCTTAGGTCTACTTATCCAGCCCTAACTTTTCTCCCCATCTCTAGTATTGCCTCTTAGACATTTTGAACAAGAGGTCCCATGAGGACCTTAAATTCAAACTATCCAAAGTTAAACTTTAATAGACATATATTAGCTGTACATAGTTGTTTGTATATTGTTTCCTCTAGTCGCCTGTAGCTCCTTTAAGAGCAGAATCGGTCTTTTGTCCTCTTTGTTTCTATCCAGGCCTTACTTAGCCCAGAACCTGGCACCTAATAGGTGTTTAATACATATCTGTCCCTTCATGCCTGAGGGTCAGCAATGACATGTCTCATGAGAGAAGTGATGATCTTGGAAGCAGAATGACATGGACATTCTTGGTATCGGCAATATGGGAATTTGTTTGGGCACAACTATACTTGTTTTAAGGGTTTGGTACATATCTTCCCCACATCCCACAGCGGGGTCAGATGGGAGACGAGAATAAACAAATGCTCGATAATTCCCCCAAAAAGCGTTTAGCTCAAATGCCCCTTCTCAGAGGAAATCTGCCTTTACACTGCCTGCTGCCAGTATCTTCCCCCTATATTACTTTGCACATTTTTTGGTATACGCCTTTATATGTACTCGTTGTTTTCTCCCCAAAGAATATAAGCTCAAGTTTGGGGCAAAGTCTATCTCATTTTTATGTTTATATACTAGCTTTAGATCCGTAGAAGTGGAATTTTTATGGATTTTAAGTGCTAAGTGGAAAACTTGTATATTATATCGATATAATGGGGAGCTACTGAAACTGGAGCAATGGGAGTACTATGGACAGACCTGGGGTTCAGGAATACTAACCTGGAGACTATTAGAAGATGCTTTGGAGAGAAAAGAAGGGAAGTAGGGACTCCGATGAAACCATTCCACGAAGTTAGGCAAAGGCTAATGGGGGGTAATGTGGTTACGGTATCCATAGATAGTGAATAAGAAACATTTGAGGAGGTGGAATACATACGACCTGACAAGTGACTGGATGTAAGGAGGGAAGGAGGGCAAAAAGCCAGGGATGGCTCCTGAGTTGCAAACCTGAGTGACTACAAGAAGGATATGAAATGCGCTCGCTTTGGCAGCACATATACTAAAATCGGAAGAAGGACGTCATCCTCAATAGGAAAAGGGAAATGACGAGGCAGAATGGCTTGATGGGAAAGATATTTTGTTGCTGTCCAGCAGGAAATAGGAGGTGCAAGACTGAATTTGAAGAAAAAGTCACGGTCTTCATATATAGATTCTTAGAGACAAATAAGAGAAAGACCTCAAGTGGTATGCTTGAACCACTGCAATAGAAAGGAAAGCCTCCAGCATGCTAACAGAGAACCCTATTAAAATTTTATAGCAAAGCATGGGCTTCATCTCAGACTAAGAATACAATGAACATGAGGACACACACAGAGCATGAACCGATGGAGAGCACCCACAATTCAATGACGGGTTACTCAAAGGATCAAAATAATACCACCAAGAACAATGACATCAAAAGCAATGGTGCAACCATTAGAGGCACAAAAATACACTTTTACTTAACAGGACAATATGACAGAGAAAAATACCCAATTCAATACTTAGTTTATGTGTCTCAGTTTCCTATCTGCCAAATGAAAATATCACAGGACAGGGAGGTGACTCAGTGGATAAAAGAGCCAGGCCTAGGAGGTCCTAGGTTTGAATTTGGCCTCAGACACTTCCCTAGCTCTGTGATCCTGGGCAAGTTCCTTAATCTCAATTGCCTAGCCCATACCACTCTTCTATCTTAGAACAAATATGTAGTATCCATTCTAAGACAGAAGGTAAAGGTTTGGGAAAGAAAAGATCATCTATTTTTACAGTATATGTGAGAGATCCAAATGAGATAAAATGTTTAAAGTGCTTTGCAAATTTTAAAATGCTATATAATTTTTATCTCCTTCCAGATTCATATATTTAAAAGAATTCAAAGATATAATCTATGAACAAAAACACTTCAAATGAAATCATGCCAAGAGAAACACAAAATTATCCCAAAAATAAAAATTCTTTAGACCCAAAAGGGAAAAAATTTCATAAGCTGGAAAAGATGTCAAAAAAGAATGATGTGAATAAAAAAATAATTCAATCAACATTTTAAAGGATATGTGCAGAAGATTTTTAAAAGGATAAATAATGGAATATAAATACAAAAGGAAGTCATGGTTCTATGAGAATAGTATAGGAGTACCTAAGCTCAAAATAACAACGTAGAAGTAAATAATAACAAAAATAATTTTAAAGAAATATATGTTGGGGAAAAGAGAAGGAGGGAGGTTAGAGAAGAGCCTAACTAAGTTAATTCTGTTCCAGGTTAGAATAAAAGGAAGCAACTCAGAGGTCATCCAACAATTAACAAAAGGAAATTTACTTGTAGAAAATATATTAGACAAGGAAAACTCCAGCACTTATCTTAGACAGACACAAGCCCTGCTTTGAATAGAAATGTACCACGTCTGAAGGGCTCCGATTCCACAGAGATGAGAAATTTTTGCCATCAAGGTGACCAAGATAACACTATAGACAAAGATTTAAAGACAGTAGCTGTCTTAAGGAAGGCACTGTTTGACGTTTAGACCCCCTAAGTCAATTAAATCCAGGGTCAACTTTGTCACCTTTCAGGGAAATACTAGCCTAACTAGCAAAGGTAGGGGCAAAGCCAAGATGGTGACTTAGTAGCAGCAAAAGATGGAACCACTCTGAGAATTCTCCCAAAACAACCTTAAAATAGTACCTCAAAATGACAAGAGTCACAAAGGTACCACAAAAAAACTTCAAAGAAAAATGAGAATTGGTTGGTCTCAGGTGTTAGAAGAACTCAAAAAGGAATTCAAAAATCAAATAAGAGAGCTGGAAGAAAAATCAGAAAAAGGAATGAAAGTAATACAAAAAGAAAATAATAGCTTAAAAAACAAAACTTGTCAAGTGGAAAAAGAGGCTCAAAAATCCAATGAAGAAAAGAGTGCCATGAAAAGTAGAATGGACCAAATGGAAAAGAAGACCCAAAAAGTTATGAAAGAAAATAATTCTTTAAAAATTAGAGGGGTCATCTGGGGAGCACAGTAGATTGAGAGTCGGGCCTAGAGATGGGAGGTCCTAGGTTCAAATCTGGCCTCAGACACTTCCTAGCTATGTGATCTTGGGCAAGTCACTCAACCCCCATTGCCTGGCCCTTACTGCTCTTCTGTCTTAGAACCAATACACAGTAATGAATCTATGACAGAAGATAAGGGTTATTTTTTTTTAATTAGAATTGGGCAAATAGAGGCTACAGACTTCATGAGATCAAAAAAAATAAAACAAAATCAAAAGAATGAAAAAATGGAAGAAAACATGAAATATCTCATTGAAAAAACAACTGATCTAGAAAACAGATCCTAGAGAGATAATCTAAGAATTATTGGACTATCAGAAAGTCATGATAAAAAAAAACTACACATCATATTACAAGAGAAATTATTAAAGAAAACTGTCCTCATGTTTTTGAACAAGTGGATAAAATAGAAATCAAAAGAATCTCCAGATCACCTCAAATAAATTCCCAAATGACAATTCTTAGGAATGTTATAGCCAAGTTCAAGAGTTGATAGGCCAAGGGAAAAATACTTCAAGCAGCCAGAAAGAAACAATTCAAATATAATGGAGCTCCAGTCAGGATTGCTGCTTTTACATTTAAGGATTGGAAGGCTTGGAATATGATATTCTACAAGGTAAGGGAACTGGGTTTACAATCAAGAATCACCTACCCAACAAAACTGACTATATTCTTTCAGGGGAATATATATGGTCATTTAATAAAATAGAAGATTTCTAAGCATATCTAAAGACCATACCTAAAAAGAAAATCTGATGTCCAAATACAAAAGTCAAGAGAAGCATAAAAAGTTAAAGAGAAGAATTTTAAAAAGAAAAAAGTCAATAAGGTCAAATTATTTACATTCCTACATGGAAAGATGATATTTGTAACTTAAAATGTTTATAATTATCACAGTAGTTAAAAGAAATATACATAGACAGAGGGATGACAGTAAGTGGTTTAGGATGACATGCAAAAAAAATTCAAGGGGAGGAAATGAGGATTGCTCTGAGGAAAATGGGAAGAGACAGGCAAAATGAGATAAACTATATGACATAAAGAAGTGCGGGGGGGGGGGGGAACTATTGTAGTGAAGGAGGATGAGGGTGGTGATGGGCAATACTTAAACCTTATTCTCAGTGGCTCAAAAAGAAATTAACAGCCATTCATTGGGGTATAGAATTCTACCACCCTATAGAGAAGTAGGAAGGGTAAGAAGGGTAGTGGTGAGAAAGGGGGTAATATAAGGGAGGGGGAATCAGGGGAGTGATTAAAAGCAAAACAATTGTGTGAAGGTACAGAGTGAAAGGAGAAATGGAAGGACAAAAATGGGAAAACAAGATAGACAGGAATACACAGATGGTAAGCATAACTTTGAATGTAAATTTTTGGGATGAACTCACCCATAAAATGGAAGCAGATAAAAGAGTATATTAAAAACCAGAATCCTACCATATGTTGTTTACAAGAAACACATCTGAGGCAGGTAGACACACACAGAGTAAAGGTAAGGAGATGGAGCTAACTTGCAAAGGTAGGATGATTGATCTCAGTACAAAGCATCACTGTACATCATAGACAGGTCAATATCAAATGTTAAGGAAAAGGCATGGCTGTTCTTACTTGGTTTCTGTTGATTATTTTCTCTACCAAGGAGCATGATCTTTGGACTGCTATGAGGAAAATAAAAATATTTTATAAAGAGTAGTAAGAAAACCTCTGGGAGCAGCTGGATGGCTCAGTGGATTGAGAGCCAAACCCAGAGATGGGAGGTTCTGGGTTTAAATCTGGCCCCAGAAACTTCCTAGTTGTGTGACCCTGTGTAAGTCACTTAACCCCCATTGCCTAGCCCTTACCATTCTTCTGCCTTGGAACAAATACACAGTATTGATTTGTAGAAAGGAAAACTAAAGAAAGTTCTGGACTTTCTGCCACTGAGTTGGAACCAACAGTAGTTGGAATGTTAGAGAGAAGATATTGACAAGACAAACAGTTATGGGGGAAGGGGCAACTGGGAGTGGCTGTTGTTGTGACCAGGACTTCCTTCCTGGCTCTGGAAGTGGAAGGAGCTCATTTTTCTGATTTTCCCAACTATGTGCTCTCCCTAGATTCCTGTGATTGTGTCATCAACAAAAGGACTTAAGGAAAGCAGTTTGAACCATAAGGCCGGTCTTTAGGGGCATCAGCCCAAAGAGACAGGCCCAACCAGTTCTGAAGATCAGAACTTTCTTCCTCTTGCTTTCTACTGCTATGACTTTGAACTTAAGAAAACTAGCACAGATTAGCATAGACAGGAATAGAAGAAACCCTCCACCAGTCTGTGAGGCCTGGCCTCAGCTCTAAAGATGAGAGAGAGTCAAACTTCATATCTAGGGAAATCCCTCTTCCCCCTTCTCTGATACCTCCCCAATCCAAACTTGTTATTAAAATTTATCTTTATTTGAATATCGCATAAGAGGACTAACATTTCAGGGGACATAGAGGGAGCTGAACCTCAGGACAGCCATTCAACTATAAACAGTCCTTATTGGACCCCTGCTGGGCGACCTTAGACAGGGGGGAGGCTTGTCCCTCAGGAAGGTCTGGGCTTACCTGCTCTGGGGTATCTGCAACATCAGTCTATAGAAAAGACATCCCCTCAGGCTACCATAAGTGGCTCATTTCTCGGGAACCCCATTTTTCAAAAATAGCCTCTTGACAGGGGGCATCTCTCTCCTTCTACCTCAACAGCAGCCATATTCCTTCTTTCCCTTCAACTCAACTCCTCCATTCCCTGCTACAAAACCTTCCATATCCCCTATTCTTCAACCCTACACCATTTTTCTATAAATTACAGATTCTAAGATGGAAGGTAAGGGTTTAAAAAAAAAAGTCACAGCTAAGGCCTTCCAAGTCCTGGAGTTGGACAACAAGTTTAAAAGTCTCCTCCCTTCCTGCACTTTAATTTTACTGTCTCTGAATCCTTTTGATTCCCCACTAGTACACTATCAATAATGCTAGTGAGTATTACTATTCAAATGCACAGTTGAGAGGACTTGATTAAGAAATGTTAGTCTTATTAAGTGCCTTCCTATGTACCAGGCACCAAGCTCAGTGCTCTAGCACTGATGGATTTGGAAAAGCAAGCAGTAATTACAGAGAACCAAACTGGCTTCATTAAAAAAAAAGTCAAATCTAAAGGGCATTCACGGTAAAAAGATATGAACAAATGGTTCTCAAAAAGAATTGCAAATAATTTTTAAAATATTGTGCCAGGAGGCAGCTAGGTAATTCAGTAAATTTAGCCAGGCCTAGAGACAGGAAGTCCTAAATTCAAATCTCAGACACTTCCTAGCTGTGTGACTCCTTCAGCAAGTAATTAACCCCCATTACCTAGCTCTTCTGCCTCAAAAACAATAAATACTATTGATTCAAACATGAAAAGTAAAAGTCTAAAAATATGAATGCACCAAATCACTAAAAAGAGTTAAAAAAATATTGCAGTTGAAAAATTGGGATACACCATGTTAAATGGCCTACCAAAAGTCAAGGAAAAGGTAGAGCTTTGAATAGGCCTATGCATTCTAGAACAGTGATGGCAAACCTATGGCACAGGAGCCAAAGATGGCACACAGAGTCCTTTCTGTGGGCACCGACTGCCTTCTCCACCCCCAACTATTCCTCCAGAGTTCATTCCTAGAAAGGCGGAGGAACTCAGGCAGAGCTGTTCCCCTCCCCCTCTCCATCACTCCTGATGACATTTTTTTACATCCCCAGCCCCTCGGTTCAGGAGCTCAATAGGAGCGCCCCCTCCCTCCCCTGTGTGGGGTAAAGGGGAGGGAGAGGCACGCCTGGCAATGGGTCAGGCAGGCACAGCATATGGGGGGGTGGGGAGGGAATGGGCTGGTACTCAGTCTCTAAAAGATTTAACATCACTGTTCTAGAAAGCAATTTGGAATTATGCAAAGAAAGTGACTAAAATGTTGATACTTTGACCCAAAAAAAAAGGACTGATATATGCCAAAATATTTAGAGCAGCAATTTTTATTATAGCCAAGAACTAGAAACAAAACAAAACACATTGTGTTACAAAAATGTAATAGGATACTGAACAACATAACCCAAATTGGGAAAATGCTATTTCTTGTATATCTAAAATGGCTTGTGAGCCCAGAAAATATAACATTGGTTATATCTAGCACTGTTCCTGGGGATACTTATAATAACAGGATATGTTGCAGTTCATCTATCTCTCTTTAAGAGAAGATTGACAAGTAGTCTGAGTAACCTAGAAATTCAAAAAAGAGATTCATCTCGGCCCCGTCTTGTACAAACACATTTCTCATCCTGTCCAATACATTTCCCATCCAATCCTAAATTCAGTCCATGTATCCTGTCATACATATTGGATTTGTTGATTGTTTTCAGATCTAATTTTGTTTGTTAACTTACTGTGTTTTGGCTGTTGGCTATGTGTTTTGTTGCATTGCCTTTGTTTGAGAAAATACCATTGTAAAAGTCCCGGAAAATTTAATTTGTTTTAAAGAGCCTTCTGAAGTGAAGTGCCTAAATATTACCCACCTCCACATTTATAAAAATAGTGCATGAGATGTATAATCTCTGTATAATTGCCATAGGGATTGTACAATTTCCATAAAACTAAAAAAAAAAAAAGCTTTTGAGAAAGAAACATTTCAGGAAAGAGAGCTCGATAACTCTTTGAATCTAGAAGATGAATTGTTTGAAGAAGGCGCATGAAGATGCCTGAAGAAACCTCCACAGTATCAGAAGATCCAACATAAATTTAGGAGAATAAATGATTGTACTATAAGATGAATGTTAGGAAAACAGAATCAAGGGGAAAATGAGAAAAGACAAATGAAAAATTAAGTAAAACCAGAAAACAATATATTGACTATAATGTTAACAAAAACAATAAAACTAAAAGTGAAATTTAAATTACAATGATGCCAACATTTGTTACCTTGTCAGTTCTCAATACCTAAATTCTTTTTTAGCTGCATGAAGTATTTTTTTCCCCTTTGGCTTGGAAGCTCTGAATTTTGACTGTAATGTTCCTATACATCTTCAGTTGGGGTTTCTTTCCACCAGTACCCAATGGAATCTCTTTCCAATTTGCCCTTTGATTTTAAGAGATCTGGGCAGTTTACTTTTAAGAAATCTAGAAAGAGAATAGCTAGACTTTTCTTTTTGGTCATGATTTTCAAATAGTCCAGTGAATCTTAAATTTTTTTCTCCTTGATGTTTTGTAGGTTACATTGTTTTTCTTATGAGATATCCCATGTTTTCTTCTATTTTTCAGTCTTTTGACTTTGCTGTAATTTTTTATTACTTCATGGAGTCATTTACTTCTATTTGGTCCATTCTAATTTTCAGGGAGTTTTTTGCTTAGGCAAGGTTTTTCATCTCTTGTGCCAAGTTGTTCACTCTTTATCCTACTGTTTCTATAGCTTTCATTTCTTTTCCTTTTTTCCCTCTTAACACACTCATTTCATTTATAAAAATATTTTTTGCTTATTTTTAACTTGCTTTTCCAGGAACTCTAGAGAAATGTGTGTCCAACATTAATGTAGTTAGTGGAGCTGTAATCTGATTTAACCATTCTGGAGAGCAAATTAGAACTATGCCCAAAGGACTCTAAAACGGTGCACACCCTTTAATCCAGCAATACCACTACTAGGTTTGTAGCCTAAAGAGATTTAATTTTTTAAAAGGAAAAGGAAAAGGACCTACTCATACAAAAATAGTTATTGTAGCTCTTTTTGTGGGAGCAAAGAATTAGAAATTGATAGGATGTCCATCAATTGGAGAATGGATGAACAAATTGTGGTAAATCATTGTGTTATAAGAAATGATAAGCAGGATGATTTTGGAAAAACTTCTAAAGACTTACAGACTTACATGAACTGATAATAAGTGAAATGAACATAAGCAAAACATTGTATACAATAAGAACAATATTTTTCATGAACAACTGTGAATAACCTAGTTCTCAACAATAGTGATCCAACAATCCCACAGACTTATGATGAAAAAATGCCACTTGAATGCAGACCAACCAAAATATACTATATACTTCTTTCTTTTTCTTTCCTTTCCCCCTCTATCCCTCCTTCTCTTCCTCCTCTTCCACAATGAGTCACAAAATGACTCATATGGAAAAATCTTTTACATAATTGCACATGTAAAAACCTTTATCAGGCTGCTTATCATCTCAAAAGGGGGGAGAGGGAGAAAAAGAATTTGGAATTTAAATTTTTTTTAAAAGACAATGTTAAACATTGTTTTTACATGTAATGGGAGTAAGGGGGGGGGGAGAGAGAAAGACAGACAGACAGACAGACAGACGGACAGACAGACAGAGACAGAGAGACAGAGAGACAGAGAGACAGAGAGAGAGAGAGAGAGAGAGAGAGAGAGAGAGAGAGAGAGAGAGAGAGAGAGAGAGAGAGAGAGAGGGAGGGAGAGGGAGAGAGGGATTGATTGATTTAGAAAGTCCAGGCTGTGTGCGATTTTGAGGCATTGCTTTTGCTTTCAGATGTTTGGGAGTCTTTTTTTCCTTCACAGGGTTTGTGTCTTGAGTCTCCCTGTCACCATAATAAGGTTTTATGGTAGAATTTCTTCTTTGTTTGCTCATCCTTCCAACCTACTTCTTGATTTGAGACTTAATGTTAGGTCTAAATTCTATATGCTTCTGGAATGGAGCAGTTTCTGATGTCTTGGTATATCAAGTATGGAGCTATTGCAGACTCTCGGGTACAGCTAAGGCTAGGGGCCTGTTCCCAAACTGGACTGATCTAGGACCCCTCTGATCGCTGCCTCCCCCCAACCTTGTCTGAGTTTTGCTGGTTCCTGACCTGAGGCCGCTGCTAAAGTCTGGCAGTATGGGCTAGCTGGGAAGCTCAGCTAGGCAGAGTAACTCTCTGCAGGCTCCCCACTCGGCTAGATGATGGTCTCTCTGGCTCCTGGCATTCTTCTGATCCCGCTAATGCTGCTTGGATCTGAACTTGGTCCCCGTGAGTTCCCAGCCCAGGTCTCCCGCCACTCCTCACCCTGGACTAACAGGCCTAAGACCTAGGCACAGACCCAGGCCTCTGTCGACTCTGGATCTGTGACCCAGAACGAGCTGCCAGCTGCCACCTGTTTCTACATGAGGTCACGGTGCTCATGTCGCCTTGGGGCACAGGCTCTCCCTGCCCTGGAGTGCTCTCTGCGATGTGCTTCTGACCAGCCCCAGCCCTTATGCCAATCAGGGATAGAAAGATGGTTCGCGGACTTTGTGGTTGGGAGGAGCTCCTGGAACTTCTTTCCCTCATTCCATCAGGGCTCCACCGTGCCTCAAGGCTATTATCAGACCACAAAAGGGTCTGAGAAGTTACCTAGTCCGCCCACTAGCCCCAGTTTGCCACTAAGGAAACGAAGCCCCACAGAGGCTGTTTGGCCCTCTGAGGTCGGGCAATCTCTTCTGCCAAGACCGGAATGCTCACGTCACCGTAGCCACACGGCTCCGTCCTTTCCGGCAGAGAAGTTTGCCTGAGAAGCCAAATCAAACCTCGAGCGCTGTCTTCTGAATCCAGGGGAGTAGAGCAAGTGTTGTTACCGCTAACACATAAACGCCTGCTAGGCCCACCTCAAGCACCCGCAGAGATGTGTCTGCAAAGTAGTCCAGGGCAAACCCTTCCCAAGAGCCCTCCAGACAGCTCTTCACTTCTTGACTCCACCATTTCACTATTTGGAGCCTTTCCAAGATTAATCCGATATTGGCTATCTTTAGACGCGTGTAATCCGTAAATAGATCTGCCTCAGGCCAGGGGCCAAGGCAAAGGTCTGCCCTCCGTCCTTCGGCTTCCCTTCTCTTCCAGACTTTGCCACTCTAGACCCAAAACCCGGATCCACCCACCCCAGAGATAATTTACTCCCCACCTTGAGCCCTGGAGAATGCTGACCACATTCAAAGATGGGATTCATGCTTCCATTTAGGACGACACAAAACATGGCCTTGGCCCTGAGGCAGCCTTAGTCAAGCTGCCCAGCCCTCCCTTCCACCTCTGGATGGAGGATCAACAATCAAGTCACATGACTAAAGTGAGGGTCAGGACAATGCGTTGACGGAATTCCTCCTTCCTTCCTTCTGTCTGTCCATGCCAGTCCCAGCTCTCCCTTGTCCCCACCACGCTCTCCTCTCCCCTTCTTCTAGAACTGTCTGGATGCCCTTCTCCGCGGAATGCCCTGCATATAAAGCCAATGCCGAAACCCTAGAAATTACCTCGTCTCCAAATCGTAGTTCACTTCTTCCCCTAACAAAATGCAAGCTCCTTCACACCGCGGACTGGCTCCTGCTGGTTTTTTTGTTTCTGAACTCTGCACAAAGTGCATATTTAATAAGCACTTGTTAAGCGGAGTTCTATTTAGCCCCACAGGCACAAGTGCAAAGGACAGCGACTGCAAAAGGCAAATCTAGCTTTACTATAAAAGAAAAAGTCTGAGCCACTAGTTACCTACATAAAAAAGAGGGAATGGCGTGCTTTGGAATGTCCGAGAATTGCCTCACCTGCAATCTCCAGACCAACGTGAGATGACCGCTGCTCCGGTCTGCTGTGGCCAGGATTCTTTTTCAGGTACCTAAGTCCTTCCAAGGCTAATAATTCTGTGATTCTGCTACGTATCATTAAACTATGACATAGAATTTAATAAGCATGCCCACATCACAATATAGATCAACAATTTGAGGTGAAAAAAGCATGTGTATTTTTAGCCCAATTCTAACAGAAAACACAAAGGATTTTAAAAATCCTTTTCAGAATGCGCTTGTAGGAAACAGTTCAGGAAGCTGCATATTCTTTGTTAGATTAATTGGTTTTGCTTATGTTTTTCTTTGATACGAGGGAGGTAGGGTTTTTTGGCCAAGTAGGGGGTAATATGTGGAAATGACATACAAAAACAAAAGGCATCAATAAATAATAAACATCAACTGAAATAAATGCCGATAATTGGGGTCAAGTGACTTGCCCAGAGTCACACTGCTAGGATGTTTGGGATATCTCTCATCTCCAAGTCTGACTCTATCCACTTGGGAAGATGAGTCTTCCTGATACCAGACCCAGGACTCTATTTACTCTACCATCTAGCTACGCTATATAGGTAAAATAACATAAAATAATGTACGAAATGGGGAGTCGGGGAATCTTTTTTAAATAACTTTCATCATCTTTGCATGCCTTCAGCACAATCTCACTGAAAATCTATCAATGTAATTCCGGATGAGAATTCATGGGAAAACGTTAAGCAATGAACAGGATTTTAATATTATTTTAACATTAATGTTGCCATTTTCAAGGCAAAACAAAATTTCAGGCATACGCAAAGTCAAAAAAAATTTTTTTTCAAAGTCAAATATTAAGGGATGAGGTAGCTAGAGAAAACTGATTTAGGAACATGCTTGCTTGGATATTCTCTTTCAGTTGTAAAAATCTATAGGCTTCGGAAGTGAGATCACCTTCAATAGGCTACTAGTAATTCTCGAAATAGAGACTTTCCTATAATCCTATGTACAAATATTCAGGATTAGAGAATATGCAAAAATGAATAAGAATACGTTTATAGTTCATTATGTTAATAATGGTTATAATTTAAATGTTGTAATACATAGATCTACAAAATCTGATCTTACAGAATAAAGATAGATCTCATAATAAATGAGATAGTTTGGGATGTTACTGACAAGTCAAGGAAAATGGAAATAGGGAAGGTGGTTGGTGTTTCTCCTCAGGAACTAGATTGTAATTTAAGTAGAATGCCATTTCAGCTGCTGTTTCAAAAATTAGTTTTCAAAATGGACAATTATTTCCATCATGCTATACTTATAACAACAAAAAAGAATCAAATGACCACTGGCCATGAGGGACTTTTTAGAAGAAATGAAGTTCTAGGCCAGCTCCCAGGATCAGCGCCTCTTCTACCCTATAATTATAAAAGCTGCTGACCTTACACAAATTTCCTCACAACCTTGTGGGTTCGGTACAGTATTATAACATTCATTTTACATATAAAATAACGGCCTCGGTCTCACACTATCTAATTGGCATCATCAGTTACATAAAGAACACAGAAGTATCATGACCTTGATGACCCCAAGCATCAAGAAAAAGTTCCATACACTGTGCTTTTGTCCTCTGGCAAAAAAAAAAAAATCTAGAAAGTAAAGATTTAAAGGGTTAAACTTTTAGATTCTTTTACAAGTGTCCCGAAGGTGCAGCAGGGTGGCTCCCTGGATAGAGAGCCAGGACTGGAGATAGGAGGTCCTTGCCTCTAATATGACTTCCTGGCTAGGTGACCCTGGGCAAGTCGCTTAAGCCCAAATGCCCAGCTCTTACTGCTCTTCTGCCTTAGAACAAATACTCAGTATTGATTCTAAGACAGAAGGGTTTTTTTAAACTATCCCAAAAATAGCACCCTGAATTAATTATTCATTTAATGAGGAAAACTGACATAGATAACATAGATATATAGATATAGATATATAGAGATAGAGATGGAGATGGAGATGATGGAGATGGAGATGGAGATGGAGATGATGGAGATGGAGATGGAGATGGAGATGGAGATGGAGATGGAGATGGAGATGGAGATGGATAGATATCTAGAGAGAGAGAGAGATAGCAGCAGGGCTTGAACCCAGGTCTTGCTGGCTTCAAAGCGAGGTCTCTCTCCACTACAGCAGGCTGCCTTACACAGCATTATAGCGCTTTTGTTTTTCAACCACTTTTCCAAGATCGGTGCTAAAACTATTAGTACTTCCATTTTACAGATGAGTAAACAGGCTTAGAAAAGGGACTCCATGTAGTCCTCACAACAAGGTGGGTGCTATTACTGTACTATGCCTTTGGAATGCGGTTTGCCCCAAGTGAGGCCTCCAAGTCCCGCGTGCTAGTCGCCGTACACCTACCCCCACCTGATCAGATACTCAAAGGCGAGAACTTGTGTGCGGGGCTTTGCCGAAAAGCCTTCAACGGGCCTACAAATGGTCTCAACCCAACATTCCAATCTCATCCGTCCTACGACCCTCAGTAAAGGTTGCTAACGCTGGTGGGTGACAAGGACCTCGTCTAAGAATCACGTTCTCAGACGCAGGAATACGCTGACGTCGGGATCACAAAATAAACTCAGAACTAATGGAAATGGAGTTGTCCCCATCTGGGGTCATGAGCCCTGATCTACAGGCCTCCAGGTGAGATCCTCCTCTCTATTAAGTCTGTCCTTGGAGGCCGAGAAGAGGCTGCCCCGACCCTGGGCCCCTCCATTCACGCATCCAGCCCACTAAAGCCGGGCCTACACCGCGGCACCCCGCACAGACGACTGCCCTTGGGGTCGATCCTTGCTCATTTGTCCCACTGACCCAGGCCTGCCCCCAGGACGCCCAAACCCTCTCCCAGATCAGCGAGCGGCAGAATTCCTAAAGGCCTCCGCCGTGGTCTGCGAGGCGCTCGGCTGACCACGCGGGCCCACAATGGCTGTTGCGCTCAGCATGGGCGGGCTGGGCCTCCTCCGGCCATTGAGAACGGGCAGTCCCGCGTCACCTCCGTATCAGTAACAAGTGAAATGAACAGCAGCCACACCTGCTACCCACGTGACAGAACGAAAGCGCCCCGGCTGGGCTGTGTTCCTGGGAGCCAGCCAGGCAGAATCATTCCCCAGCTGAGCCGGGGCCGGGGCCCGTGTCTAACAGCAGCGATGGAGAAGAGACGATGGACTGTGGGAGCCAAGAGCAAGCACTGGGCCCCGAAAGCCATCAGTGGAGGGTTACGACCGAGTCCTCACATGCACGTGAAACGGCACCGGATGCCTCTGCTCCACCGCCCCTACTGGAGACACATCTACAACGAGACGGACCGACCCAAAGAACGGTGCAGGTGAGTCCGCCCTCTCCGGGCCATTCAAGAGAGAATGGGCAAAGGGAGAAGCACGGGCCCCAAACAGCCAAAGATTGTGGGCGAACTCACAGGATATAGTGAGTGACGAGGCTCCAAATACACCCTACAAACCCAGGTACACCTTCTATGTCTATAATTTGCCTAAAACTAAAACCTGTGATATCAGTAAAGCCAACAGGCAGATCTTGTCATTTTTTTAAATACAGATCCATTTGGACATTAATAAATTGTGAAATAAGTTCACAGAGTATGATCCAGATATCTTTTCCTGAAAAATTCATAATTAAAACTTAAGAATGGAGAAAATTATCTGTAAAAGATTAATTCTAACAACATGATTCTGGCAAAAAATAAAAAGCAACCTATTCACTCATTTTTTCTGAAGAGTGGCTAAACAAAGAGTGATATATGACTATAACAGATTGTTACCATAAGAAAGCCAAAATAACAGATGTGGGAAGGCATATATGAAGTGATAGAGAGTAAAAAAAATAAAATATACCCCACTACTGTAACCCTAATCCTAAAGCCCACTGGTCTACGACTCTCCTCTCTCTCTCTCTCTCTCTCTCACACCTTCAAGGAGGCACAAGGTTGGCAAAAACAAGACTTTTCCTTCAATTTTCTTCAAATTGTAGTTTGGGCTGGATCCCTTTAGAGTTGCTTTGGTTTCTTTAATTGTTTCAGGAGTTTATGGCTTTCAAGACATGCCAGCTCCACTAAGCTAACCTGAAAGGAACTAGTAGTATCCATCAGGCCCGTGTCCCCCAGCTTGCTATACTTTAGGAACTTCCCCTTGGGTGAGACTTAGAACTCTCTCTTAGTTGAGCTGAATTATCTCACTCCTATTAGGAGAACTCCTTCACTGTTTGTACGGTATAAATTCTCTTGTGTATACTTTCTCTGATTTCCATTTTTGCTATTTGACTTGGATAAATGTATTTCTTTGCTACCTGCTACGTGTGTTCATTATGGAACTAGAATTTAGGAAGGGAGTTGAGCCCTGAATACAAAGCTTAAGATCATCCTTCTCCCGTTAACAAAATAGCAATCAGAAGTTAGCTTGAACCTAGAAACCACATCCCCTGCACTCTAATACTTAAGAGAACAGTAGTTATAACCTAAGATGATAACCCCTTTCTCTCTCTGAGGAGAAGAGTGACCATGTTTTTGGTCTTGATCTTTTATTTCTGGCAAGAAATAAAAGTCTTTGGAAAAGAATGGTGAGAAGAGGCTAGAGGTATCTATTCTACCTCTCTTCATGCCACACAACGCCCCCATGCTACATACAGAGCATAGTCCATATTGCATTTCAATTATATAAATTATATGTTTAAAAGGCAGATAAAGCCAGATAAAAATAAAGTCCAGAAGGGTACACAAAAACCAAATGTACTCATCCTTTAAAATATATTAATATTAAAAAGGAATGGAAATTTACAATTTCATTTTCCATCATTTGCAAAACTATTTTTCTTTAGTTTTTGTCTGTGTGCTTGAATGTGTTTGCTAGTGAATGCTGACTGTAACAATTTTTTTTTCATTTTAAACAGGGGTTTCCCACAGCTCTTTAATACCTTAAACAAAGTGAGATACATCAAGTCTTGCTTCAAAAATATTATACAACACAATAATGTATAATTGCTGTGCTTTATTTCAACTGAAACTGTAAACCTCAAAATTTCTTAGACTTATAAATGTTGGAAATTTCACCATTGGGAAATTTTATACTTGGAAAATTTCTTACTGATAGTCTATTGGAATGTGAACCCCATTGGCATGAGAGTTTCCCCCTCCTCCCTTCTTAAGATTACTTTAGGACAGAAACCTTTTGCTGAACAATGGAAAGGACTTTGACCTATGCTTAAGCATAGAACAGGAATTTCTTTGAGTCATGATTGATTTTAGAATTGATACAATGGAGATACTTGGAATCAATCTCCACCCTACTCAGTCCTAACAGGATTGAGGAAGGGCTGCAGCATAGATCAAAATTTAATTATTCCAATCTCTACCCTACTCAGGTTAACAGGATTTAGGAAGGGCTGTAGCAAAGGATCAAAGATTTAATTATTTGAAAATATGACCTTCAACAAACATGTGCAAAGCCAGAGACCTCTGAGCGGTCCTGGGTTAAGCTAGAGCCTCCATTGGCACAGGGAAATTGATGGACAGTGATTGGTAGATGTGAGAACTGAGGGGAGGCAACTTGGATGGTTTCCTTAAAGAGAGAGGGGTCTGAAGACTCAGGGGTGTGGTTGAGGAGTTTGTCTGAGTGGTTGGAGTGTGCTCTGAGAAGCTTGCTCTGAAGGAAGCTAAAGGTGGGGGCCTCTGAGACTGTTTCTCCATTTTGGTCACGTGAGTAATAGGGACTGATCTCTTTTCTTTGCCCAGCTCTGTTTAGGCTGGGCCAGCCTTTTGGCCCAGCCTAAACAGAGGGGGTATTTAAGCCCTATTCCCTTCTCTCCCCTTTCTCTCTCTCTATCTCTAATTCCTTTCTTCCTCCTATTGTAATTAAACTCCATAAAAGATTGACTGCTGACTTGAGTTTTCATTTAGGAATTACATAGCTGAATTCCTTGGCGACCTTAAATTAATATATATCAGTCTTTTAAAGTGATTTCCTTGTCACAAAACCAAACATAATTTTGAATCGAATAAACATATATTCTAAGACTAACGTTAGGTCATTAACTATAATAACTATATACAATCTATACTTAAGAATGTCTTCTTTAACCTCACCAAAAAGTGGTCATCCAACCTTCTCCCAAAAGTCTATTCAACTTTTGGATAGTTTATTTAGAATTTCCCCTCTTGGGGTGTCCATCAATTGGGGAATGGCATCTGATGGTGATGAAATACTATTGCACTGAAAAGGAGTGATGAACTGGAGGGACTCCATGTGAACTGGAACGACCTCCAGGAACTGATGCAGAGTGAAAGGAGCAGAACCAGGAGAACATTGTACCCAGAGATGGATACATTGTGGCACAATCAAATGTAAGTAGACTTTTCTACTAGTAGCAATGCAATGACCCAAAACAATCCAGAGGAACGTATGAGAAAGAACGCTATCAACATTCAGAAAAAGAACTGTGGGATCAGAAACACAGAAGAAAAACATATGATCCATCACATAGTTCGATAGGGATGTGATCAGGGTTTTGATGTTAAAAGATCACTACTGCAAATATGAATTACTTAGAAATCAATTTTGAACCATGATACATGTGTAACCCAGTGGAATTGCTTGTCAGCTCTGGGATGAGGAAGAGAAGGGGGAAGGAGGATTATGAATCATGTAACCATGGGAAAATATTCTAAATTTAAAAAAAAAATTTTTTTAAATTTCCCCTTCTACTTCAAAGCCTTAAATTTTCTCTGTAATTTTATCCCAGTGTTCTTATTTCTGCCCTCTTGAGCCAGGTAAAGCAAAAATCTATTTAGCTCTGTGATACTTAGGATTTTTATCAATGACTTGGATAAGAGTATATGTATCAAATTTGTAGATGACAAAATTGACATGCAAGATACACTTTGTATACTTTGACGCCCATTATATAAAACAGACTCTCAGACTAAAACACCATGCCAAACCTAGTAAGATGAAATTTAAATGGAATGAAAAATTCTACACTTGGCTTTCCACCTCAAGAGATTCTGCAATAATATAGATGTACTCTTCTGTTTGCATATCCTCCTTTCTCCAGTACATCGTATTTTAAAATATCCTAACAAAGGGGGAGCTAGATGGCTCAGTGGATAGAGCCAAGCCTGGAGATGGGAGGTAATGGGTTCAAATCCTGCCTCAGATACTTCCTAGTTGTGTGATCCTGAAGTCACTTAACCCCAATTGTCCAGCTCTGACTGCTCTTTTGCCTTTGAATCAGTACTTAAAATTGATTCTAAGACACAAGGTTAGGGTTTTAGTAATTTTTAAAAAATTCTTAACTAAATTAAGATAAACTAAATAATATATAATCAAATTTCAGAGCTGAAGATTTCTGGATTTCTTGTCCAATGACCCTCTAATTATTGATATCAATTGTGAAAGGATATATGCTCCCCAAAGGTATTCTCTAGTGTGACAGATAGAAAAGATCAAACCCAGAGTCCAACTTGAGGAGGTATGTCCTGTTGGTCTTGATGCTTCTATTTCTTGGATGTCATTGTGCTGATGACATTGTGCTGTGCTGATCCCGAAGCCCAAAAATATATCAGATGCTCCTAGATAAGATCCACAGTTATTCTAAAGGCATGGTTTCAGAAGTTTATGTAGCAATGCCTACACTTCCCCTTTATTTAACAAACAAACAAAAAATTATCACTCCTTTTAAAAACAATTAGTTAACTGAATTTATTACAATTTTATATTAAAAATTTACCCCCCAAAAAAACTATTCAGACAAAATTCTCTGCAATATCTATGCAGCATACGTATTATAATTATATTATGGATTGGCAATGGTTACGATTGTTGTTCAAGAGTTCTCAAAAAGTGGTGTCACTGATGAACTTGTTACTCATTCAACCACTAATCAAGACTGCTATTTTGTTATAACTGCAACAGAAAACTTCATTTCACACCAATAATGTTATGAACAGTAACAAAATTTTTATTTTCTTGTTTAATAAATCAGAATTTCACCAACAGTCAAGGCATATTAAGATTTCCCAGATTCAAATGCTTATTTCAATGCACTATCATAAAAGAAATACATTAAGTACTCTTATTCAGATGAAATAAGACCAAATACTGAAATAAAAAATTGGTAAACAAATTTACACAATGGAATCAATTCTTTTGATACCACAAATGTAGTTTCTGTTATTTAAAAATTTTAATTTTCTTGAAAAAAATTCTCATGCCAATTTCTTATGCATTTAAAAACCTCAACATATTAGTTTTCATGCTATCAGAAGCTAAAGCATTCCTACAACATGAACAGCAGTCATTCTTCTCTATCAGTACTTGTGAATACCAGAAATTTTTATATTCACATGAACAGGTTACATGTATAAATTATAGATATTGATAGATCATATCTTCTGGATTTGGGCTACTTTGTAGTTTGTTTGTTTTTGATCTACTTAAACACTTGTCACTGTTTGAACTAGCTTCAGGCTATTTTCTCTTCCTGCTGGTTACATTTACCAATTAAGATACATTGCTTCACTTTAAAACCACCCTTAAGTGGCAGGAGGTATGTGGTCAAAATATCAAAAACTCTAAGGAGACAGACTGAGCTTGTGGTCAGTGAACTAGCATCAAGCTTCTCTCTCCAACAAAACCCCTTAATTCTGGCATTGTGTGGCTGGGAGTCAGGGAATGCCATAGTATCTGAAGATTGAAGTTAATGATCACTTACAGGGCAATAGAAAGGTACACAAATGGGCACAAGCAGGCTGTACTACCTGGCCAAAAAAGGAAATTAAGGAGTATTGTAAAAGTTATCATCAAAAACCAAGATAAGTGACAGGGAAAAATTCTGTCCAGTCCTGTTCCTATTCTTGTTTGGGGTTTTCTTGACAGAGATTCTAGAATGCTTTACCATTTCCCTGGCCAGTACATGTTACAGATGAGGAGACCAAGGAAAACAGGCATAAGTGACTTGCCCAGGGTCACACAAACCATTTCTGAGGTCCTATCTGAGCCTTCCTGCCTCCAGGTCCACCCCCTAACTTCCGAAAGAACGGTACCAACCATGAAAAGTGGCAAATGTGTCTGTCCCGTTGGGTGGTCCCCTTGTGGTCAAACTTGCCGAGGGAGGCCTCAAAGCTAGGCACAGTGTCCACTTCGGTACAGAAGCGTCCCTTCATCTATGGCACCTGCAGCAGGCCCAGCGTCCTTAAGGGCTGATTTCCTCCTACTCCAGATGCATGATAAACGGATCGATTAAGCACACAGTACGATAGTGTCGGCATTAAACAAAGTGGCAATAAGGCGCGCGGTAGCCTCGCAGGGCGCTGCCCGTCCTCGAGTTCAGGGAGGACTGCGCTGCAGTGCAGCTGTGCAGCGGGGCTGCTCCGCCCCTCTGGCGTGCTCCCAGCCACCCCGAGTAAAACTACGTGGGGAGAGGCTGGACAGGCCGAGAGCACTGTTGGGGCTGGCTACCTTCCAGAACAGGTGGACGAGAACAGCTTCTTCCAACAGCCACCAAGAGGGCTGACGCAGGTGCGAGGAGGTTTAGAGCTTGAGCCCACATCGAGGATGCCGGCGTCATCCACGGAAACCTCAGCCATCGCCAGTAGTCTGGTGGATTTTGCCTCGCCGGTGGACTTGGATGGCTGGAGGAGAGTGAGGCTGATACATCCAATTCAGGGGCAAGACAAAGCATCAGCCTGGAACGCCACTGGTCCCTTTAAAAAGGAGGGACAAGCAACAGCGTTCTGTTTCTCTCTGGGTGTCACAGGGAGACAAGTCACATAGTGGGCTGTGGCAGGCTTTCTGTCAGCAATCTGCACTCCTTGGTGGGCAGTCTGAAACAGTTGGGGGGGGTTTAATTTTCTGGAATTTTCCCAAACTTTCCAAATTTTTATTTTTTCCTCTAGATAACTGAATCAATGGATACCAAATCATCAGATACAGGACCCACCTGTATGATACTTTTTACAATATTTGCACCGTGACTAGCAACCAAAATAACAATAATTTTTCCAATGAAGTTTTACTAGTTTCTTAAAAAAGACATCAAAATGAACATCAACATCCTAGGCCTTCGGGCTAGAAAAGCCCTTCGTGAACCAGATGGCCTCAGTTTATAGAGGCTACCCACTTTTAATGTATTTGCCAAAATGCAGACAGTCAATGCTCCCCATTCTGACATTGATTCTATCCAAGAAATTAAAAGAAATAGTATGTATTTATTTGAACCATACTTAATACCCTCTCCGCTTTCAGTGATTATTAACCCAGGTTGTAACTGTCCTTTGGGTTCGGTTTATCCACACTAGTACTTAGCAAGCAGATTTTTGTGATTGATTCAAAAAGGACATTTAATTTGAATATGTAAATAACTATTATTTCATAGTTACTCACCCCAAATGCTTAATTAGATTGGGTGAGAGTGTCAATTCCTTCCCTGACGTCAAAGAAAAGAGACTGAAATCTTAACTAGTCCAAAGAATTTCCTCTCTGCTCTCCTACACTGTATATAAGGCTGCACTTATAGAGGACGTTTCACACGTGGGCTAGGTAACGGAGGGAGGGAGGCAGTTCAAGGGCAGGTGGCTTAAAAATACACTCAAACTTTTGGAACCCTGCACGGCTATTGTACTGGTAAGAAACAGGCTTTGGCTTGAGAGGCTAAGTGATTTGGGCGAGATTAAACAGGTAATAAAGGGCGGAGCTAGGATTCCAAGGCAGGTCTGAGTGCGAATCTAGTCCTAGTTTCCACTACACTGATGCCTCCCGTATGCCTGCTTGGTGAATTCTCCAAATAGAGTAAACTAATTAAGGACCTACATGTTTGTTTTAATCGTTTTTAATAGGCATCTTCTTCACTGTAGCCTTTCTCAAATGAAATATGCTAAACACGAGAAGGCTTTTAAAGAATTGGGTTCTACCACACAGAACAACGATGCGGTGCACAAGCCAACGGAGATCAAGGTGTCTGCGCCCCGCCGCTCACCTCACCCCGAGAGCCGAGCTGCAGCGAATAGGGAGGCCGGGCGGACTGCGGGCAACAGAGGGACAGGGGAGGCTGTAAGGCCCGAAAGGCAGCAAGGCGTAGTGGAGAAGAAGAGGGATCAGGCCGACGGCCCGAAGCCACAGGCAGGCGGACAGAGAGCTCCGCCAAACGGCCGGGCAGAGGGCGCCTCCAGGCGGCTAACTACGCGGGGCCTCGGTGCCGGCCGCGGGGAGGCGCAGCCCGGGCTCTCTGCTGCATTTCACCTGGCATAGACTCCGGGCCCCGTACCAGGTGGCACAGCAGTAGGGGAAGCGCTAGAAGAGCGCGGGCCAATGGCGATCCCCGTCCCGGTGGGGACTGGTGCCAGCCTAGGACCAGTCCGGGGGCAGCGCAAACTTAACAGGAGGACTGCCGACCTCTGCTGGCTCAGGAGAAACTGGCCGACTGGAACTAGCCAAGTGCCCCAACCATTTCTGGGGAAGCGCAGACGGGCTACGCGGGCAGACACAGCACACTGGTAAGTCTCCGAGGGCCAGAGCGCGCGAAGTGCTCAAAGGCAAGGCCAGCCCTCCCTCAGGGACTTCACAGTTTCGCGAAGGCGGCAAAGAAGCTGCGCACAAAACACACCGGAAAGAAAACAAACAGTATGAAGGCATTAAAGCCAAAGGGGGTTCACGAAGGGCCTCTTCTAAAAGATAACCAGGGCGAAGGGGAGACAGACAGCCGGTGCAGTTGCCCAGAGTCAGCGCGAGGCCTGGAGAGGCCAAGCAGGGGGTGTCCGGTTGGGAAGATTTCCTATTTCATCTCAAAGGTGCCAACTGGAATGAAGTGAAGAGGGAGAGACAGGGTCAGACCGACGCTTGGACAGAGCAGGGGAAGAGCCTTGGGCCAAGAAGGCCAGACCAGGGGAAGAGCCTTGGGCCAAGAAGGCCAACGGCACTGGTCCAGGGGAGGAGGGAGGCGGGCCCGCAGCAGAGATTTGGAATAGAGGTTAATCCTGAGGGCCCCCCCCCCCATCTTGGAGATAGGGTTCTACCTCCTGCTTCCTCTCAGGCATCTAACTGCTGGGCTTTTGTTTGGATAATGATTAAAGAATCAAAGATGTTGAACTAGAAGAAAAGCCGAGTCCAAATCTTTGCAGGCGAGGAAAAGGAGGGCTCAGAGACATGAAGAGATTGGCCCACGTTCCCGCAGGTAGTCAATGTGAGAGGACTCCGAGTCCAGCCCTCTATCTAAAATGCCCTGTTCTCTCAGCCGCCTTTTATGCCAGGTTTCCAGAAATCACTTTTTTACAGCAATAAGTACATTTGATCCTAATTAATCGGTGCCATCTGAAAAACCAGACAATTAAAATGATTAAAGTTTGTGCAAAAGAAACAGATTCCAGTAAAGAGCCTTGGGAAAGGGCCTTTCATACAAGAAATGATATACATTTTATTACATATCTTTTGTAGGCATCTGCTTTGGAAACAAAGAGACCAGGACAGTTAAATGACATCTGGGTACCTGAAGTATTGAAGACAATTCCTGTACTTTGAGGAAATTTAAAATCTACTCATTTTCTTGCATCTTTATATTTTAAAAATATTATTAATCTATGTGAACATCTAAGGAAAAAGAACCAAAACATACAATTGTTTTCTATCCTAAAGCATTTAAACATATAGGAGGCTTCTTAAAACTTGAGTACTTTCTTTAAAGCATGTTATTTTTGTTCAAAATATCCTTATCTTGTTTCTCACTTTCATTTTAAGGAGGAAACCAATGGAAAAGGTTCATACCAAGAGAGTGGAATTGATTTCTAAGAAAATCTAAACTCCCTGAGAGCAGGAGCTATATAGATAATAAAAATAAATAAATGAAAATAAAACTTTTAATTATAATAGTTATTTATATTGGAAAAGGCACATCTAGAAAATTTCAATCCTGTAAACATTTTCCCACAATACTACTAGTAAGACACACCTCATTTTACTGTACTTCAAAGTATTTTAGAAATTGAAAGTGTGTGGCAACTCTGCTTTGAACAAGTCTATTGGTGCCATTTTTCGAATGGCTTATATCATGTCTGACACATTTTGGTAATTCTCACAATATTTCAATTTTTTCCATTATTATTATATGTGTTATGGTGATCTGTGACTGGTGATCTTCAATGTTACTATTATAATGGTTTGGGGGATGCTACATAACTGCTCCTTTATAAGACAGGGAACTTAACTGATAAAAGTGTGTTCTGACGGTTCCAACAAGCTAGGACAATTAACGTTATGATAGCCTCCTCTTTAAGTGTTTAATGAAAGGAAGAGTCAACTGATGCGGTCAACTTCAAAACTGCCTTATTTTAAGAAATTGCCCATCTACCCCAAGCTCCAGCAACCCCGCCCCTGCTGTCATCAACAACCAAGACCCTCCCTCAACAAAAGGATCATTTCTTGCTGAATGTTCAGGTGATGGTTAACATTTCTTATTGCTAAAATATTAATTATGTACATTTTTACATAATACGATTGCACACTTAATGGACTACAGTACAGCATAAACACAACCTTTATATGCACTGGGACATAAAAAAATGTGTCTGACTCACTTTATGGAAATATTCACTTTATTGAGATGGTCTGGAACCAAACTGGTAAGGGGTGGCTGTACTTTTAATTAATCCACTTTAAGAGATTCCCTTTTCATATATACAGCCTTTTAAACGACTTTTATTGTTGCAAAGATATTTATACATCCAAGATCTTGCCTCTGTATTTATGAGCTAGCAATTACACAGCAACTGATTCTTCCCCCCACTTTAAATTAATATATAAATTCAGTTCTCTATTTAAAGACGGGAAGGGTGTGTAGGCCAAACACTTGAAATCTGAATATGCACAGTAAGCTCTACTTCAGGGAATCTTTCAATCGGCCCATGGAGATAAGTGGGGCAGAAGGAGGCTCGCTGTCATGATCCTCCAAAGCAGTGCACACTTAAGAACTCCAAAGACAATATTACTAAGGATTGCTCTTTGGACCTTGCACATCTATACATGGCATTTCAGTAACTCATGAAGAATAACTGAAATAGTTGTTTGCTTTTTGGAGATACATGCATGATTTCTCTAAGGAAAACAAAGAACTGTTAAACGCCAAACATTTGCAGTCCTCTACCACACATTGACAAATGATAGTACCTGGCATATTGGAATATTATGTGCCACCCAAAAAAAGCCAGTTCCAGAGAAATCCCAAAAGATACTTATTATATGATACAAAGTGAAATGAGTAGAACCAAAGGAACATCATATTTATACAGTAACAATACTGTAGAGAAAAACACATTTGAAAGACCCAAGTTCTCTGATCAACGCAATGACCAATCCTGATTCCTAAGGACAGACGAAGAAAAAAGACAAAGACTCCTCCAGGAGCAATAGATTTAAGGTACAGAATGAGTCATTTTTTTGGCATGGTCAGTGTGAGAATTTATTTTTCTGGACTAGGCATATTTATTACATTGATTTTCTTATACTTTTCCTTTTCCAAAGAGGCCATTGTAAGGTTTGCCTCCTCTCCCCAAAGAGAGAGAAGAGAAGAGAAGAGAAGAGAAGAGAAGAGAAGAGAAGAGAAGAGAAGAGAAGAGAAGAGAAGAGAAGAGAAGAGAAGAGAAGAGAAGAGAAGAGAAGAGAAGAGAAGAGAAGAGAAGAGAAGAGAAGAGAAGAGGATTCTCCTAACTTTTTTTAAACGCACTGAAGAGAACAGAAGGAAGGTCAGAATGAAACACAGCCAAGCAAAACAGCTTGGAAAGTTGCATGTTAAATTTATTATATATTTTAAAAGAATCAAGCTAGTCTTAGAGATCCGCATACAATCCTTTTTTCTTTTTTTATTCTCAACTTAAGAATCACCAAATCAAAAAGAACATCAAATTACCTACTATATCGCATCAATTTTTTTAAAGTAGTCTGTAATAGTGAACCACCTCCCAGGAAAGTAGTAAGCTACAAAAATTAATGTATATTTTATCAAATAGGGCCAATTTTTCTTTTTTACAAGAAGGATGCTTCCCTTTTTTTCTGAGAGGATCATTAAGAAGTGTTAGCTATTTTAAAAAATCAATAAGTTTTTTTTAGGAGGAAAAGGATAATAGTCTCCCGTGTTGGTGAAGCTGTGGTACAGGTGCCAGGGCCTCATGATAGGGACTGCTCCAATCCCCCTCTGCTCAGTGCAGGGGGATATTTTTTGCATGCCCCACCCCTCTGTTCAACAGACCAATGTGAGTACTTCCTCCCTCCACTGTCTGGGGTAATGGGGGGGGGGGGGGGGGGAGAGAAGAGACATGCTGACCTCACTGGTAGCCTGAAGTTGCAGCTTGGGCCCAAAATCTCAAAAACATTCACTAATACTGGTAGCTCCTTTCATTTCTAAAAATATATACTTAGAACTACCTCCATCCTTTTTAAACCTCTACTTTTCCTTAGCACTACCTCCATCCTTTTTAAAATGTCTACTTTTCCTAAATTCTTACTCCCTATCGTTGGCAAACTACCTACAATCATTTTCAACACCTCCTAATCACCTCTTTCCTCATTATCTCCTTGACACCAGACTTTAACTCACTATATTGACATTCTACTCTTCAAAGTTACCAACAAGCAGCTAATTGCTCAGGACCTTTTTTCAATAAACCATCTAAACCTCTCAGAAGCTTCTGACATAATGGATGGAGGAGGATAAGTTCTGTTTTGGACATGCAGAATTTAAGATGCCTACAAGTAGTTGCTTCAAAATGCTCAATAGTCAGTAAAATAAGATGAACCTAGAACTTGGGAAAGGGACGAGGGCTGCATGATCTAAATGTAGGGGCCCTCTGCAAAAAAATGATGAAAACTGTGGGAGCTTATGAGGTTACCAACAGAGAAAGTATAAAGAGTTTTGAAGTACACCTGCATTTAGATGTTCAATTTAAGGATGACAAATAGTAAACAATAGTGGGGGGAGGGAGGAGAACCACCTCATAAACCTAGAGAAGCAGAAATATCCAAGAGGAGATAATAGTCAACAGTGTCAAAAAGTCAGGAAGGGTGGGAACCAAGAAAAAGTCAGCCTATTTCACAATTTAGAAGTCCAGGTTCATGCAGGTGTGAATTGATGCTGTTTTTTCTCAGAAAGGATGGACTTCTCTGAAATGTCTGTGATGGAAGAACCAGGAAAACAATATAAAGGACAACAGAAATGGAAGGACCAATTGACCAAGCTTGATCACGGACACCTTTCTTTTCTTTTTTTTTCTTAGCAGACAGAACCACAAATGTACAAAACATTGCATATATACTATCTTTCTGACATGACCCCTAGTTTTACAAACCCTTTCCCTCTCTTTAATATTCTTAATATTCTAAACAAGAATATTAAGTTGCTGAAATGACAGCCTGCATTGGTAAGAATTTCCTATAACTGTGACATCCTGGTCCTGATCCTTATCCTATAAAAGAAATCGAGCTATCTATAATCATACAAAAAAGTGTTCTGAATCCTTCTTGGTTAGAGAAACGCAAATCGAAGCAATTCTGAAGTACCACCTGATGCCAGCAGACTGGCCAATATGGCGGTAAAGGAAAATAAGTGGTGGAGGGGGAGTGGCAACGTGGGGACACTGGCATTGCTGGTGGAGTGGTGAATTGATCCAACCATTCTGGAAGGCAATTTGGAATTCTATGCAAAGGGCTTTAAAAGAATGCCTGCATGCCCTGTGATCCAGCCATTGCACTACTTTTGGCAGACAAACATTCTTAGCCACACTCTGGTGGTAACAAAAAACTGGAAAATGGGGGGCGTCCCTGGACTGGGGAACAGCTGGAGCGACAGGTATGTGCTGGGGACGGAGTGCTACTCTGCTCCAAGAAATGACCTGCTTTATTTCTGAGAACTGGAAAGACCTCCGTGAACTTATGTAGAGTGAAATAAGCGGAAGCCCGAAAGCATCACATGCAGTAAGTGAAACATTGCGGGGTGACTACGCGGGCCAGACTGCTCCTGTGCCCAGGACAATTCTGAGGGAGACAGAACTGGCGGAGCAGGCGTGCAGAAGGGAACAGGGCTTGTCGCTTGTTTGTTGGGGCATGTGGTCAGGGTCTGGGTGTTACAAGAGGACTCTTACAAAAATGAATAATATGGAAATAGATTCTGAATAACACATGTACAACCCAGCAGAACTGCTTGTCAACTCTGGGAGTGAGAAGGGAGACAACATGAAACATGGAACTTTGGAAAACTTATGTGTAAATATTACTGGAATAAAAGGGAAAAAATGTAAACAATAATTTAAAACAATTATAAAGAGCTCAAAATAATGGAAATTAAAAATAAAAAATTACTTTATTAAAAAAAATAAAAGGACTCCAGAAGGGGAGATAACCATAAAAAAATTTTAAGTCCAAAAATGTAAGAGTTTGTGACTTTTTTAAGGGCAGTTTCTGTCGACTGGATGAATTAGGAAGCCAGACTCTTAAAGTGAGAGGTGAGAAAGTTGGTGCAGCACGTATAGGATCAGATCTTAAGGAATTATAGGACAATGGTCACCGATTTTAAGGTAGAGATTAGCAGGGTCATGGGTAATAGGGAAGAAATGAATAGATAAGGTGAAAACTGCAGAGCCTAAGGATGGAGCCAGATTCAGCTAAAGAAAAAAAGAATGAGATTGAGGATCAATGTAGGGGGGTTTAGCCTTGAAGAGAAATGCTTTAGAAAAGACTGGAGCATCCAAAAGGGCTAAACCTTTCATCAGGAAGACTCCCAAGAAATAGAGGCCCAGAATGATTTGGGTCAAATATCACACAAAGACTGGCAGATCCGGGGTTTAAACCTCGTTCTTTTTCCCATTATAACAGGCTTCATTCCCATTTTGGTCATTATTGATCCTAGAAATGATCCATGTTCCTGGACTACAAACTGCATTCTTATCTAGTTATGCTTGGATAAGCCAGTGCAAAGCCATCCCCACAACTGCGGTTGAGTTCCGGGAAGCCTGAAGATGGATGCGTATATTTGTTCATAAAAAGAGCAGGACATGTTTATTTACCAAAAGAGAAAAAAAAAGGCAGACTCCCAACGTCTGAATCCTGCCATATGTACTCGTGATTAAGTGGCAGCTCGGGTCTTCACCAGCTCAACTCTGCCTTCTCGCCAGTCAAAAGGGGCTCACAACTATTTCAGGGCTTACTTCCAAGTGGTTGGCGATGTCACCGATCTATGCAAAAGCCCATGAAACGTATTTCTATGTCAGCTATTACTGAATCGCTCAGAACCCGCCTTCGGAAGACAATAAACACCATAAATTCCATTTGGAATCAAACTTAAGATCTGTAACTTTCCGCCGGCCCTGCTGTCCGCTCCCAGTGGCGGGGACCAGTTTCCTGGACTTTCAAGGACCTCTGGCACATTTCAACTTGGGTCCGAGGAGGGATTTGTCGTTTTTAATGCCCGGTTCCTGTCTTGGGGAAATGGGGATGAACTCATCATCAAGGAGGCCATGAAGTTTCGGTGTGATTAAAGGCAAAGTTTTAGCGATGGGAAGAGACTGCACACCCCACGATGGTGCACGTGGAAGCACCGACCTAGGCTAAAAGGGGGTAAAGGCCACAGAAAAGTCAAATGTTTCCCCTGGCAAGAATCGTAAAGCCAGCTATTTGCCAGATGCCGGGGGACAACTCCTGCTCAAAGCACCGCCACGGCTTAAAGAGTAAAAAAATATCGTCACGTTAAGTGGCGTACCCAAACCAGCCGGGACCGTACACAAGCCAGCGCGGTGATTCCCAGCCCGCTACTCCTTCTCCCAGGGCTTTCCCTGCCCCCATCCGAAGAGCAGAAGGAGCCGCCATCTTCAACTCTTCCTTCCACCATTACACAACCTTTCTTCTCCCCACTGCCCTCACCGCCCTCCAGCCTCCCCGCCTCTCCACCACCACCAAAAAACCCTCCGAAGCCTGAAAAGCTGCACCACGCCAGGGATGCGGAACCAAACAGGGACAGAGCTTCTCGCCCGACCAGTCCCTTTAAATGGCTTTGCTCCTCAACACCTCCAAATAGACCCCCACACACGCCTCAGCCCTGCATACCCCCCGGCGGACGCGGGGAAACCCGCTCGACTGGAGGAGGCGACCAGCTGCCGCCCGCTTCCAAGTCGGCTCCCTCGGCCTCCCCTCCTTCCTCCTCCATCCCCAGCTCCCTACCGCCGGGCTCCACACCCCGCGGCGCGGCCGAGCGCGCCTCCCATACCCCCCTCCCCGGCTCTGCCCTCCCCTCCCCAGCCGTCCACCTCCCCCTTTTCCCCGCCCCGTGCAGGAGCGCGCGCAGTGCTCCACTAGGGACGGTTTAGGAGCGCGCGCCTCGCAGCGGGGCCCAACGCGGCGGCTCCTTCCAGAAATTTCCTCCTCCATAAGCTCACGTATTAAAACAAATACTGTTTAAACCCTATCAAGATTGCAGGGTGGACACCTCCCTCTGCCTTCTCTTTCCCCCGCCTTTCCGGTCCCTCCTGCATTCAAAAGCGCCCCCCCCTCCCTTTTCCCGTCCCTGTTCCATGCCCTTGGGCGCGGTTTATGTGGCATCTCTTCTCCCCACGAACGACCTGGGCGGCAGCAGTGGGGCGGCGGCAGGGAAGCCGGTGTGATTGATAGGGACGGCGGAGAGCGGCGGCGGCGGCGGCGGCGGCGGCGGAGCGGTTGAGTGACAGCTTACCTGGGTGCCAATCTTCATCACACTGACAAGCGGCTGCAGCAATCGGGACCCGCAGTGCCGCACCCGCGTCCAACCGTCACGCCGACGCCAGGCCACGCGACACAGCCTCATTCAATGGAAGGAGGGCTACGCTGACGCTCACCTTATCAATATTCAAAGAGGAGGCGGGGCCCTCGCAGAGAGGGCTCCTCCCTCCCCGCGAGTCTACGTGCAGGGGGTGGGGACTTCGGGAGAAGGGGCGGACTGGGAGGGAGTTCTGAACTCATCCTTCCCTCTCTAGGCTCTCCTGCCCCTCCTTCTCCCCGCCTCCATGTGGATTACAGGTCACACCCCTAGCCTTTTTTTTTTTTGGACGGCGCAGTGAGGGAGGAGCCTCTAGCCACGCCTGCTCTTCGCCTGGCCAAAGTTCGGCAGCCTTTGAAAATGTGTTTGTTGGGTAGCTCCTTGTGAAGTCCTCACCCATCCCTTATTTTACCCATTCTCTACGGTACCGCTCCTTCCCTAATCGTAATCTCCAGACTAACATGCAAGTTTGTACAGAACTGTTGAAAGAAGATGATCTTAGATTGATGAAACCTTCCTCCAACGGGAGGAGGGAAACTGGAGAGGAGAGACTACCAACTCCACTGCTTTTTCCCCAAAAGTGATAAATCATTTTCTTCTCTCCATCACTAGCCCAGTTTGCAATGCATGTTAATGCATTGCATATTATAATTGTAAATATATAAAAATATAACTGCAATGCAAAGTTTGCAGACCCTATTAATCTATCAACCTTTTACAAATTATTGTGGGTTCTTTAAAAATAAAGGTTCGCGTTCACAGCAAGGTGAGCTCAAAGCTCCGGTGATTTTGAACATAAACTCAGAGAGAACTTACGAGCCTCCTTTTTCTAAGTTTAAGTTACATTTCTTCCTCAGAATGTGAGAATTGAAAGGGACCTCGATGGTCATCCTATCCAACCTGTACCTGAAAAACAATCCTATTCATGAGACAAATGGTCATCCATTCTTTGCTTAAAAGGTGAGGGAGAATATCCTATGGGAATGTAACCCGTTCCATTTTTTGATTGACACTAAATTGTTAGGACTGTGTGACGCTGAGTCTTGCCTCAGTTTCCTCAGATGTAAAACAGACCGGAGAAGGAAATGGCAAACCACATCCGTAGCTTTGGCAAGAAAAAAACAAACGAGGTCAGGAAAAGTCTGCCAGGACTGAAATAACTGAACAAATCCAACAAATAAAAAATTGTTAAGAAGTGTTTCCTTACCTGAAACCTCAATTTCTCTCTACAGTTTCTGGCCATTATTCCTAAACCTACCTTCTGGAATCAAGAAGAATAAGTTTATTGCTTTTCACAGGTTATAAATCTTCAAATAGCTGTCAGGTTATTTGTCTTCTTGCCCAAAGTCACATATAGGATTTGAACTTAGATCTTCCTGACTCTAGTCCCATTATTCAATCCACTCCACCAACCTAACTACCTAACCCATTAAAACTCTTGTCTATATTCTTATAATTAGGAAGCTGATCTTCTTGAAAGGAAGGGTAATATTTTATGTTTTCCAAATGCTCAAATGGATATGTGATCTCACTGATTTGTTAATTCCTTCCACCAGAGTTGTAAATTACAGGAATGCCTGACCATCATGTTCACCACTTATCCATATCCTCCCATAAGTTTGCCATAACACGGAAGCTATCCTTACTATGATTCTACAGTAAAGACTTACTATGGGACCAGCTCGTGTTCTTCCCTGGCATACATTTCTTTGATTACAGTTTTTATTATTATTCTTTAAAGTTCTACATTAATCATTGCTATGTGTTTAGACCCACCATGTGTCTTCCCATTGTCTTCCATATGACATTTCTTTTCAATTATAATATTTATAAGCTGTAAAGAGATATACAAATTAAATGTTATTCTTCAGGGACTGTTATATCCCATGTCTTCTCATTTCCATGCAGCAACACTAATAGAGTGTTAGTATTAAAAAGAAGAAAGTGTTTATAGAATAAATTTGGAACATTAAAGCTTCCTTGCAGTTTCCCAAAGGTTATACAGCCTACCCACCTCCTCCTACTATGATTTACAATCTACTATGATTTACATGAAGTATGTCACCTCTCTGTCAGAAGATGGACAGTATCTCGAGTCTTCTGGAATCCTGGTTGGTCATTGCATTGATTAGATTTCTTAAGAACTGCAATGTTTTTTATCATGTTGTTATTGCATAAATTGTCTTCCTGATTCTGCTCAGTTCAGATAAATCTTCCCAAGTTTCTTTGAAACCTTTCCTTTTGTAGTTTCTTAAAACACAATAGTATTTCATTGCCTTCCTATAGTATAATGTGTTCAGTCATTCCCCAATTAATGGATGCCCTCTGACCAGATGCTATTTTTTTGTGAACTCTTTGGAGCATAATCCTAGTTGTATTATAGCCAAGTTCATACCATAGACAGGTAACTTTCTGGCCATAGTGCAAAATTGCCTTCCAGAATGGCTGGATCAACTTACAATTTTAACAACACTGCCCAAGTGGATCTGTTTTCCCATAACCCCTCTAATAGGTACCATTTTCCTCTTTTATCATCCTGTGCAGTCTTTTAGGAAGGCTGAAATTTCAAAGTTGCTTCAATGAGTTATAGAATTGTTCATATTTTTGTTATTAGGATGGACTTGTTCCTTTGAAAATGGCCTATTCATGATGCAGAGAGAAGTAAGTAGAACCAGGAGAACATTATACACAGTAACTAAAACATTGTGGGATGCTCAAATGTAATAGGCTTTGCTACTAACAAAAATAGAACGATCCAGGACAACTCTGAAGGACTTATGAGAAAGAATGCTATCCACCGCTAGAGGAAGAGTTGTTGGAATAGAAATGTAGAAGAAAACATATGAAAGATGATTCTATTACAAGTGAACAGTATGGTATTAGGTTTTGAGTGATAAGGTTGTGGGAGAACTTTAAGGTAAAACCCTGGATCTGGACAGGTTCTCCCTCCACTCCCGCCTCATTCACCCTGATTGTGTGAGAGAATTTCCCCAAAACGTCTTTTCCTTGATTCTTCCCCTAGTATATTCTTCTTACACTCTCTTTCCATTCTTCCCTTAAAGTGATCATAGAACTACTCTCCGACTTTGTTTAATTCCTAATGATGGTAGAATTCAGGGAGGACACATGTATCATCCCTCCATAATAGAATGTAAACAGTTTTGCCTTGTTTAGTTCCTTATCATTGTAGACTTGTGTTTACCTTTGTAAAAATTAAAATTGGTTTGACTAAATATAAGAGTTAAAAAAATATAAGATTGTGGTCGCCATTTATAAAATTAACTCTTAGGTCATGAATCTATTAGCCGTTCTTAATAATTTAGTTTAATAGAGATATAGTAAAGGAGAGAAATAGAGAAAGTATTGCCTAGCTAGATACCCTATAATTTCTGTCTGAAGAAGTCCAGCTCACCCCCTGGCGTGGTAGTCTCTTAAGCCAGGAGTCCCAGTGGTGTCTTCAGGAAGGGGTTCCACCAACACAAACCTCCTCCTTCAGCTCCAGTCACTCACCCAGCAAGCCTCCAGAACAGAAAGCGCCAGCCCAGCAGAATTCTCCTCTCAGAGAGTATCCTTGCCTAAGAGCCAAGGAAAGAATGAATTCTTCTTCTTCTGTTTTTCTTTTTATAGTCCTTTTCCCCACATCACTTCCTGTCTCTCTCCCACTTCATGGGAACCAATCATAGCTTTCCAATTTGCCCAGCACTGTCCAAGGAGGGGCAGTGCTTGTGGCCTTTTGAGGGTATGAGCTTTTTTTCTAGTAAGTGATTTGTGAACTCTCTTACTTAGTGACTTACTAAGTGTTAAGTAGGGGTACTTTTAGTCCTTAATTGGTTAACTCAAAATAGACAAAGGGAATAAAGAATTCCCTTTCACATCTTTTTATATTTGTTCCTCTTTACTTATATGTTTGAACTTCAAAGTTAGTATGAAGCTCTTATCATTTCATCAAGATTGTTTAAAGCTTCTCTATTTCAATAAAGATTCATTTGCCATCCCCCATAATATTATACTCAATTTTGCTAAGTAAATAATTTTTGTCTATATGCCTATACTCTGCCTTCTGAAATATCTTATTCCAAGTTCTCCACACCTTTATGATGGTGGCTATTAAATGATGCATATCATACTGACAGGGCCTCCTCAGTATTTGGAGTCTTTGCTTGATAACTGCTTGTAGTATGATTTTTTTTTAATGTGAAAACTGAATTTTTATGTTCTTAAGCGTTTTTATTTTGAAGTTTATTTTAAGATATTCCTGGGAGTTTTCATTTTGGAGTTTTCTTTTAGGAAGTGACTATTGGACTTTGCTTCTACTTTGCCTTTTATTTCTAAGAGATTTGGACAGCTTTTTTGTAAGATTTCTTGAAATAGAATGTCTCTCAGCTCCTTTTTTAGTTACAGTGCTCAGATTGTACAATGTATAATTGAAAATCTGTTACCCTAAAAAAGAACTACATATCCTGAGAGTCACTAACTTCCTGTCATTGCGTACTTCCTGTACCCAGAGGATAAAGTCAGTGGGCTTTGAGGCTCCGCCTCTCTTTTTGGCATGCAGTCAGCAGTATTGGTGGTGAGTGGAGATTTTGAGAATGACTAACCAGCCATGGACATGGAGTTTTTATTTTGTATCATCTTTATTCCTTGATTTCTAATGATTATTTAATAAACTTCCTAAAATATAATATTTTTACTATTAAGATTTAATTTTAGGGGGCACCTGGGTGGCTCAATGGATGGAGAGCCAGGCCTAGAGATGGGAGGTCCTGGGTTCAAATCTGACCTCAGACACTTCCCAGCTGTGTGACCCTGGGCAAGTCACTTGACCCCCATTGCCTAGCCCTTACTGCTCTTCTGCCTTGAAACCAATACACAGTATTGATTCCAAGATGGAAGGTAAGGGTTTAAAAAAAAAAAGATTTAATTTTAAAATTTACAACGACAATTTTTTTCTCAATCTATTTTCTAGATCAGTTGTTTTTAATGAGATAATCTTACATTTTCTCTTATTTTTTCAGTCTTTTGACTTTACTTTCATATATCTTTTTGGTGCCATTAACTTCTACTTGGTCTGTTATAATTTTCAGGGAATTTTTTGCCTAAACAAAATTTTATATTTTTTGTTCCAACCTATTAATTCCTTTTCTGATTCTTTCCTCCACATCTCTCATTTTGTTTACAATTTTTTCAAGTCCTCTCGTTCAATTTATAAAAACATTTTTAAAAAATTTAAAACTCTTGCTTCATTCTCTTCAGAAATTCTGGTTGATTCAAGTAACTAAGAGTGGAAAGAGCTCTAGGCCTGGAGTCAAGAATACCTGAGTATAAATCCAGCCTCAGACCCTTACTATCTATTTGGCTCTGGTAAGATAGAGCTAATACTAGCACCTACCTCCTAGGATAGTTGAGAGGACCACATGAGATAATCATTGCCTGGCACATAGGGTTCTAGAAATGCCAACTATTATTATTTGTGCCCAAGTTGTGTTTTTTGTGATTTTTATTTATTTTTATTTTTTTAAACCCTTAAAAGTCGAAAGTCTCTCGGAAGAACTTTGCTATCGGGTGTGAGGTACGAGAGATCCTGGCACAGCACTGCTTAGCATGGCGTGGCCACATCATAACGTGACGCGGAATTGGAGCAGCCCCAAAATAATAAGCGAGACGCAAATTCACCTCCGTCCCCAATGTTCCTAAGGGCTCTCTGTGGCCAACCTGAGCTTGTATCGGTCTGGTCAGCCGCAGTCAGACAGTCACTGACTGACCCAGGGCAGAGCAATATCCTTTGGTCTCCTCCAAGTATGAGCACTCCAGGATCTCTGGGAAAGGTGAGGGAGGTGTAAGCATTCCGGACTCTCCCACTCATCTAATCCACCCTCAACCCCAATCCAGGACTGAGCTCTGCCACTTCCTATGCATCAGTACAATACTGCTGTAGAGGGCTGGTGAGTGGTTCATTGGATTGAGAGCCTGGTCTAGAGACTGGAGGTCCTGGGTTCAAATAGGATCTCAGACATGAGGTCCACTATGTGACCCAGGCTGAGTCACTTAGCCTTGATTGCCTAGTCCTTATAGCATTTTTTCTTGTTCATTTTATTTTAATTTTATTTAATTAATTCATTTAGAATAGTTTCTCCTGGCTACATGATTCATGTTCTTTCCCTCCCCTCCTCCTTCTCCCCTCCTGGAGCCAACAAGCAATTCCACTGAGTTTGACATGTATCATTATTCAAAATTTATTTTCATATTATTACTATTTGCAATAGAGTGATCATTTGAAATCAACATCCTCAATCATAGCCCCATCAAACCAATGTGATCACTCATATATTTTTCTTCTGCATTTCTGTTCCCACAGCTCTTGATGCAGATGGTGTTCTTTCTTACAAATTCCTCTGGATTGTCCTGGGTCATTGCATTGCTGATAGTAGAGAAGTCAGTTACATTCGATCGTGCTACAATGTATCGGTCTATGTATAATGTTCTGGTTCTGCTCCTTTAGCTCTGCATCACTTCCTGGAGGTCGTCCCAGTTCACATGGAATCCCTCCAGTTCATTATTCCTTTGAGCACAATAGTATTCCATCACCAACAGATACCACAATTTGTTCAGCTATTCCCCAATCGATGGACCCTCCCTCATTTTCCAATTCTTTGGTTTGTTTGTTTTTTGCCACTAAAAAGAGTGTGGCTACCTTATAGCATCTCTGCCTTGGAAACAATACACAGAATGAATTCTAAGACGGAAGGTGAGTTTAAAAAAACACACTGTTGTCCTTGGCACCTATCAGCCAGCTAGAAAGTTCTGTTGGTTCAGAATGGTCAGAATGGAAGAATAGTCATCTCCCATCCATCTGTAATCCAGACTTCTCGAATTTGGTGGTTGTTCCTCTGCTGGTTGCTGATGGGGCAAGGCTCTGTAGACTGCTGCATTCTAGAGTGTTGAGTCATGCCACTGCTGCATGATTCTGATCTTGCTTTTCTCAATACACTGTTGAGGGCCTCCCTACCAGAGAACATCACTCACATGCAGTCCTTTTCTCAATCTGCCCTGAATCTGTAACCCAAAACCAAAGCTGCCAATGGCCGCCTATCCTCCCAACTCCGCCCCTGTCTGGGACTTCCTCTTGCCCTGTGGTACAGCTTCCCTGGAGAACAAGTGCTCTTCCTGTCATTCCCATTGGCCAGACCCCAAACCCAGGCAATTAGCACGTATGAAGTGCCTATGATATGCAAGGGTGTAGCTAGGTGTACACTGGATAGAGTGATGGGCTTGGAATCAGGAAGACTTTGATCTTTTTTAGTTTAAATCTGGCCTGAGATACTGACACTAACTCTGGTCAAGTCACTTAACCCTCTTTGCCTTAGTTCATCTGTAAAAAGGAGTAGAAGAAATGGCAAACCACACCAGTGTCTGTGCTAAGAAAATCCATAGAGAATTTACCCTTTGAATAGTTGAGATGAAAGCGAGTTTCAAGTCATTTTCCATGCCTTTGCCTCTTCTTACTTCCGTTGACTTGGAAAAACACAGAACTATTAAATAGTCAAAAATCACTCTTCAATCAAGGGAACAAGGGGTTCAGGGCCAGTAGGCCTCTACCCAGAGCTGCGTGCCATACTCCAATGCAGAGCCCCAGGATTGAACTCTGGCCCCTCTGGACACTGACATCTTGGGGAAGCCAACCATGGTAGATTGGACAATTGAGGAGAACAAAAGAATTTGGGGAACCTCTATACCATTTGGGGAATCCAGGGGCAGGGAAAGATGATTGATATCACTAAAGCTACAAAGGAAATGGGAGTGTCCAAACTACAGAGACAGGGTACAATCAAGCTTGGGAAAGGAATCATAGCTAGAGGCTAGGCTGTAAGGGAAGGGGCTGCTTACTAAATGGATGGTCCCTGCCCAGGTGTGAGTCTTCTTGGGAAAAAGTCTCTGATACAGTAGGGGAGACTACCTAAAACAAAGAGGGTCCTTAGCATCTGCTTATTTCACCCAGCTAGGATTGTCATTCCCCGGAGGGTCTCCCACTCAGACTGAAACTGTTAGCTTGAGATTCCTTTCAGAGTGGATTCTCAGGGGATTAGGGAACAAGGACAAACTTGGGGGTTTCCAACTTGTCAACATGGAAATCTAGAAGTCCCCAGTTTATTTAGTTTGAGGGTAGAAACCACAGGTTTGCCCTTGTCACAGGAGAGTTTCCCTCTGAGGGAAGGTCCCACTTCACCAGACAAATAGACATCCACTTCAGCTTTGGCGCAGTAGGTAGTGAGTCAGTCTCACAAGGTGAGCTGAGTTCGATCCTCGGTAAGGAGGGTGTGATATACTGGGAAAGGCTTCTGGAGACAAAAGAGCTACTTGACTTAGGATGGGGTTTACCTCCCCACCTGAAGTGGATGTCTATTGTCTGGTGAAGTGGGACCCCCCCTCAGGGGGAAAGCTCTCCTGTGACAAGGTCATACCTGGGGTTTCTACCTCCCAACTAAATAAACTGAGGACTTCTAGATTTCCATGTTGACAAACTAAAACCTAGTCCTGAAACCTGGGGTTCACCAGATCTTACTAGGCTACAAGTTTGGGGTTGTCAACATGGAATCTAAAATCAGTCCTAATTCAAGTGATTGCCTTATTTTAGGGCCTCCCTTTTGGGGTCTTGACATGACAGCTAAGGCTCCTTCAACTTTCAGCTATACTTACAACTTCTAGATTTTGTCACCACCCTCCCTCTGTATATTTCATTTCGTCCCCTACCTTTTGCCTACCTCTAATGTATGTGATTTTATTAAAATGTGAGATTTGTAAGTGCAAAGATCGTTATTCTTTTTTTTAGCACAGCATATGACAATTAATGCTTAATGTTAATATTGCTTTGTTGCCCCTTTTTTGTTTTGGCTGTTTGACTTAGAAGCTCTGAAGCTCCTGAGACTTTCCGTTTTGGGGTTTCAGAAGGCAACTAGGGTATTCTGTTTTCTCTTAGTCCTCTGATTTTAATAGATTTGGGTGGTCTTTATTCATAATTGTTGAAATAAGGTATTTGACATAGGCACTGTGCCCCCAGAAACTCGGGCGAATTATTATCAGAGAGACTCCCTTGCTCCCTTCCATCCTTGTGACTCTGAGCCTAAAAACACCCAATGACCCCCCTAGGGTCTCCTGAGAAAGTTGCACTTCAGGCCACACCTCGATCCTATCAGACATCGTTTGTTCCCTAAAACTAAGGAATCTTTATGTCCCCAGGCAGATGATCACCCCACCTCAACAAATGCCTGGGTGACTAACACTCTCTGTTGTAAAAAGTATAAAATCCCTGGGGGCAGCTGGGTAGCTCAGTGGATTGAGAGCTAGCCCTAGAGACCGGAGGTCCTAGGTTCAAATCTGGCCTCAGACACTTCCCAGCTGTGTGACCCTGGGCAAGTCACTTGACCCCCATTGCCTAAAAAAAAAAAAAGTATAAAATCCCCAGAACTGATGTAGTGTGTGTGTGTGGGAACAGCCTTTCTATTCATGCTGTCCCCCCAAGGAACTGCTCCCCATCTTGCTGTTCCACCTTGCTATCCTCCTGGCCATTCTCAAGATTATTCCCTAAATGAATAAATTTGTTTTTTTGTTTTTAAGCTAAGTTTTGGAGTCTTGCATTCTTGCAAAAAGTATCCTTCCCAAACCCCAGGGGTACACATCTGAACCCTCATAACAGTATTGAGGCTCTTTTTTCTGATAGGACATTTAGGGAGTCCAATAAGTCTTTTTTTTCCCCTTGACACATTTTCCAGATCAGTTTTTTGATATGAAATGTTTGGGTTTGTTTTTTTAACATTTTTTAACTTATAATTTATTGCTCTCATTGAGTCATTAACTTCTTTGTTCCAATTCTCTATTCAGGGAATCTGTGGCTTGAGTGAGATTTGGTACCTCTTGTATTAAATTCTCTTCAAGTCTTTTCTCTAGGTTTTTCATTTCTTTCAAAGCTGTTCTGACCTTTTGAAGCTCATGTAGCTTTGGCCTAATTTGTTCTAACAGTCACCTACCTAAGAACAGGAAAGAAAAAGACAGAAAAATAGCTATGCTGCTGGCTTTGTGCAGTCCTGAGTGGGCTGCTCTAGCTGGGGGCCTTTCTCCCAACCCCAAAGACTTAACCATGATTGGCTAATCAGGAGAGATCTATGTGGTTTGTTAGTGTCTTTTATATGCACACTGTTCCAGCTCAGGGTTTCTTCTAATACATAGTAATCAGGTAGGAAACAGACAAAGAATTCTCACATTCCCTGAACTGGAAAAAGAACCTGGAGGTAATAATGTCTCCTTTGATCCTCTGAGGCTTCTTAAGACACCATTTTGTGACTTGGGGCCCATCTTGTAACTCTGAATTGTGTTTTAAGTTGTTTAAACTAAATTTAAATTCTGAATTAAAAAACCAACTTAAATTTAGTTTTCATTTGAAATGGCTAGTTAGTTTGCTGAACTATATAACTTGGCTAGTTCAAGACTACATAGTAAGAGGCAGGATTCAAATGCAGGTCCTCTGATTACAAACTAAACCTTCTTTTAACTGCATCGTGCTGCCTGAGAAAACAGGAGAGCAGCATGTCTCTGGAAATTCACAGTTGGCATTTAATGAGGCTATATGGCTCCCCTGAAAGAGGACCCATTTGCTAGTACAACTGAAGTTCTCTGATTGGAGATCTTGAAGTAGTGACAATTTTCAGGGAATTAACATTTCAGGTAACTCAGAAGGCAATGATGATCAGGGAGTACAAGTAAGCAGCATCCTGTTTCCAATGAAGACCTATGCTGGAGAATGGGAGAAAAAGAGAATGCATGACCAGAAAGTGGTGAGCTCATTTTGGGATGCAGGCAGGCCTGAACCATTATGAGAGAAGGCCCTGCCTTCTTTAAAAAAACGCTTACATTTGTTCGGTCCAGTTCTGGTTCCAGTTCCAAGGAGACACACACGGTAATGCAATACACAAGAGGTATTTTATTCAAGCTATAGCTTGGGCCTCCAGGAGAAGTGGAAGACCCTGAGCCTTTCCTAGACCTGGCTTATAGAGAGGGGTTGGGGTGGGGGTTGTCCTGAAACCCAGGTGCCCAAAGGGAAGACACATTCATCTTAGTCTCTGCTACCCAGATGGTTCTCTTTAACATTCGGTCATGGTGACCTAGGTCAGGGCAGTGAAAGCTGAAGTTCTGTAACACATCCTTCGGCACTACGTAAATAAGGACGTGTCAATCTTCGTTCTTGGGATAAGGGATCCATTGGGGGTCACCTGGAGGGCAAGTTCCCGATATCCGTCTGTTTCTTCACCTTCAGTCTTAGAAGTGATACTAAATATCTGTTCCAAGGTAGACTTGGCCAGGGCTATGCAGCTAGGAAGTGTCTGAGGCCAGACTTGGGCCTGTTTCTTTATTCACTGAGATACCTCGCTGCCTCCTAGATGCTTTTTAATAAAAATTAAAACATTTCAGATTGGCCGCCAAAATTCTCTCATTGCCTATGTCTAAGAATGAATGTCTCATCCTGCCTCTTGAATAATGGTTGGTCACTGCACCGAGTTAAGTATTGTTAGGGACTTTTGGGGGTCTCTATATAGTTATATAAATTGTTTTATTAGTCCTTGTGTGGGTCTGCATTAGTTCATATAAGTCTTCCCAGGTTTCTTTGAAACTTTGCACTTCATAAAAAAAAAAAAAAGATTTTATTTTCACTTTGGAATTCCCCCTCTCTCTGCCCTCTATCTCATTCACACTGAGAAATCAAGAGAAACAAAATCATCACTCTTGGATTGCTACCCCACATCACATATTTGACACAGATTTTTTTTTCAGTTTCTTTTCTTTTCCTAGGTACTCTTGGTTTTATAAGCAGAAAAGCTTTTCCTTTTCATATGATCTAAATGATGTTTTATCATTTGCTATTTTACTCTATTCTTTTTATTATTTATTTGGTGGATTTTCATCTGAATTGAAGAGTTGGCTTCATTCACTTTGCCATCTTGATGGAACTATTTTCTTGTTAGAGCCATTCTCCCAGTGAATAAGTGGTCAAATAATTTTTCAAAAGAATTATGTATTATAGGAAAGCTGTTCCACTAATTTAGAAGATGAAAGCAAATAAAATATTGATGCAAGTTACTGTTGAATTGGCTTTATTTATGGGGGAGAAAATGCGACAATGATTCACAAGTTGAATCACAGATAAACATGAAATTTTCCTTTTAACTTTCCACTCTCAGTGTCTAGGTGACTCTCGTCCTGAGGATGGTTGAGGCAACCTAAATTTCAAAAGATCCAGGTGAAAATCTAAGAAGGTATAAGTATTGTAGTTATGATGTTGGAGGTTCTTATAGGTAGAATTATCAACTGACTCAGCACTTTCAATACCTGTGGAGGAAAAATAAAGCTAGTAAGTTAAAGAAGCAATGAACAAATTACTTTTTGGATAAATCAGTTAACAATTACTCAGCCACTTAACTGTTAAAACATTCTCAAAACACATAATAGTTTAATAATGAAAAATGACTTACTTTTAAAATATAATTACTACTCAGTAAAAAACAACAGATGTTCAAAGCAAAATGAAATCAATATTACTAATATTAAAAAAACATTTTAAACATCAAATGAGCATCTATGATTGAATTAATATTAAATTTTTTTGTTAACCATATATATTTCTAGTATATATGATTGCATGACTCATATATAAGTCAAGAAAATACATGGATACAAGCTTGAGAATGCAGATGATGTGAGAGCATTATTTTTTTAAAAGTAAAAAAAAGCTGAACTATTCTTCCCTAGTCTTAATAAGTGCAAAACATTTAGGTAAATTTCAAAACTTTTAAAAATATTTTCTTGGCCATCACTACAATGAACAGCTATAGATATAATTGGTTTAAAAAATCACTAGTCATCATGAAAGTCACTGAATTTGCCTGTGTTCTTTGCTTTTTCAAATTGTTTTTAAATGCTGTAAGACTATGATTTAATTTACTTGTTCAAAAATATGTAAGTACACAGTATATTTGAATAAGAATTTGACAAAAACATTTTAAGTGATGAATCTTCCCTAAAATCAAAGACTCATCTATGAAGCGGAAACTATCCACATGTGTTGTTCTTTTGCTATTAGAATGTGAACTTACTGAGAACAAGGATTGTCTCACTTTTCTATTTGTGTCCCCAGTGAACAGCACAGGGCATTGTACATAGTAATCATAATAAATGCCTTTTTCATTCCTTCATTATCTAAATAGTTTGTAATGGTAAATCCAATGAAAACCTAGCAGAGTAGCATGTTTTCCAGAAATTGGGTATGCCATATAAAATGAGAATAAAATAATGTGATTCGAAATTACATACTATCTTTTTGTTTGAAGAAATTTTTAATGGTTCTGGGTATCTGAGACTAACGAGTCCATCAAAGCTTCCTCTCCAATTTCTATTTCTAGATGCCAAGAAACCTATCTTTGTAAAACGATTCCTAACTTCTACATAGCACTTGCAGGTTTACAAAGTGCTTTGCATACATTTTCCCATTTGATCCTCAACACACACCAAGTGATGATGGTATAAACAGTTATTATTATCTCTCATTTCAGAGAGGAGGCAATAGAAGCTCAGATTAAGTGAATTGCCCAGAGCAGTTAAACTCAAATAGAATCTTTCCCAGAGGGCCCACAGATAGGTTTAGGAAACCACAAATTAAGATTATCTATGTTGTGTTGTATTTCTAGTCAGTTTGTTAAATTAAAAAAAAAACACCTTACTACTTTGTCTTAATAATAATTATCATAATTCTAAAATAGAAGGGCAAGGGCAAGGCAAACAGGATTAAGTGACTTGCCCAGGGTCAAACACAAAGAAGTATCTGAGCCCTGTGATCTGAACCTAGGTACTCCTGACTCCAGGTCTGGCCCTTTATTCACATTGCCATCTAGCTGCTCCCCCTGCCCCCCAATTATATTTTCATCAGGCTCTACTTTTGAGAATTGTGTGGTCCTTGTGCCCCCTAACTCCGAGGTTTGACATCCCTGGCCTAGTCACACAGAGGAAGATTAGAATTCAGATTTCTACCAACTTTAACTCCACTTCTCCGCCCTCTTTTACACAACATTGCCTCAACCCAGATGTTACAGTCTTTGTTCTTCTGCTTTCTATACCTTACAGTAAATATGACAAAGTATTGTTTTGTCTAAATGGCATTTAAGGCTAACAAAACATGCCTAGTCTTTACTGCTATACAGTTAAATCCTCAAACAATGCTTGAATATAGGTGTGTTATTTTGGAAGCCTCATAATTATAAAGAAATCTTATTACTATAAAAAGTTGATGTTGCACATTTTCCCCTTTTAGAGAAGTTTTTCTTATATTCTTTAGTTTTTAATAGAGAAGGAAGAAAGTGTTTTTACAAGGTTAAATCCTTGAAATCAAAAATTTTTGCTAATTGAAAAAACACACTGAACTCAAAATATAACTAACCCTAATTCCAAGGTTTTTATTATTCTTGTCTAATTCAGAGAAGAGTGATTTAAAATGGCAGGATCAAAAAAAATATTATTCTTGAAATCCCAAGCAAGTTCTATAAGCTGACAGCACTATTTCTATAATAATGTTAGAAAAAGTAAAAAAAAAGCAAAGAAAATAATTTAGTAAATGTTATAATCTACAAAATATACCAAATAGCATATAAATTAGTGAGTAAGAGACTTTTATATTCAAGCTATATGCAGAGGAAGCAAATAATTTTATTAGTAAGTATTGTATTTTAGAAAAGCAGCACAAAAACACACACATATATATATTTAGAGAGAGCAGAATAATATATATAAATTAATCCAAACAATTATTGTATTAAATACCTTAAAAGTAAAACACACACCTAAAGTCATAGGTAGCTTTCCAATTTAATGCTCAAAGAAAAAAAAAGTTTAAGCAAGAGAAAGCAAGTTGTTAACTATTTTGTTGTCTCTATTTTAAAATATTTTATTCAAAGTCTTTTATAAAAATAAATTTTGGAAAAACTTTAGAAAAAACAAGTCTCCAATAGTTTTTCTATGGTAAATCAGAGAAAGCAAAACAGTGTAGAGTACGCCAACAACTTCTCAGGGGTGTTATGAGATTAAAATGGTTGGCATTTATATAGTGTTTTAAGGTTTGTGAAATTTAAAAAATATTATTTCATTTGATCCTCACACTAAGTCTTTAAATTTAAGTGCTATTATTAATATCCTCTTTTTACATGTAGGGAAACTGGGGAAGACATAGTTAACTTGCTCAGGATCAGACATCTAATAATAGTCCCTGAGGTCTTCCTTAATCTCCAGTGTTCTCCAGCATTCTATTCACTCCACCACTAGCAGAGTTAGACCTTTTAGTAAAATATATTGACTTAACAAGCATACAAAATTTAACTATGAATTTTCAAAAATTAAATTAGTTAAACAACCCAAACTATTATGTTACCCCCTTCCTCTCCAAACTGAAACATATTAAAAATACTGTTGATGGTGTCTGAGGCATAAAATTTATGACAAAGAGATGGTTAATCTGCTAAATCAGAGACATTCTAAAAGGCTATATTTTTGTAAGAGAGTTAAATAAAATATATAACATAATTATTTATAAGTTAAAAATAATTCTTTTGATCATGAAATCCCCTCAATGATATAATAATATTGCTTTTAATCACAAATTAAAGTTGTACCCTGTATGATGCCTTGATTTTCCAACTCTTGAATTACTTCTTCCTTTTCGCCTGTGTTTATCGCTGGCACATTTTCCTCTAAAATATCTTCTTTGGTCTGAGGAGGAGGTGCTTCCAAATTTAGGATGGGTACCTGTTCCTGCAAAACATCTTTGTTCTCAAAATAATCTGCTGTAAAATCAATAGTTCTCCGTTTCCCTTCTCTGTTTTCTTCTTTCTCGATGAACAGTTTTGTTTCTACATCTAACTGGGTTGATGATCCTCCTTCCGTTTGGTCAGATACGTCCCTGTGAATTTCTACTGCCTTTTGGTCTTTAGTCATTTTGTTCAACTTAAACATAGAATTCTGCTTGTGTGCTTCGTTAATACTTTGCTCTCTAAAATATTCTCTTACTTCTGATTTGGGTATTTTAGTTTCTTTATGAGCTTCGGATGGCTCAACAGTCAATTTCATCTCTGACTGATGAGGTTTCTCCACATGTGTGGAGTCCATGTGTGCCTTCTGGAACTGGATCTTCTCAGGTAATTTCAAAGGTCTTTGAATCTTGGTCTCAAAAGCTTTCTGTTGTGGAAACTCTCCTTTGGTTTGGACAGCCATCTGAGGTTTCAAGACAATTTCTGAGATACTATCTTCCAGATCAGAATCAGAATCAGAGTCAGATGACAAACCAACTTTAGCTGCTTTTTGGGTCTGTTGGTTGGTTCCTAAATAAGTATCCTTTGCTTTGAGTGAAGAACTTGAAACTCGATGAGGAAACTCTACTACAGTCTTTCTTGACAAAAGTTTCCTGATTTCTTCAGCTGTCTGTTGCTTGATGTCATCAGAGTTAATAGTATCTATGGTCTTGGCTTTATTCACAGCTGATGGATAAGAATCGGGTGATGACAACTTTTTAGTAAATTCAGTTCTTGGGGCAGGGACCCCTTCCTTTGGTGCCACTACATCTAGGAAATGGCATAAAAAGGAATATTAATCTTCTTTTGAATATAATTCTCTTAAATGAACATGGCTTTAAATTGTTTAAAAAATTGAAACTAAATCCACTGGGGTAAGATGAGAAAGTCAGTTTAAAACTACTTATTTAAACATCAAACTAAAATATTTATTGCTTGGAGGATTGGTCACAGATACAGCATAATCAGAAAATTTAAAGTCAATTTTTTACTTTTCAAATTAATGTTTATACAATATGTCCTTATATTCATTTGGGTATATCTAAAGGGCTGCACCTTTTAGGTGCACCTATGAAATCAAATGAAAGCTATTCAATATAAATAAAAAAGAATAACAAAAAAAAACAATCTATGAATGTGTATTTATAACATAATAGCAGATGTTAACTGAAATATTTTTCTTTCCCAGTGGGGGGAAAAAAGTCTCAGTGTATTTCTAACAGAGACAATAAACAGTCATTAATTAGTTAATTATCTCAACTGTTTGAGGCACTTTCTTCAATTTCAGTAAAATAGCAGTAAATGGAATAAGATCCAAAACCCAATGAAGGCATATTATTGGGTAAGAGAACAATTTTACAAGAAAACCCAGACAAGTGATAACAAGCACAGCCTCAAAGAAAAAAATGGACTGACCACATACAAAGGTAGAAAAATGGAAGCATGATAATGAAATGAAGCTAATAGAACTCAATGACTCTATGAGAATGAAATAATAAAATAAGGTCAAATGATTGGAAAAGAAGAAAATATAAGACATCTACTTAAAAAGTGACTTGGAAAATGGGCCAAGGAGATATAAAGAAGTATCAAGCTTACTGAGAACCATGAACATGACTACGATACTCTATTTCAAGAAATTATGAATTGAAATTGTCCATATCTATTAGAATCAGGAGGCAAAGATGAAAAGAAAAAAGGAAAGAATAAATTACCTCCTGAAACCACAAATTGATAATGCCCAGTAACATCATTGTCATAATCATCCAAGGGGGAAAAAATACTACCATCATGCAAAAAGAGAAAGGTTTACAATTACAAATAATTCAACCCAAAAAGCTAAGTATAATTTTAAAGGTGGGAAAATGGATTTTTAAAAGGAGAGGAGACTCCCATATTCTCATGAAAAGACTAGAGCAGAAGAGAATCTCTGAAATTCAAACAGATGAAAAAAGAAAAACCTAGAAATGTATATAGCAATTGAAGAAGTTCTAACATTATAATAAAAAAAAGAGTACAAATATCTTTCCAGAAGCCCAATTTCTGCAATGTCCAAAGAGGAAGGCAACACAAAAAACAGGACTTAAAAAAAATAAATATATATTTTAATTTGGCTAAATATTTCCCAATTACATGTTAAAAAAATTTTAACATTCATTTTTGAAAATTTGAGGTCAAAATTGTCTCCCTCTGTACCCTTCCTAATCAGTCAAGCAATCTGATTTTAATTATGTGAGGTCATACAAAACATAATTTGATGTTAGTCATGTTGTCAAAGAAAAAACAAAAAAAAAATAAAGTTTAAAAAAGTACATTTCAGTCTGCATTCAGAGTTCATCAGTTATCTATTTGGAGGTGGAAAGCATTTTTCATCATGAGAATTGTCTTCGATAATTGTCTTGATCAAAGTAGCTAAGTCTTCACAGTTGATCATCAATATTGCTGTTACTATATACAACATAATCCAAATTCTGCTCACTTCACTTTGCAACAGCCCATACAAGTTATCCCAGGCTTTTAAGAAAACCATCCAGCTCGTTTTCTTATTTTATTTTTTGAAAAATTTAATTAGTCAATTTAGAACATTTTTACTTGGTTATAAGAATCATATTCTTTCCCTCCCCTCACAACACCCCTTCACATAGCCAACGTGCAATTACATTGGGTTTTATATGTGTCCTTGATTAAAACATATTCCCATGTTGTTGATGTTTGCATCAGGATGATCATTTAAGAGTCCACATCCTCAATCGTATCCCCATCGACCTATGTGATCAAGCAGTTGTTTTTCTTCTGTGTTTCTACTACCACAGTTCTTCCCCTGAATGTGAATAGCATCTTTCTCAAAAGTCCCTCCAAATTGTCCTGGATCACTGCATTGCCACTAATGAAGAAGTCCATTACATTCAACTGTACCACAGTGTATCAGTCTCTGTGTACAATGTTCTCCTGGTTCTGCTCCTCTCACTCTGCATCACTTCCTGGAGGTTGTTCCAGTTCACATGGAACTCCTCCAGTTCATTATTCTTTGAGCACAGTAGTATTCCATCACCAACATGTACCACAATGTGTTCAGATATTTCCCAATTGAAGGTCATCCCCTTATTTTCCAATTTTTGGCCACTACAAAGAGAGCAGCTATGAATATTCTTGTACATGTATTTTTCCTTATTAGCTCTCTTTGGGGTACAAACCCAGCAGTGCTATGGCTGGATCAAAGGGCAGACAGTCTTTTAGTGCCCTTTGGACATAGTTCCAAATTGCCTTCCAGAATGGTTGGATCAATTCACATCACCAGCAATGCATTAATGTTCCTACTTTACCACATCCCCTCCAACATTCATTACTTTCCTTTGCTGTCATGTTAGTCAATCTGCCAGGTGTGAGATGGTACCTCAGAATTGTTTTGATTTGCATCTCTCTAATTATAAGAGATTTAGAACACTTTTTCATGTGCTTATTAATAGTTTTGATTTCTTTAACTGAAAATTGCCTATCCATGTCCCTTGCCCATTTATCAATTGGAGAATGGCTTGATTTTTTGTACAACTGATTTAGCTCCTCATAAATTTGAGTAATTAGACCTCTGTCAGAGGTTTTTGTTATGAAGAATTTTTTCCCCAATTTGTTGCTTCCCTTCTAATTTTGGTTGCTTATTTGTACAAAACCTTTTTAATTTAATGTAATCAAGATGATTTATTTTACATTTTGTAATTTTTTCTAACTCTTGCTTGGTCTTAAAATCTTTCCCTTCCCAAAGGTCTGACATGTATACTATTCTGTGTTCACCTAATTTGCTTATAGTTTCCTTCTTTATATTCAAGCCATTCACCCATTCTGAGTTTATCTTGGTGTAGGGTGTGAGGTGTTGATCCAAACCTAATCTCTCCCACACTGTCTTCCAATTTTCCCAGCAATTTTTATCAAATAGTGGATTTTTGTCCCCAAAGCTGGGATCTTTGGGTTTATTATAGACTGTCTTGCTGAGGTAATTTACCCCTAGTCTATTCCACTGATCCTCCTTTCTGTCTCTTAGCCAGTACCAAATTGTTCTGATGACCACTGCTTTATAGTATAGTTTGAGATCTGGTACTGCTAGGCCACCTTCCTTCACATTTTTTTCATTATTTCCCTGTTTATCCTTGATCTTTTGTTCTTCCAAATGAACTTTGTTATAGTTTTTTTTCTAATTCAGTAAAAAAGTTTTTTGGTAGTTTAATGGGTATGGCACTAAATAAGTAAATTAGTTTGGGTAGGATCGTCATTTTTTTATTATGGTAGTTCGTCCTACCCATGAGCAATTAATATTTTTCCAATTATTTAGAACTAGTTTTAATTGTGAGGAAAGTGTTTTGTAGTTGTGTTCATATAAGTTCCTATGTTTGTCTTGGCAGATAGATTCCTAAGTATTTTATATTGTCTAGAGTGTTTTTAAATGGAATTTCTCTTTGTAATTCTTGCTGCTGAGATGTATTGGAAATATATAGAAATGCTGATGATTTATGTGGGTTTATTTTGTATCCTGCAACTTTCCTGAAATTGTTGATTATTTCGACTAGCTTTTTATAGTTGATTCTCTAGGATTCCTTAAGTAGACCATCATATCATCTGTAAAGAGTGATAGCTTGGTCTCCTCATTTCCTATTTTAATACCTTCAATTTCTTTTTCTTCTCTAATTGCTACTGCTAGTGTTTCTAGTACAATGTTAAATAATAGTGGTGATAATGGGCATCCTTGTTTGGACTCCTAATCTTGTTGGGAACGCATCTAGTTTATCCCCATTGCTGATGATGTTTGCTGATGGTTTTAGATAAATACTGTTTATTATTTTTAGGAAAGGCCCTTCTATTTCTATAGTTTCTAGTGTTTTCAATAGGAATGAGTGTTGTATTTTGTTAAAGGTTTTTTCTGCATCTATTTAGATAATCGTGATTTTTGTTGGTTTGCTTGTTGATATGGTCAATTATGTGGATGGTCTGCTTGTTTTCTTATTAACAAAATAGTATTCCATTATAATCATATCAATGGGCATCCCTTGGCTTTTGCTGTCCAATTTTTTGCCACCACACAAAAGAAATGCTGCTATAAATATTTTGTACAAATAAGTTTTTTTCCCTTTTCTTTTATCTCTTTAGTATACATAACTAATAATGTTATCCTTAGGTCAAAGAGTATGCAAAGTTTTATAGCCCTTTGGGTGTAGTTCCAAACTGCACTGCAGAATGGTTAGACTAGTTTACAACTGTACCAACTACTAGTGTCCCAATTTTTCTGGATTTCTTCCAGTATTTGTCATTTTTCCTTTCTGTTGTGTTACTGAATCTGATAGGTGTGGTATCTCACAGTTGTTTTAATTTGCATTTCTTTAATCAATAGTAATTTAGAGAATTTTTTATAGCATTATTGATTTCTTCTTCTAGCTCTGATAGCTTTGATTTCTTCTTTTGAAAATCACTCATATCCTTTGACCATTTATTGGTTGGGGAATTGCTCATATTTTTATAAAATTGGCTCAATTCCCTATGTATTTGTGAAATGAGTCTTTTATCTGAGAAACTTGCTGTAAGACACCACATCCCGCCCCCCTCCCCATTTTCTGTTTTTCTTCTAATTTTGGCTGCATTCATTTTGTTTGTGAGAACGGTTTTCATTTCATTCAATCAAAACTATTAATTTTAAAACTCTTCCCATATCCATATATATAAATACAACCAGTTTTTTCCCATGCTTTCCCTCATTTACTTTTATAAAAAATATTTTTAACTTAAATTTAAAAAAAATTGAGTTCAGAGTTCTTTCCCTCCTTTCCACACCTGTCTGCGAAGATAAGTAATTTGATTTTGATTCTACATGTGAGTACTTTTCCATTTTAGCCATGCTGCAAAAGAAAATGCAAACAAAATAAAACAATAAAAAATAAAGTAAAAAAATTATGCTTAAATCTGCATTCAGAGTTCATCAGTTCTCTCTCTGGAGGTGGAGGGCACTTCTCATCATGAGTCCTTTGGAACTGTCTTAGATCATTGTTTTAATAAGTCTTTCACAGTTCATCATCCTTATTGATGTTGCTGTTAATGTGGAATTTTCTCCTGATTCTGCTCGTTTCACTTTGCATAAATTCACATACAAATTGTCCTAGCTTCTTCTGAAACCATTCTGCTTATTTCTTATAGCACAATAATATCCATCACAATCATATACTGCAACTTTTTTAGCTATTCCCCAATTGATGAGCATTGCTTTGCTTTCTAATTCTTTGCCACCAAAAAAAAAAAAGCTGCTAAAAAATACTTTTGTACAAAATAGGACCCTTTTGTCTTTTATCTCTTTTGAGTTACAGACTTGGTAGTGGTACTGCTATGTCAAAGGGAACGTATAGTTTTATAGTCTTTTGGGCAGAGTTCCAAATTGTTCTCCGGAATGACTGAACTAGTTTACAACTTGGTTAATTAGTCTTTCAATTTTTCCACATCTCTTTTAGCATTTGTCATTTTCCCTTTCTGTCACATTATTGAATCTGATAGGTTTGGGGTGGTATCTCAGAATTGCTTTAATTTGCATTTCTATAATGTGGCACCTATGGCAACTAAAGGATGGAGTAATAGAGAACAGATTTGAAGTCAGACTGAAGTTCGAATCTTGCCTCAGAAATAATTAGGTGTGTCACTCTGGGCAAGTATGTCACTTCACCTGGTTTGCCTCAGTTTCCTTATATGTAAAATGACTAGGAGAAGAAAATGGGAAATTCCATTATTTTTGCCAAGAAAATCCCTAATGAGGTCGTGAAGAGTGAGACGACTAAAATGACTTAATAATCAGTAATTATTTAAAGTATTTTTTATTTGACTACATTGATAGCTTTGATTTCTTCTTCTGAAAACTGTTCCTATCCCTTCAAATTATGCACACTTATGATAAAAAGATAATTATATTATTATATAATTCTATACATATATTTCATGCATTTGAGTTCCTAAACTTTTTCTGTCATCTGCTAGCTTTTGCATGTTATCTGTGGCTTCTGAAAACCTCTCAAAAAATTCCCCATTCTTATGCCAAACTGTGACATAGAGAAACCACAATGGGGAAAGTCATAATGTGAATGTGATGCCCATATATTGAAATCTTGATGATTTATGTGTGTTTATTTTCTATCCTGCAACTTTGCCTAAATTGTTTCAATTAGTATTTTAGCTAATTCTATAGGGTTCTTTAAATATATCATCATATTATCTGTGAAAAGTAATTTTTAAAATACCTCATTGCTTATTTTTAGTCCTCCAATTACTTTTTCCTAGTCTTATTGCTATAGTTAGCTTTTAAATACAATATTGAACAATACTGATGATAATGGACATCCTTATTTCACTACTGATCTTACTAGAAAGACTAAGTTTATTCCTTTTACACATAATACTTGTTCTTGGTTTTAGATACTACTTATTTTAAGAAAGGTTCCATTGATTCTTGTGCTTTCTAGTTTTTAAAAAGAATGGGTATTGTATTTTGTCAAAAGCCTTTTCTCCATCTCTTAATGAAACAATCTGTTTTTTGTTATTGATATGTTCAATTCTGCTTATACTTTTACTAATATCGATCTTGCTCTGTCTTCCTGGATGCTTTTAAACATCCACTTCAGGGGGAGGATTGTATTTTAATAAAAAATCCGAGATTTTTAATTTTTTTGTACGAGAAAGATCTTCAAGGAAGAAGCTTGCTAACTCCTAAATACAGAGAATGAACGGTTGCAGAAAGATGCCAGAAAACCCACACTACATCAAGAAGATCAAAAATGAACTTTGGGTGTAGTTGATTGAACTGAAGTTTGATTGAACATTTATTGTAAATGTACACTTTTATGCCAAGGGGACTGCCCCTAAAACTTGGCTTCCTGTCAATGCACCTAGCAAAACATTGGTTTTGCTTTCTTTCTTTTTTATTCCTCTTAACTAATGTAATTTCTTCTTAGAAAATTGAATATTGTATACATCTGTAGTTAGAAGTGCTTTAGGAATACAAGATGATTATGTTGAATGATCAATGGGGAGACTAGTATCCCAATGATCATCGGGGGGACTGTGAATCTTAAAAAAAACTACTCAGACTGTACTTTAGAAGATTTGATTTAGCTATTTCCTTATTGTAACAGTAGAGATACTTGGTCTAACAAGAATCAGAAATGTCTTGGGAACTTTACATTACTCCACCGATAATTACACATACTTTAGGGGAAGATAAAATTGTAAACACCTGATTGAACAATGAAGGTACTTAACTCATACCTTATAGTAAAGCTAGAACTTTAAGCTAAGTTTATTTTTAGATCTAATACAAAATGTGTTAAGTACCTGTAAAAGTTAAAGTAATCACAAAAAGGTCAAGTAACTCACAAAAGGCAAGCTTAACAAAGAAGTGTGAAGTACTCAAAAAGCGTCTACTGTGATTGGTAGATGTAAAAATTTAGGGGAGGTGACATAAGAGAAAATTCTCTTTAAAAGGAGGCTAAAAGTCAGTTCAGATTGTTCTGAACTCAGTTCAGGAGATTGAGTTCAGTGGAGGACTGGAGCTTCCTTGGAGACGGTCTGGAGGTGAGTTATAAGACTGACTCCCTTTCCTTTAGACCTTTAACTACTTCCTGGATCAGCCTGAGCCACAGCAGCAGTCTAAACTAATTCATTCTCTCTCTTTTATATTCATTGTCTGTCTGTCTGTCTGTCTGTCTGTCTGTCTGTCTGTCTGTCTGTCTGTCTCCCTCCCTCTTTTTTACTTAATTCCTTCTCTCTATATTAATTAAATCTCCATAATTCTCAGCTGACTTGGGTATTTTATTATTTGGGAATAATCCCTGTGACCAATTATTTAGATTTTAAGTCAAAACGTTAAAATTATCTTTACATTACTGTGTATGATCTTTTGTTCATTTGAGTGGTTTTTATAAAAAATAAAAGGGAAGGTAAAAGGAACAAACAAGTGAATAAATGAGGAAGAAATGGGATATATAAGAGGATTCAAATACAAAGAAAGGAGGTGTGCCCCAAGTATTTTATGACCTCATTTTATCTAAATCTAACAATGGAGGGTTGGTCACACTCAAACACACACAGGAGGGTATTGCAGATTAGATATACATTAATTTAAACACAATAGGGAACAGGGGAGAGGGCTATGAGAAAAAGAATGAAGATAGAAAGTGAATTGTGACAAAGGGAAAAATTTAAAACTTTAGAAGGATTACATAAAGTGGTGAATAAAAAGTGGGAAAGAAATTAAGAAACTAGAAGTGTCTTGGCTATATAAAGAAAAGAAAGGCAAAGGAATAGGAACAGGTCACTTTCAATTTTAATCTATTTGAATCATCACTACTAGGGCCATCAAAGAAAGAAGAAAAATATTCACATGCACAGAAGCACATGGATGAGTTCTTTTTTACTGGCAGAGAATTGCAAAATAAGGGAGATTGGCTGAACAACTTATGGCATATGAATGTTAACTGGAATAGTAATATGCTGTAAGAAATGATAAAAGAGATAGTTTCCAGAAAAGCTTCAAAAGATTTGTAGGGTTGCAAAGTAAAAGGGTTGGGGGAGCTAGGTTGAGCATAGGGTCTAGAGTCAGGAAGACGAGTTCAGATTAATGTCTAAGATATCCACCTACTAGCTGTGAATCCTGGACAAATTACTCAACCTTTCTTTGCCTCAGTTTCCTCATCTATAAAATAAGCTGGAGGAGAAAATCACAAACCACTCCAGTATCTTTGCCAAGAAAGTCTCAAATAGGGTCAAGAAGAATCAGACACAACTGAAATGACTGACAACAAAGTGAAATGAGTAGCACTAAGAGAACAATTTAGAAACAATATTGTGAAGATAACTAAAAAGACTTAGTAACTTTGATCAACACAATGACCAAATGACTCCAAAGGGCAGATGACGAAGCATCCTTTCCACGTCTCTCTCTCTTTTTTTTCATTTGGTCAATTTTTTTGTTTAAACATCTGTCTTCTAGAAGTGGAGACAGGTGGAGTACCCAGAGCCCAGCTTCCTCATTCTCTGATCTCCTGCTCCTATCACAATTTCATCTCTTTACTTGCTAAAATATTCCTTGCTGCTACCCTATTTCTTCTCCAGCAGTCTCAACTGCCCCATAAGCCACTGTAGGCTGAGCTGGAGTAATGGTGACAGGGATGCCAACACCCCCTCTCAGACCAACAAACCACCATCTGCATCAAGTGTTTATTAGATTAATTATAATCATGTAATTGTATATATATATATTTATATTATAATTATATATTATGTCTTTATATATTATATAATTATATATTCCATTTCTCCATCAAATCACTTTTCTAATGTCCTTTCCAGCCCTACATATCCCTGGCTATATCACTAATTCCCATTATAGTTTGTCCTCCAGGGAAGGGGAAGTACAACTCTGTGCTTTTTAAAAAAATAACATTTTTTTATTTGGTCAATCTCAAACATTATTCCTTGGTTAAAAAAAATCATATTCTATTCCTCCCTCTCCTCCCCCCCTGTCCTTCCAGCAGCCAACAAGCAATTCCACTGGGTATTACATGTGTACTTCATCAGAACCTATTTCCATGCTGTTGATGTTTGCATTAGGGTGATCACTTGGAGTCTACATTCCCAGTCATATCCCCTCGACCCATGTAGTCAAGTTTTTCTTCAGTGTTTTTACTCCCACAGTTTTTCCTCTGAATGTGGATAGTGTTCTTTTTCATAGATCCCTCTGGGTGGTTCAGGATCACTGCATTGCCACTAATGGAGAAGTTCAATACATTCAATTGTGCCACAATGTATCAGTCTCTGTGTACAATGTTCTCCTGGTTCTGCTCCTCTCGCTCTGCATCACTTCCTGGAGGTCGTTCCAGTTCACATGGAATCCCTCCAGTTCATCATTCCTTTGAGCACAATAGTATTCCATCACCAACATATACCACAATTTGTTCAGCCATTCTCTAATTGAAGGGCATCCCCTCATTTTCCAATTTTTGGCCACCACAAAGAGCGCAGCTATGAATATTCTTGTACAAGTCTTTTTCCCTTATGATCTCTTTGGGGTACAGACCCAGCAGTGCTATGGCTGGATCAAAGGGCAGACAGCCTGTTATCGCCCTTTGGGCATAGTTCCAAATTGCCCTCCAGAATGGTTGGATCAATTCACAACTCCATTAATGTCCCAACTCTGCCTCATCCCCTCCAGCATTCATAACTTAGTACATTGCTGACCTGTTAGCCAATCTGCTAGGTGTGAGGTGATACCTCAGAGTTGTTTTGATTTGCACCTCTCTGATTATAAGAGATTTACAACACTTGTTCATGTGCTTATTAATAATTTTGATTTCTTTGACTGAAAATTGCCTATTCATGTCCTTTGCCCATTTGTCAATTGGAGAATGGCTTGATTTTTTGTAGAATTGATTTAGCTCTGTAAATTTGAGTAATTAGACTTTTGTCAGCGGTTTTAGTTATGAAGGTTGTTTCCTAATTTGTTATCTTTCCATCTCTTGACAGAGAATTAATGAACTCAAGAGTCCAGATTGAAGCATATTTTTTTCTTTCTTTTTTTTAAGAGGTAAAGAAGAACAAGGCTAATGCAGAAATTTGTTTTGCATTTCTATACATATTTATAATGAGTTTTATTTTTTTGCTTTCTCAATGAATAGGTGAGAGATGCAGAGAATTTGGAATTGAAAATAAACTGAATTTTAAAAATTTTTAAGGAAGTGACAAAAGCAGAATAATTTATACACTATTTTATAATTCAACAAAATTAACAATGAACTATACACTGTAAAGGCAAAAGTTCGAGAATACTTAACAATTATGATCAATGGAATTGCCAAACATGATTCTAGAGGTTCTATGATGATTTAAGTATACCTGCCTACCTCCTGATGGAGAAAGGATGGTTGTAAAATCAGACCTATGTGTTTTGGAGATGACTAATAGGGGAATTTGTTTTGCTTAACTGTGAATATCTGTTACAATTGATTTCATTTTCTATTTTTTCCCAATGGAGGGGAGATTTTTGTTAATTAAAAAAACTCACACGGAAAAATTATGTATCGGTGGTGGGGATCAGATTCCTTCTCCCCTACCTTTCCCCACTTCTTTGTAGAAGGGTATGGAGGGGTGAAGGATAGAAAAAATAAATATGAGACTATGAGAGAGAAAAATATACATTTTACTATCATAATATTGAAAGAGAAGAGGAAGAACCTTACCCATAAAACAAGAGAGGATAGAGGAATGAATTAAAAAGCAGAGTCCAAACAAGATTTCTTTTTAGATGAAAGATTTGAAACATATACATTCATACAGAATTAAATGAGGGGATGGAGGCATAGGCAAGGTAAAGTGGTACTCCTCCAAGATCTAGAAGATGTTTACCATGTTACTGGACTGAATTCTTGCTAGGAATGATCCACAAAAAGTACAGCCTGCTCAGCAAAAGGAAAAACAAGGCCTGCAGTTTGGGGGCAGGCCAGAAGCATATCATATTTGAGTTCTCTACTGCTCTTGAATCAGTGCAAAAGGAGGCCCAGTCTTATTCCAGGCCTGTCTAGATCCACACTGGAACACAGTAATGGGGACAGGTGGAAATGGCAAGTTTTATCTCCCAATACTTTGCTCTGGATAACAGTTCCATAGTAGGCTTAAGAGGCAAAAATTTGGCTAATATTTCATGGAGGGCATGAAATAAAAGGGTTAAAAGAATTTTTAAATGTGAAGGGGAAGGCCTTGGGGCAGGGGGTCCCCAAACTTTCTACACAGGGGGCCAGTCCATGTCCCTGAGACCATTGGAGGGTCAGACTATAAAAACCTAACTGTAACCCCAACCCTAACTCTAACCTTAACCAGGCAGCAGTCTACACTGTGCGGAACCCCCTCTTCCAGATCGCCACTCATCATGCTGAGAACTTCTATTGTGCAGCCACATAATCCTTTGTGCAGCGCCTCATTCTAAGGCGCCATGCAAAGGATGTCACCGGATGTAGTGCTGTATGTGAGTGATGCCACGTACAGCTCCTCTCACTGACCACCAATGAAAGAGGGGCCCCTTCTAGAAGTGCGGTGGGGCCAGAAACATGGCCTCAGGGGGCCGCATGTGGCCCGAGGGCCGTAGTTTGGAGACCCCTGCCCTGGGGTGTACAAGGAGAAAGCAGGAAGTTCAGAAGCCAGTAGCAGCAGCTGTGTGGCTCCAAACACAGAACAAAGTTTCATTTCCAGCATTTAGCCCAGCCTGTAGAGAAATAATCAGGGCAGGAATCCTTGGCTAAATGAGGAGCCTACAATTCTTCCAATATGATCTTAAAAGTTTTGACTTTGGGGCAGCTGGGTGGTTCAGTGGATTGAGAGCCAGGCCCAGAAAAAGGAGGTCCTGGGTTAAAATCTGGCCTCAGACACTTCCCAGCTGTGTGACCCTGGGCAAGTCACTTGACCCCCACTGCCTTAAAAAAAAAGTTTTGGTTTTATTTAGTAGCAGTCTAATCTCACAGACTTAAACTCAGGCCAGGAACTAAAAGAGTTCAAAATGTCTTCATTCAGACTACTTCGGAGATGCTGAATGCTTGCAAGTTCCCAGCCTATCTCTGAGATTCTGGAATAATGCAATACTGTCAATACTCCAAGAAAGCAGTAACAAGAACAGTCTAGGCCTTCCCTCCAGAAGTATGGCAGATCCCAGCCCTAATATTAAGTCTGAAGTAAAAAGGAGACTGGAAGAACAGGCAAACAAAAAAGAATCCTACCATAAAGAGCCATTGTCATGGTAGAAAAACTGAAGACAAACCCAGAACAAAAATATATCTCCAAAACATTACCTTACATAGTTTGGGCAAAAATTCAACTAGATTGCCTAGAGGGGATAAACAGTTTAAAAGAATTTTAAAATGTTTTAATAAATGAAACGATAGTGCTTGAGGAAAATATTGAAAAGAAATGAAAGTTATGGAAGAAAGAAATGGAAAAAGAACTGAGCTACACCCAAGAGGTACTATTAAGACAAAATTCTGGTTTGAGCATACTCAGAAAATTAAGAAAGGTAATGTATTAGTGTGTGGCCTACACAGATTTTCAAACTACCTTTTTCAAACTGTACACAGCTTTTATAGACAGGAGTAAACAACTTCCAAACAAGGGCAAAAAATGCTTATTGGTACAAACCTAAAGAACTAGCTTTTATGTAAAACCCAGTTGAAGTGCTCGTTGGCAATAAGAGGGAGGAAGGGTGGAAAAAATATGAATCATGTAACCATGGACTAATATTCCAAAATAAATAAATAAATTTTAAACAATAACTAGGTTTTATGTCACCTCAGCTTTTCTTCATGAACAAGGTTATTTCCAGACCATCACTGTAGCACAGATTAGCTGTGTATGTATCCAAAAGTAATACAAAGCTTGCCCAAGCCACAAACTCCTTCAAATTAGAACAGACCAAATAGAAGCTAATGACTCCATAAGGAAATAAGAAATATTAATATATAAGGTCAAAAGATGGGGAAAAATAGGAGAAAATGGGAAGTATCTCAGAGTAAAAACAACTGACTGGAAAATAGATTGAGAAAAATAATTTAAGAATCAACTGAATGCTTTGACCCAATAGAGAGCCTAGAGATCCTATTTCAAGAAATCTTAAAAGAAAACTGCTGCCCAAATTAGAGGAAAAATAAGAAATGGGGAAAATGACCATTCATCTCCTAAAAGAACCTCAAAATAAAAACTGTCAGGAATATAACATAGCCAAAATCAAGACTTTCAGGTTAAAGAAAAAATACAAGAGGCCAGATAGAAAGTATTCAAGTCCTAGGGAACCACAGCAAGAACTCTAACAGAGTTGAGAACTTGGAATACAATAGTCTAAAATACAAAGGATGCAGCTTGCAGCCATGAGTAACTTGCCTAGCAAAACTGAATATAATGCTAAAGCAGAAATATACTAGGATTGGGGAAAGGGAGAGGAAGAAGAGAGAAAATCATATCACACTAATGGAAAGTACAACTAATGGAGAGGGCCACTAGGTTGGGCAAGTCACTTAACTGTTTGCCTAGCCCTTGCCCTTCTGTTTTAAGAATTGTTACTAAGGCAGAATTAGTGGAGGAAGGGCAACACTTGACCTTCACCCTTACAGGAAGAAAAGAATGCAGGCTATGTTTTCTCTCTGCTCTCAGACTTATATTTCAATGAAAGGGACAGAGGAGGGAAAGGGGATAAAAGAAAGGGGCAGCTGGAGTAAAGTTGGGACAGATTAAGGCTGGGATGATGAACTGATGGCATGCATGCCAAAAGGGCAAGGCAGAGTCCTCTCTGTGGGCAAGTCTGCAGTCACCCACCAGTTTGGTACTAGAGAAAGCCAGAGGGACTGGGGGGGGGGGGGTGGGAGGGGAGAGGAAGGGGAAGGGAACCTGTTTTCCTCCCTCTCTCCATGCACCTGAGGACATCCCTCACTTCACCAGCCCCTCTGCCCAACAGCCCAATGGGAGTGCTTCCCCCATCTGGAATAAGGTGGGGCATGGCAACTAGTGGGGGGGGGCACTCTGACAGGGGGAGGGACAATACAGACATAGAACTAGGTCTGGGGGAGGGCATTTTGGAAGGGGGAGGGACAATACAGACATAGCACTAGGTCTGGGGGATTGAGGGCTGGGGGCCTGGCCTTCCATCTCCAAAAGGTTCACCATCACTGGATTACGGGATAGTTTATTCAGAAGCTAAACTTTTAAAGAAGGGTCAGAAAACAAAGAAAGGGAAAGGTATAAGACAATAGGATGGGGGGGAGGGGGTTAATATACATTTAGCAATAATAACTTTGTGAGGGACAGCTGGTAGCTCAGTGGATTGAGAGCCAGGCCCTGAGATGGGAGGTCCTGGGTTTAAATCCGGTCTCAGACATTTCCTAGCTGTGTGACCCTGGGCAAATTACTTAACTCCCATTGCCTAACCTTTACCACTCTTCCGTCTTGGAACCAATACACAGTATTGTCTCCAAGATGGAAGGTGAGGGTTTAAACAAAAAATAACTGTGAATGAATAGGATATACTCCATTCATCAAACAGAAAAGGTTAGCTGAACGGATTAGAAAGCAAAATGTATTATGTGGTTTTCAAGAAAAAAGACTTGAAGCAGAAAGATACCACAGAGTTAAAATATAGGGCTGTAGCTAAATCTATTATATATCCTCTCTGTATCAATTATGATCTCAGAAAAAGCAACAATACAAACAGACCTAATTAAAAGAGATAAGGAAGATAAGTATTTTGCTAAAATGTATCAGAGACAATGAATTAATAAAATGTTAAATACACCAAATAGCATAGCATATACATTCTTAAGGAAAAGTTAAGTGACTTATATGGAAAAAAACACTTGTACTATAATATTGAGATACTGGGGGACCCACTCTCAGATTTAGATAAATCTAACAAAAAAGAAATTATGTACTTGAACAGAATTTTAGAAAAGTTAGATGTGACAGACCTCTAGAGACTATTAAAACAGAATTTTCTGGAATGATTCAAGAGAATTTCTTTTTTGAAAAGAAAACCATCAGAAGAAGGTAATAATATCAAAATTTGTGGCATAATTAGATTAAAAAAAAATGTGTGCAAAGTACTAACTATTCCCAAAGAAATGAAGTGCAGTGAGGGAGTTGAAGAACGGAACTAGAATAAAAATATGGCATAATGAAAGGACAATTAGAAGATAAGTAAAAGGCAGGATGACTTTTTCAAATGCTAGCCAAGATAACTACCTGAGCAGAGGCAGGTGGCCAGTTCCCCCACATCTGCTCCAGAAAAAAAAAAAAAACTTGAAATTTGCATCAGAATAAAACTACACTATTTCTACCTTCCAAAATATGACTGGATAAAATCTATGCCTTCTACTTACAGTCACATCTTGGTACAAAAGTCTTCTCTCATTCCCTCACATGAAGACTATTTTCATAAGTATCCTTTCTGGTGTTTTTTTTCCTATTTCAAGTCTCTATTTACTACTACTATCCATCTTCACTCTGCTGCCAAAGATTTTCTGATAGGGCAGATATGACAAAATCACTAAACTTGTCTCCTCCTTAGTAAATTTCCATTGGCTCTTTTTTACCTCTATGATCAAAGATAAATCTTAGACCTTACTTCCCTCTCCTTACTCTTTACAATAGATGTTTCTCAGAAATAACACTCCATCTCTGAACTCCATGCCTTTTCACTTATGCTCTATCTCCTGTCCCCTTTAAGGTTCCCCACTTCCTTTTATATTTTTGTTTACTTTTTAAAAAAATCCTTCCCTTCTGCCTTGGAATCAACAACGTGTTGATTCCAAGGCAGAAGAGCACTACGGAGCTAGGCAATGGGGGTTAAGTGACTTGCCCAGGGTCATACAGCTAGAGGTGTCTGAGGCCAGATTTGAACCTAGGACCTCCCATCTCTAGGCCTGCCTCTCAATCTACTGAGCCACCTAGCTGCCCCCTTCCTTTAATATTTAGCTCAAATTATACCTTCTTCAGGAGACCCATTTTTTTCTTATCTCCTTTTTTTTGCTGGTCTTCCTCCTGACCCATAATAATAAATGGAATTACTAACTTTAACCAGAGGAACAAAGAAAATGAAGACTCCTAACTTAATACTATCTTTAAATTATTAAATGTGAAATATTCAGGCAAACAATGTGGGGGAGGGCTTACACTGAGAGATCAGAGAATTATTATCAATGTTGTTACTAATACTGACTTCATTAATCTGAGGAAGAACTATACCTTCTACTCATCAGAAGAAAGGTAATAGCTTTGCAGAATACATAACTATGGCCAATATTGTTGACTTGTTTTACCTACTTGTTTGTTATAAGAGGAGGAAGCAGGGGAAAAGGTGAGTTTGTGGGTAGTAATAAACATGGGGGAAAAAAAGCAAAGTTGTGTTTTATTCACTAAAATTAATTTATACTTAGTTGTAAATGCTAGTGATATTGATGATTTTCAATATTTATGTTTTCAATCAAAATTTGCCATTTTAAAAAAGAGATGGAATTCAATGGACTCTACCCAATGTCCTCATGCTTTGGTTGATGATTTCTAATGGATAAAGTCATTGAGAAAAAAGGGGAAATAAAAGAATGCAATATGAAAAGGTAAACTGAAATTACTGTTGCAGGAACTAAGAATTATTAAGTATGAGGCCAAAAAACGAATCACAAGTCAATCTTATCCTCACACTATAGAAGCACTTATAGAATAGTACATAAATTAAGGGAAAATGGCTAATAATGAAAAAAACGACAAATGAGGATTAAAAGAAACAGAAACATTTCAAGATTAGATGAAAAAGCAGGGTAACCACAGGCTTACTTCATAGTCATATAAGGTTCCTTTATAAATTATGGCAGAACATTTACATTATGTTATGATATACAACAGGCTGGTGGTATAAATTACACTCAGAATACAGAGAGATAATTCAAAACAGTGCTAAAAGCTGAATGAAAGATCAGTATATTGCTGACTTCTATTATCTTAAATCTTGGTTACAGATTTTATGTCTAACTTGTGCAAGCTAGAGAAAATGAAGATTCATAATTTAATAGTGTTTTGAAAAATATTATTTTATGTATCGCATGACATAATTGTGCTTTGTAAAATCTCCCCTTTTATTACCATAAAAATCTTACTTTGTGGTGACTGTTGCATTTTAGACTTCTTTTGTTTTCCTTTTTCACTGCCTTCTGATTTTGTAGAGAAAAAAACTGCTGAAGCAAATTCTCGAAGTCCCCATGCTTTTAGCTGCATAGTCTGAAAAAAGTAATAATAGATATTTTTCTTTCTTTTTTTTTTTAAACCCTTACCTTCCCTCTTGGAGTCAATAATGTGTGTTGGTTCCAAGGCAGAAGAATGGTAAGGGCTAGGCAATGGGGATTAAGTGACTTGGGGCTGGGAAGTGTCTTGAGGCCACATTTGACCTCTCATCTCTAGGCCTGACTCTCAATCCACTAAGCCACCCAGCTGCCCCCAATAGATATTTCTTAACAGAATTTTGGTCAATTGATTTCATTCTGTTGTTTTATACTCAGAACATAAGAACTTATCTTCTTACTGACAAAATGCTATTGCTTCTTTCTGCTTTTTTAAAACTTTACATGAACTAGAAATAAAAAAATATATAGTGGCTTTTATAAACACAAAGAAAATATGAATTCAACTACTTTTCTAGTAGAAATGTCTTCCAATGGTTCAAAAAAAAAACCCTTCAGGCTCTTGTTCTGTAAAAATTCACAAGCTCTAAACCAAATTATTTTGTGATTTGACACCTCTTAGATTTTATTCCTTTTCCTCTCCTTTATTAACAAATCATTTTATATGTGTACCTATGAACACAAATTTTACTGACACAAATATTCACATTTTATAGAAGACGCTCGAGCAAACACAATCTTCTTTCTTACTGGCTTGTGTAAAAAAGTGTGGTTGCCAACGACTGACTTGGTATACTGTCTTGACTAAGGGGACTGACAATCAGGAAACATACCCTAGCAACATTGGGTAAAATGACCAACCAAAACTTATTTCAGTTTTCCCTCTTGCTAATCAACTTATTTCGATTTTCCGTCTTGCTAAACGCAAGACAGAAGGTATTTTAAGTCATCTAAGTCATTAGCAAATTGGACAAAGATTATGTCCATAAATCAGGTTGTAAAATAGGAAGGGAAATTTCTGTCCTTGCCCTGGCTAAGCAGAATTCGTTTCTCCTTTTATAAACCAAAATACGAGTCAAAGTCGAATTAGGGGACAGTTTCAGGAAAGACAAGGCTCACGTGACAGTCCGTACGCTAGAGGGAGGCTTTCCGCACATGCGCACAAGAACTAAAAAACCCAAACAAACCGCTCCCGCTCCCTTTCCCCTCCCCCTCCAGGCCCGACCCACCTAGACTGTAAGAGAAGTTACCGCACTAGAATATCCCAGAGGATCCCGTAGCAGGGCTGCCTTCGGAGCCTCTAACCAATCCCTCTGCCTAAACAAGCTCTTCCCGACCTTACCTTCGACACTGCCTCTCGGCCCAGTCGCAAGGTAGAGGGAAAGGCCATGGCAGTAGAGTTGGAGGGCACTCCGGGAGAAGAAAATACGTCCAGAGGACGTCGACCGGGCGCCCCCCCACCCCCCGGAGCTACAGCCCAAGCTCACTTCCCCTCGCCTAGGTGCGGGCACGACTGGCCAATCCCAAGCCGGGGGCGGAGTTAGAGCCTGCTTATTTTCCTTCCACCCCCAACCCTGAGTGGGGGCGTCACAGTTCAGGGCCCTTGTGACCCTCAAGCCCCACCCCCCCGGCCACTCCCGCGCTCTTGAGTTACCCGGATAATCCCGCCCCCTCTTGAAAGTCGAACTGGTCACCTTGACCACGTTAAGGGGTGACACCACTGGGCAGGTAGGACAGGGTTTCGGTTTGTGCCGAGGACACGAGTGGCACAAGTCTCTGAAATCAGTCAGTCTCTAATATAAAACGAAGGTAAAATTAAATGATACCTTTGACCGCCCCCTACTTTATGCAGGGAGGAGTGGGAGTAAATTCAAGTGGGTTAATATGTGAAGTATTTTTGGTAACCTTAAAATGATCTATATGAGCATAACTTCAGATTTTTGTGGGCCTTTTTCTACACACCTCCCCTCCCCCAACCCCCACCCTCTAAAACCAAACGAACTGGAGAATTCCACTTATCCAGTAAAGTTCTTTTGACTTCAATTGTCCAAATGTATCAGGCAGAATTCCTTCTCCCCTGCCCCAGCTCCTCCTCATATAGAGGAGAGCTTTGTGTCTATTTTGGTCATTTGATCCATGATTTCATCTGGTGTGAATGCACGATCTATTGATACAGAACTCCCATCTTTCTTCACTTTTCCATGGCATGCTGCTATAACTCGAGAACGTGCATCTTAGAGCTCAGGTGTACGCCTTTTATGGATACCAACTAACACTTAAGATAGAAGGTTTTTTGTTTGCGTTTTTAATTATTTAAGTTTTATGGATAACTTTTTAAAAAATTACATCAAGTCAGTTACAGACATATCTCTCTGTCCCTACCCTAACTACTAATCCTTCCATTTTAAGAAAAACAGTAATGAAAAAGCAAAAACATCCAAAACAACGAAATCATCTGATCAGAAAAGTGCAATTCTGTAAAGCTTAGTCTTGCTTTGTCTCCAAATAAAGGTAGACAAGCATTTCTTTATCTCCTCTCTAGGGTTGTTTGGTTCAGCTTTGTTTTAGTCTTCTTTTCCTTTACATTATAACAGTTATGGATTTTGTCCCTGTTCTATTTACTTCACTGTATGAGTTCATAAAAATGTATGTTTCTCCAAATTCCTCATTTATTGTTTCTTACTGCATATTATTCCTTTACATTCATGTATTACAATTTCTTTAAACATTATTCCATCAATGTGTGTACCACTTTATTTCCTTTCTATTTCCTTTATTTCATTGCTAACACAAAAAATGCTGCTTTTGATCATTTTGGTATATATGTGCAGAATTTCTGCTTTTGACTTCCTTGGATTATGTAACAAGCAGGAGGAATCTGATTTTTTTTTAAAGTATATTAAAAAAAGTCATTTTTTCTCATAACTCAAAATTGTTTTCCATGAATGTATAATGTACCTGTTCTCCTGTATCTCCTCACATGGGCTATTATCAGTTTTTCATCATTACCATTTTTCTGGGCATGAAGCTTAAAGTTGTTTTAATTTGTATATCAGTACATTGGACTCTCATGGCAGTTGTCAATTCTTTTGAAAACAATTCTAATATTTTGGTTGTCTATTGGTCTTCTCTATTTGTGTGAGTTCCCTATATCTTGGCTTTCAGGCCCTTATCAGAGATATTTGATTTTTAAAAAATTCCCCTAATTCACTTTCTCTGCAATTCAGTCTTAAAGCACCTTCCCTAAAGCACCAAGTGACTTCAGAGTCATATGGACAGTATATGTCAAAGGAAGATAACTTGAACCCAGGTTTTCCTTGTTTCAACACCAGATTTCTCATTTCATGCTGCAAGTTTTTAATTTCATGTTGTTGAAACTTTTTTTTCTTTTGTGATCTCTTCTTTACTTGGTTTCTCTGCCCTAGTTATAGTTTTGAAAGATACATACTTCTATGCCCCTGTCTCTTTTTGTGATATGACCTTTTTTATAGGGCACCTGGGCCAGTTAACTTCTCAGTATTTTAGGTAGCTTTTTTCTAAGACTAAAGAAGTGATGCTGGAGTTTCTTTGCCTGGGAGTTTCCTAAACCAATGAAATCAAAGGTCCAATCCCCAGCTTTATCACTATGACTTATTTATATTTCCTTTGTATATTCCTTGATATTTGGGGATTCCACACTTGGTGGTTTTGGTTATTTGTGGGTTGGCCATGGATAATTAAATGGGAAATTTCAGCGATTAACAGTATATGGCAAAAAAAAAATTGTAGACAATGAATATAAGCAAAGAAATTTTTTAAAATGTAGTGTCATAAGTGCATACATAATGTATATTATTTATCTTTTTAATCATTTACTACTATAAGAATCCATACATAAATTTATTATTAACAGTTAAATTTTATTAAAAGGTTGTTTGCTAAAGAGCTATGGGTTACTATTTTGAAATGGATCCCTCAAAATGCATATTAAAACATCTCTGAAGTACCAGTTACACCTATGAGATTGGCTAATATGACAGAGAAGGGGGAAAAAATTCTGGAAGGAATGTGGGAAAATTGGACTAATGCCCTGCTGGTGAAGTTATGAACTGATTCGAGGGAGCACTTTGGAACAGTGCCCAAAGGACTTAAAACCATACAAACCCTTTCAACCAGTCTGTATCCCAAAGAGATTTTTAAAAGGGAAAAGGACACATTTGTATAAAAATGTTTATAGCAGCCCTTTTTGTGATGGCAAAGAATTGGAAACCGGGGGATGTCCGTCAGTTGGAGAATGGCTGAACAAGTTGTGGTATATGATTGCAATGGATTATCACTGAGAAATGATGAGGATGATTTCAGCAAAACCTGGAAAGGTCTGCATAAACTTATGCAAAATGACATGAGCAGCAGAAAGAGAAGAACATGGTACAAAGTAACAGAAATATTATCTGATGAACATTTTTGAATGACACCATTTGCCTCCAGAAAAAGATCTGATGGAATCTGATTGCATGCCAAGACATTCTGTATTTCACTTTATTGCTTCACTTTTTGTTTGTTTGAGTTCTCTTTCACAAATTTACTAATATGTGTAATAAATATATTTGGGGGCTGTATATTGATTGATATTAGATAACTAATGGATCAAGTTTGTCTACCCTCCTCCCTTTATGTCTCCCTTCCTTCCCCTTCCAACTTCTCTCTTCTCCACAGATGGAATGGTGTTTTACACTATTACACATGTTAAATCGATATCAGGTTGCTTGGCATCTTAGGGAAAGTGGGGAAGGCAGGAAGGTGACTCAATACCCTTAAATCCCCCAAAGTTAAAAAGTTTGTTTTTTCATGGAATTGAGAGGGAAATTTTATTATTTTTTAAATGGAAATGCCTCCCTCTTTATCTCTCTTCCGTCCAGATGTAGTGATTTTCTCCAGTAATGATCATTGTATCTTGTGCTTTTTGTAGAATGAAAATCCGTAAACTGTAAGCTGTAAAACAGATGCTGCATTTCTCTATATCTGTGACTGGGAAGACCATAGTATGTGCTATACTAGTCTCTTTCCTAAATACCCTTGTTATAATAACTGAGAAATGAGTTTTTCAGATCATACCAAGAGATTCTGGAAAGTACCACAGCAAATTTCAGAAACATTTAAAGGGAAACTTGTTTTCAGAGGACCTTTTTGATAAATATCCAACTAAAAATGCAAAAATTAAGAAAATATTACTTTGGAATATATGGGTACATATATGTAGGCATTTACTTAATAATCACAATACTTTGAAGTTATAGATCAATCATAAGAAGTCTTTATTTCTCTCCAATGATGATTATCTCTACACTCCTATTAGGATTCCCGTCTACTAGTGTTCCCTGTTCATCCCTAAGTTAGGCTACATTTCTCCTCAAATTCTTCCTCACAAAACACCAACACACTATCCCCTAGATCTGAAAAGACAAGGGGGCCAAGGCTCAAACTACACCTTCCTAAAATTTTAGTCATGGTAGGTATTATGCAAATTCTATGAATTATGTTTAAAAAAACATGTTTTGGAAGCAAAACAAATTCTTAAATTGGCAGTTTTGATATGTGATTCTATATAGTATTATTAACCTTGCTAGGAGATTTAGATATTATTTTATTCAAGTTCCTTGGCATTTTCCAGTATTTGAATATTCACTACCAGCTATAGTTCTCTGGAAATAAATAATACTAAACTTAAAAATTATTTTTAATTGTTATTTTATTTTAATAAGAAATTTACATATAAGTTTTCCAAAGTTATATGATTTCATGTTATCTCCTCTTCTTCCCTCTCCCCTCCCAGAACTGACAAGCAATTCAGTCCGGGTTATACATGCATTATCCATAATATTGTTTTTAAATAAAATTTTCAGATATCAATAATGAATAAAGAATATTAATGTTGGAAGAAACATAAAGTAAATTAGTCATATGGTTACTAGATGTGTTTTAAGTCATTGTCACAATATATTTACAGTAATAACGAACCATGCATTTATTTTTATATGGGGAAATTTTTGTACAGACAACTTCTGAAACCTTTAGTATGATACTGTCTCAAAAAAGATGATTCCTTGTTTACTATTATAGTCACTCATTATTTTTTAATATAATTTAATATAAATTTAAAAAAATATTTTACCATGGTTACTCATTATTTAAAATATTTTCTCAATGATAAAATACAAGATAACATGATTTTGGAAATTCCCAGGAATTCCCAGTACTTCAGTTTCTTCCTTCTCTGAACCCATTTGAATAGTTGTCAGGAATTTGTAAACAATAATAGTTGACCTTTAGCTTGGGAATGGCCACCATGATTTGAAAATGCACCATAATCTAAGACCTAATTCTGAAAATTTCCTTTTTCCTAATACATTTTGAAAACATCGGTGACATAGTGAGGGTGATGTCTTGACTTGTAAGTGAATAGGATATAAGTGAGGCAGAGTTGCACAGTTAGCATCCTCATTTTCTCTTCTACAGTCTTTAAAGTTCAGGTACAAGTCAAGATGACTGATCATGGCCCAGGATGAAGTGAAAGTCATCTTCAGTGGTTGAAAAAGTTCTAAGTGCTATTCTTTATTCATACTTTGAAACAGACAATGAGATGTAGAGATGCTGCACATAGAACTACATTTGTAGATGTACAATGAGATGTAGAGATGCTGCACATAGAACTACACAAATGTAGTACATAGGCTACATTTGAACCTTATAAACGGTGAGTCTTTCTCTACTATCAGCAATGCAATGATCCAGGACAATTTTGAGGGACTTGTGAGAAAGAACACTATCCACATCCAGAAAAAGAACTGTGGGAGTAGAACACAGAAGAAAAACAACTACTTGATCACCTGGGTTGATGATGATATGATTGGGGATATAGACTCTAAATGATCACCCTAATACAAATATTAATAATATGGAAATAGGTCTTAATCAATGACACATGTAAAACCCAATGGAATTACGCATTGCCTACAGGATGGGGGGGGGAGGGAAGAAAAAGAACATGAATCATGTAACTATGGAAAAACATTCTAAATTAAATAAAAATTTTAAGACAAAAAAAAAGATAAAGCCAAAACAGTTATATTTAAACCAAAGCAACTATTCAAACTTAATCTTAAAAACATACACCAAATACATGTTTAGTTATCAGAAAAATGAAAAATAAAAGGTAAGTCCTCACCTGTAGTTGCTTGAATTCTTCTCAGTCAGATAAAGGAAGTAGGCCTAAGGCTTTAAGTAGTTCATTTGTGTGGGAAAGAAGTTCAATTACAAACAAAATTAACTTGCCCCCTGGGCATAAATTGTCTTAGAGCCTAAGGGGGAAGGATACTTTCTTTTTAAAATTTATTTAGTCAATTTAGAACATTACTCCTTGGTTACAAGAATCATATTATTTCTCTCCCTCCCCTTTCCCCACTCTTACCATAGCTGATGCGCATTTTCACTGGGTATTACTTGTGTCCTTGATCAAAACATATTTCCATGTTGCTGGTGTTTGCATTAGGATGTTCTTTTAGAGACTACCTCCCCAGCCATTTCCCCTCAACCCATGTAATCAAGCAGTTGTTTTTCTTCTGTGTTTCTACTCCCACAGTTTTTCCTCTAAATGTGGATAGTATTCTTTCTTGTAGATCCCTCCAAGTTGTTCAGGATCCCTGCATTGCCACAAATGGAGAAGTCCATTACATTCAATTGTACCACTGTGTTTATCAGTCTCTGTGTACAATGTTCTGGTTCTACTCCTCACACTCTGCATTACTTCCTGGAGGTTGTTCCAGTTCCCATGGAATTCCTCCAGTTCATTATTCTTTGAGCACAATATCCCATCACCAACATATACCACAATTTGTTCAGCCATTCCCCAATTGAAGGGCATCTCCTCATTTTCCAACTTTTTTGCCACCATAAAGGGCCCAGCAATGAATATTCTTGTAGAAGACTTTTTCCTTATTATCTCTTTGGGGTACAAACCCAATAGTGGTATGGCTGGATCAAAGGGTAGACAGTCTTTTAGCACCCTTTGGGCATAGTTCCAAATTGCCCTCCAGAATGGTTGAATCAATTCACATCTCCACCAGCAATGCATTAATGCCCCACTTTGCCACATCTCCTCCAGCATTCATTACTTAGTACATTGCTGTCCTGTTAGCCAATCTGCTAGGTGTGAGGTGATACCTTAGAGTTGTTTTGATTTGCATCTCTCTGATTATAAGAGATTTAGAGCACTTTTTCATGTGCTTATTAATAGTTTTGACTTCTTTAACTGAAAATTGCCTATTCACATCCATTGCCCATTTACCAATTGGAGAATGGCTTGATTTTTTGTATAATTAATTTAGCTCTTTATAAATTTGAGTAATTAGACCTTTGTCAGAGGTTTTTGTTATAAAGAATGTTTCCCAGTTTGTTGCTTCCCTTCTAATTTTGGTTGCGTTGGTTTTGTTTGTACAAAAACTTTTTAATTTGATGTAATCAAAATTATTGATTTTACATTTTGTAATTTTTTTCTAACTCTTGCTTGGTCTTAAAATCTTTCCTTTCCCAAAGATCTGACATGTATACTATTCTGTGTTCACCTAATTTGCTTATAGTTTCCTTCTTTATGTTCAAGTCATTCACCCATTCTGAGTTTATCTTGGTGTAGGGTGTGAGATGTTGATCCAAACCTAATCTTTCCCATGCTGTCTTCCAATTTTCCCAGCAGTTTTTATCAAATAGTGGATTTTGGTCCTAAAAGCTGGGATCTTTGGGCTTATCATAGAATATCTTGCTGAGGTAATTTACCCCTAGTCTATTCCACTGATCCTCCTTTCTGTCTCTTAGCCAGTACTATATTGTTTTGATGTCCACTGCTTTATAGTATAGTTTGAGATCTGGGACTGCAAGGCCTCCTTCCTTGGCATTTTTTTTTCATGATTTCCCTGGATATCCTTGATCTTCTGTTCTTCCAAATGAACTTTGTTATGGTTTTTTCTAATTCAGTAAAAAAAGTTTTTTGGTAGTTCAATGGGTGTGGCACTAAATAAATAAATTAATTTGGGTAGGATGGTCATTTTTATTATTTTAGCTTGTCCTTCCCATGAGCAATCAATGCTTTTCCAATTGTTTAGGGCTAGTTTTAATTGTGTGGAGAGTGTTTTGTAGTTGTGTTCATATAGTTCCTGTGGTTGTCTTAACAAATAGATTCCTAAGTATTTTATGTTGTCTAGGGTGATTTTAAATTGAATTTCCCTTTCTAATTCTTGCTGCTGAGATGTGTTGGAAATATATAGAAATGCTGATGACTTATGTGGGTTTATTTTGTATCCTGCAACTTTGCTAAAGTTGTTGATTATTTCAACTAGCTTTTTGGTTGATTTTCTGGGGTTCTTTAAGTAGACCATCATATCATCTGCAAAGACTGATAGCTTGGTTTCCTCATTGCCTATTTTAATACCTTCAATTTCTTTTTCTTCTCTAATTGCTATAGCTAGTGTTTCTAGTACAATGTTAAATAATAGAGGTGATAATGGGCATCCTTGTTTCACTCCTGATTTTATTGGGAAGGCTTCTAGTTTGTTCCCATTGTAGATGATGTTTGCTGATAGTTTTAGATATATACTGTTTAGGAAAGGCCCTTCTATGCCCTTCTATCCCTATGCTTTCTAGTGTTTTCAATTAGTGTTGTATTTTGTCAAAGGCTTTTTCTGCCTCTATTGAGATAATCATGTGATTTTTGTTGGTTTGTTCGTTGATATGATCACTTATGTGGTTGATTTTCCTAATATTAAACCATCCTTGCATTCCTGGTATGAATCCTACATGGTCATAATCAATAAGCCTCATGATCACTTGCTGGAGCCTCTTTGCTAGGATTTTATTTAAGATCTTTGCATCTATATTTATTAAGGAGATTGGTCTGTAGTTTTTTTTTCTCTGCTTTTGACCTGCAGGCTTTGGAATCAGTACCATATTTGTGTCATAAGAGGAATTTAGTAGAACTCTTTCTTTGCTTATTCTGTCATATAGTTTGTATAATATTGGGATTAGTTGTTCTTTGAATGTTTGATAGAATTCATTTGTGAATCCATCTGGACCAGGGGATGTTTTCTTAGGGAGTTCTTTGATGGCTTGTTTAGGTAGAATATTTCTTCCTCTGTTAGTCTAGGCAATTTATATTTTTGTAAATATTCATCCATATCACCTAGAGTGCGATATTTATTGCCATATAATTGGGCATCATAGTTTTTAATTATTGCCTTTATTTCCTCTTTATTAGAAGTGAGGTCTCCCTTTTCACCTTGGATACTGTCAATTTGGTTTTCTTCTTTCCTTTTTTAAATTATATTGACCAGTACTTTGTATACTTTGTTTTTTTCAAAGTACCAGCTTCTAGTTTTATTTATTAAATCAATAGTTCTTTGACTTTCAATTTTATTGGAAGGAAACTTTCTCACCAAAAGGCATTTCTACAGGATATATATGGAAAGTAATTATGGGGGAACAGTGTGAGATTTAAAATGGTTGATGTCTTAAACTGTAGTGAGTTAAAATGGTAGAAGATATAAACTGTGATAGATATAAATATGGACTAAACCTGAGTCTTAAGAGAGAGAATCAGTCAGTCAGTCTTTTAACACTCACCACAAGGTCTTCCTAAACAAGGATTCTAGTGACACCAAGCCAGCTCCATCTCAGCTGACTTCACCAGAGAGAGCTCCAGTGAGACCTCCTTAGAGATTGTCCTCCAAGAGCTTCCCTTCTCCAGAGCCTCTCTCAAGAGATTCTTTCCAAGAGATCCTCATCAGAGATCCTCCAAAAGGATTTATACAAAAGGATATCTCTCCTCAAGAGATTCTGCTTTTTCTTATATAGGGGTTTTTCTCCCATGTCACCTCCCCTAAGTCCCTACATCTACCAATCACTGTAGACTCTTTCCAAAGGACTGACCATCTAAATTCCTGCTAAGTTGACCAATCTCCTCAGTAAGTCTAAATCAGAAAAAATGCTGCTGTGTCGACCAATCTCCTCAGTAAGTCTGAACTAGAGAAAACACAGCTGAGTCAACTAATCTCATCAAGAGAAAACTTGCCCGACCCTTTTAGGTACCTAGCATCCCATTGTATCAATTCTAAAAACAGGCCTGGCTCAAAGAACTCCTTGCCTTATTATAAGCATGGGTCCAAGTACTTTGATTGTTTAGCAAGGAGTTTTCTCTCCTAAAGCAGTCTTAAGTACGGGTAGATTAGGGGTCCTCCCATAGCAAGGAGTTTTCTCCCCTAAAGCAGTCTTAAGTATGGTTGGAATAGAGGTCCTCCCATTTCTGATCCTGGCGAGTTCTCACATGAAAATGGGGAATGTTTCTCAGTAGGGAATTTGTTCCAATTAAGAATTCCCCAATGGGGAAATTTTTAACATTCACAAGTCTGAGAGATTTCAAGATTTACAATCCCCCCTGATGATCATTGGGAGACTAGTCTCCCCATTGATCATTTAACATAATCAATTTGTAATCCTAAATGCACTTCTAACTATAGATATACACGATATTCAAATTTCTAAGAGGAATTAGAATAGTGAGAGAGGAAAGTAAAGAAAAGAAAGCAAAACCAATGTTTTGCTAGGCGCATTGACAGAAAGCCAAATTAGGGGCAGTCCCTTTTGGCATAAATGTGTACATTTACAATAAATGTTTGATCAAAGTTTAGTTCAATCAATCATATACAAAGTTCATTCTTGATCTTCTTGATGAAGTGTAGGTTTTCCGGCATTTTTCTGCAACAGTTCATTCTCTGGATATAAAAGTTTCAAGCTTCTTTCTTGACGCTCTTCTCTTGAACAAAATCAAAATCTTGAATTTTTATAAAAGTACAATCTTAAACAAAAAATCAAAATTCTTGGATTTTTATAAAAATACAATCTCAAACAAAAAAAATTCAAAAATCCTTAGATTTTAAATTAAAATACAATCCCCCCTGAAGTAGGTGTTAAAAAACATCAAGTTTAGCTCAGAATGCAATGTTCAGTTATGGGGGTGTATGAGTCAATTATCAAAAGACGAGAAAAAACAATAAAAAACAAAAGGGAAAATTCAAAATAGGTCCTTGTATAGGTCCAATTTAAAGTAATTTCTATCCCACAAGTATGTAGGACAGAATGCAGTAATATTTCATTTAGCCATTCGTAGCCAAGACTACAGGAAGTTGCCATAATATAAGAAGAGAATAATTAGAATTCTATTTTGATAGGGAAATGTCATTCCCTCATATGATTTTTTTCTTCATTCTCAGGGATATAGGGAGCCAGCATGATAGTCAAATTTTGTACTTGTATGAGTACTTCGCAGAGAGTGTAGATACAAGGAAGTCCTACGACTTAACGTATGTCAAGTGTCTCAACCTCGAATCTCACATTAGTATTTCCTGTGTGCTCTTTTTTTGGCACTATTCAGATTAAGTCTATGCTCCTTATTTTTTATCCCATTTCCTGGAATCAGACACAAACATTAATCACAGTCCTATAATATTTTATCAATAAATGGCAGGTTCCCATAGTTTAAAGCTTTTAGGTATATATTGATATTATAGCAAGAATATATATTAACTTCTTTTACTGCAGGAAAAAATATTAATATTAATTATGTGTACCTTCAGTAAAAAAAATCAAATATTCTAATCAAAATAAAGAAAAGAAATAATAAAAATAAGGAAAAAATCAGTAATTCAATGTGTTCTAAAAAAAAAACCAACAGCATTCACTTGTCTAAGGATTATTATCTCCAATGCATGTGATAGGTTTCAGTCAATCAGTCTCAGCAGAAGATGCTTTCTTCACATGTGAGCAGTGAATCCAAGAGTCCTTTTCTCCAATCTTTATGGATGTTGGAGTAGTTAACAATATTTGGAATGGTCCTTCCCACGAAAGGTGAGTTGCTCCAGTATGCTTGAAATTCTTAATATAAACTTTATCTCCTGGATTCAGGTCATGCAGAGAAAAGTCTAGTGGTCCAGCTTGTACTGCAGCTCCGGATTCATGAAGTTCACGTAGTGTGTGCTGTAACTCCTGTATATAGGAAGCAATAGTAATATCTCCCCCTAATATATGCCGGGGAGAAAGGTTTAGCCTGTATAGGTGGATGTCCAAAAAGCATCTCAAATGGTGAAATATGTAAGTCTCCTCTAGGCCTGCTTCTAAGATAAAATAGGGCCAGAGGGAGAATTTCAGGCCATTTTAAATGGGTCTCAGTTCATAATTTGCCAATCATAGTTTTAAGTTCTTTGTTCATCCTCTCTACTTGGCCTGAGCTCTGGGAATGATATGGAACATGAAATTTGGGAGTTATTCCCAAGCAAGAATATATCTGATCTAGAACAGAATCAGTAAAATGACTCCCTCTATCGGAGTCAATACGTGCTGGTAGGCCAAAAGAAAGAATAAATTCTTTTAAAAGTATCTTTGCAACAAAATCCACCGTGGCTCGGGTTGCAGGAAATGCTTCCAGCCATCTGGTTAGTTGATCTACAATTACTAGACAAAATTTATAACGTCCAGCCTTTGGCATCGTTATGAAATCTATCTGTAGATGTTCAAAAGGTGTGTAAGCCAGAGGACGTCCCCCAAAGGCTTTTCCATGATATGCATGTTGGTTATATGCCTGGCAAATGGAGCAGGCTGAACATACTTTAGAGGCTATAGTAGTTATCCCAGGGGCTATCCATACTCTCTTGACAGAGTCCATGATGCCCTGGGTGCCAAAATGACCATTTTTATGAATAGATTGGCAAATTTGGTTATAGAAACTTCTAGGGAGCAGGGGTTTTCCTTCAGATGACACCCACACTCCATTAATCTGTTTTGCTTTGAATTTTTGTTTCCATTTTTCCTCTTTTCATTATAGGAAAGTGGTAAATTTAAATAGTTAGTAGTTGTTAATGTTAAAATTAATCCAGGTCCTTCTATGGCTGCTAGTTTTGCAGTGGCATCTGCTCAGTCATTTCCTCTAGAGACAGAGTCAGAGCCACCTGTATGGGCAGAGGAATGAACTACAGCTAGGGCTTTAGGCAGTTTGAGAGCAGAAAGAACTTCATTAATAATTTCTGCATTAGCTATGGATTTTCCAGCTGAGGTTAAGAATCCTCTCTGGAGCCATAGTATCCCGACTGAGTGACAAATGCCAAAAGCATATCTAGAATCCATATAAATTGTTGCCTTTTTATCCTTGGCAATTTTACAAGCTTGCTTCAGAGCTATGAGTTCTGCTCCTTGAGGGCTAATGTTAGAAGGTAGTGAAGCTGACTATTCAGTGGCAAATTCTGAGACTACGGAAGCTCCAGTGTAACGTATGCCATCCCTTATAAAAGAGGAAGCATCAGTAAATAAAATCAGATCTGCATTGTCTAAGGGAGTGTCCAAGAGATTATCTTGAGGCTTTTCTGCCATGGACACTAATGTTTCACAATTGTGTAATGGTTCTCCTGAAGTTGGTAAATCTGGAAGGAAGGTGGCAGGGTTAAGAGTAGTACAACGTTTTAAAGTAATGTTTTCACTATTTAATAAGGTTATTTCATATCTTGTAATTCTCTGATCTGAGAATGCCTGTGTTCTATGTTTTATCAATAATGCTTCTACCTCATGTGGGCACATTATTGTTAATGGACATCCCAATACTAAATCAACAGTTTTTGTTACTAGTAAGGCTGTAGCAGCTACTTCTCTAAGACATGGTGGTGCTCCTGCTGCTACTGGGTCCAATTTAGCAGAATAATAAGCAATTGGGCGCTGAGAAGGTCCCAAAGTCTGAGTTAACACGCCAGAAGCTGCTCCTCTTTTCTCATGCACATACAAAGTAAATGGCTTGTTGTAATCTGGGATGCCTAGAGCAGGGGCAGACATGATAGCCTTTTTTAGATCTGATAGAGCTGACAAGTGTTCAGGCTCTAATTTGAGGGGTTCAGGAACTGAATCCTTTGTTAATGCTATAAGGGGTTTAGTAATTTCCCCATAGCAAGGAATCCATTGTCTGCAAAACCCTGTTGCTCCTAAAATTGCTCTCAACTGTTTCTTAGTAGTAGGAGCTCTTAAATTTTGAATATTCTCAATTTGTTTTGGAGAAATATAACGAGTACCCGCAGTCAAGATGAATTCCAAATATTCTATTTTAGGGAGACACCACTGAACTTTATCCTTCGAGATTTTATGTCCTCTTTTGTACAGTTCCATAAGAAGGTGTTTGCTATATTCTTAACATATTTTTGCGTCTCTTGAAGCCAAGAGTAGATCATCTACATATTTGATTAATTTACTATTTTTAAATGCTATATTGTCTGTGTCTTGGCTCAAAATTTGCTCAAATAAACTCAGACTTTCCACATAACCCTGTGGCAGCCGACTCCATGAATATTGTGAGCCCTTCCAGGTAAAAGAAAATATATGCCTGGAGTTCTCATGTATAGATATGGAAAAGAAAGCTGAACACAAGTCTACTACTGTAAAGTATATAGCTGTGCTAGGAATAGAAGAAATAATAGTATTTATGTTAGAAACTATGGAGTGTCTCTTTATAACGTGATTATTCACTGCCATCAGATCCTGTACGAATCTATAGAGGTGCTTGCCATCGGGCCCTCTTTTTGGTTTTTTAACTGGCAGGATGGGCATGTTGTATTCAGATTTGCAAGTGATTATTATTCCATGTTCTATTAATGAGTTAATAACTGGTGTAATACCCTCAATTGCCTCTTTTGAGAGGGGATACTGAGGGATGGAAGGAGGTGGACTAGATTTAGTTTTTATTTGCACAGGAACAGCAGATTTAAGTAAGCCTACATCAGAAGATGTGGCCCAAAGAGACTCTGGTATATCTTTAGGTATTTCAAAAGTGGAAGGCTCTTTTGCCTCCTGGTTTTCCGAGAGAAGTACAGGGAGTAAATTTAAAGATTCCTCTGGTACTTCCAATGATAAAGAACCATCTGGTGAACAAGTTATTGTGGCTCTGAGTTTGCATAGAAGGTCTCTCCCCAGCAAATTTAAAGGGGAGTCAGGCATTAAAAGTGTAGCAGTCCACCCCTAGCTATGGGCAAGGGGAACGGTTGGTATGTGCAGATTGCCTTAAAAGAGAGCATGCTCAGTCTTGAGCATGCTCAGTATTGCTCATGGCTGGGAAGGCCTCTGACCCTTGAACCGAGCTTCCCCCAGGTTAAGCAGGAAAACAAGTTTCTTTGTTCTCGCCTGGTTAAGAGAAACCACACCTATGCCTTGTCATTAACCAATGAGGATCATCCCTATGTACTGTGTACCAAAGTGTATAAGTAGCCCAGCAAGCTCCACCTTCTCTCTCTCTTTCTCTTTCAGGCTAGCTGATGGCTGTCCTTGCAGGATTGGCCAAGCTCCATCTTTAATCTTTCTCTTTCATCTCTCTGACCTGTGTGGTATTAAATGTGGATCTCTGGACTGGTAAAAGCCTTCGGAAGGGTCCTTTGATCAGAGCTTAGCTGTGGCTCATTGATAATTAATAAAGACTCATTCTGACCACCTCATATCTCTAATTTGACTCCGTCATCCCCCTCGTGGTATCTAAAATTTCTGTCCTATCTCTATCTTCCTACCTTGAAGCTTCTCTCCCCTCTGAGAGAGCTTCAGAAATATTCCCAATTATGAATATACCCAAGTCAACTGGGTTTTATAGAGAATTTAATTAAAATACAATGAGGAATTAAAGAAAAGAGAGAAAGAGAGAAAAAGGAAATAAGTATGAAGGGCCTTAAGCCAACATGGCCTAGACCTGAGTCTTAAGAGAGAGAGATCAGTCAGTCAGTCTTTTATCACTCACCACAAGGTCTGTCTAAGCAAGGATTCTAATGACAGAGTCTCCTCAGAGAGAGTTCCAGCCAGAGTCCTTCTCAAAGAGCCTTCCAGCCAGAGACTGCTTCAAAGGGCCTCTCTCAAGAGCCTCCAGAGGGACAGAGTCCCCTCAGAGGAGCTCCAGTGAGACCTCCTTAGAGATTGTCCTCCAAGAGCTTCCCTTCTCCAGAGCCTCTCTCAAGAGATCCTCCAAAAGGATCCTCATAAGAGATTCTGCTTTTTCTTATATAGGGGGTTTTCTCCTATGTCACCTCCCCTAAGTTCTTCCATCTACCAATCACAGTAGACGTTTTCCAAAGGACAGCTCATTCTGAATTCACTGCTGGGTCGACTAATCCCTTTAGTAAGTTTGAATCAGAAAAAACTTCTGAATAAGTTTTCACCTCTTTGCTCCTGGCAAGTTTACAAGTTGCCTGACCTTTAATAGGTACTTAGCACCCCTTTGTATTACTTCTAAAAATAGGCATGGCTTAAAGAACTTTTTGCCTCACTATAAGTATGGGCCCACGTACCCTCATTGTTTAGCAAGGAGTTTTTTCCCATAAAGCAGTCCTTAAGTAGGTGTGGAGTAGAGGTCCTCCCATTTCTGATCCAAGTCAAGTTCTCACTGTCAAAATGGGGAATGTTCCCAGTAGGGAATTGTTCCAATGGAGAATTCCCCAATGTGGAAATTTTTAACATTCACAAGTCTGAGAAATTTCAAGATTCACACAATGGAACCTTGAAGGAAGCAGTTAGGAGGCTCCAGCTGCCTGGGACTTCATTCTTGGCTGTTTCTTCCTGAAGGTGGAAGACAGACCTCCTTCATCTCCTCTCTGGCCATTGCCTTTTACCTATACTGAGAGCTGAAGAGATATTTGATTTTTTCCAGGAGAGACTTGTCAGCAGTGCTGTTAATATCTACCCTGAGGGGAAGAGAATTTTATTTTATGAATTGATTTTATTTCAAAGCCCTCAATCAACAAGATAACTTAGAATAGGGAGACCCTAATTTCCCTCTTTCCCCCAACCTCTTTTTACTCCCTCTCCCCAAAGAATAAAAGACCGTTTAGTTAAAGTACTAGTTCTGGGATTTGGTTATTAGTGGGAAATTTTTCAACATGCCATCTGTGAGAAGATCTTCATCCAGACAGGTGGGAAGAAAGAAACAGGAAGTAGTGTAGGGGAGGGGCTCAATATTCAGTCTCTTTCTTTGCTTACTTCCTGGTGCAACTTCTCTAAAATTCCCTCCACTATAATTCACCAAGTTTTCATCTCTAGTACAAGGGGAATTCCAAGTTCTTGATTAAGTTAAAATAAACAAAGGAGGACAAAATTCCATTTACACAATATTCCGTTCTAGGCAGTAAAATGAGGGTTGATATCCCCTCTCACAAGAAAGTTGGGGCAACCCCAAATTGATTCATAGAACGATTTTGAAACTGCTGCTGTGTTTCTAAAATCTTAAGGGAACTGAGCATCACAGTAAAAGAACTTGGCTTTGATAACTATACTTGTATAGCAGCAAACAAAACAATTACTAGGAAAAATCCCTTATACTTTAACCAAAACATCTCTACCCCAATCAGATGGACTGATTACCTTGTTGCTTTTGTGTTTCCTGATGGCCCGTATACCCAAAGATGGTGCTTTCAAGAAACCTTGATATTCTGGCCCTGGATCCCTCTTCAGGGTAAATAGTCCCCATTTAACATTTAGTACTTGAATTTGAATGCTGTCTATCTAATAATGCCTCCCAACACCACTGTCAGTGATAACTACCACACAACTACCCTTCTGCCATTTCTAAGGTCCACCTACTTTTTGACATATTTTCTCAGTTTCTCTTAAACACTAACAGAACCCTCTTAAATGTCACTTTGGAGTGCTTTGAACCTAAAGATACCAGAGATTGCTTTCTCTATAAAATTACCTAACTCCAACTAATATAATAGTGAAGCCTGGACTAGCCAGATTTTTATAGGAAGCTGCAGAAGGACTTGTTTCATAATGACTCCTGGTGCCTGGATTAGGATATTCAAGATTCTGTAGAGTACTGGTTTCATGTTTATGTGGGTGTATAGCCTGTAATGTAGTTTTACCTTGGTGGTAAAAAGGAATTTGTACCATTATCATTGTTCCTCATGTATATACTGAAAAAAAGAGGAAGGAAAATGTGCTCAATCTGGGAAACCAGGAGGCAGAGTCAAGATGGTGGTCTAGAAGCAGCAGAAGTATAGACCTCTGAATAGACCCCCTCGTAGGGGACTGAAAATCAAACCTAACAACAAGACAGAGCCAAGGAACCCTCCTGCTGGACTCAATTCAAAAAGTATGCCCCCCCTCCAAAGCTGGAATCCGAGAACACTTGGGTTTAAGGGAAAGGCAGAAGGAAGGTCCCAGGACCCCTCCGGCCCCACCTAGAGCACTAAACCTCCAGCGGCAGCGAGAACCTCTGGGCGGGCAAAGGTGCTGGTCTGGAGTGTGTACCTTTTGGACAGGGCTGTGCCGGGCTCAGAGTGTCGAACACAGACGGCGGGGAAGGAGCTGGAGAGGGAGCATAGAGTGGGCAGCCTGGTCAGAGTGGGGGAGACCCTCCACATTGCTCCAGCCTTCCAGGAGGTTTTGGCCTCAGAGCACACCCAGCCCAACCCAGCTGAACTTAATCCCATCAAAAGTCTTCAGAGGTCAGGGAATCCCAAGATCCAATACCCCTCCCCCACAGATTGCTGGACTTTAATCCAATCAAAAGCCTCCAGAGGACAAGGAAGCTCAAATTCCAACACCCATCCCCCACACACTGCACGGAGAGATCTCCTGACAAAGCTCCAAGAGGGGAGACTGACAGAAAACCCCAAAACCAAAAAAAAAAAAACACGAGGAGCAAGAGCACAGACAAATACAGGGAATAAAGAAGTGGTAAATATGAGCAAACAACAGAAAAAGAAAGAAATTACAATAGACAGCTTCTATATAGGCAACGAACAAATAGCAAATGGAACAGAGGAGGTGGCAAGTAATAAAACAGAAATCCCAGAGAATTGGATACAGGCTTTGGAAGAACTCAAAATGCAATTCAAAACACAATTAAGAGAGGCTGAAGACAACTGGGAAAAGAACTTAAAAACTAAGATAAATCATCTGGAAACAGAAAATAGTGTCTTAAAAGCCAAAATCAACCAGCTTGAAAATGAGGCAAAGGAGATGAAAGGCAAGGCAAAGGAGATGAGAGATGAGGTAAAGAGGATGAAAGATGACCTCCAAAGAAAATCAGACCAGAATGAGAAGGATGACCAAAAAGCTAGGGATGAAATCCATTCTTTAAGAACCAGAATACAACAACTAGAATTAAGTGACCTCACAAGGCAGCAGGACACTATAAAACAAAACCAAAAGAATGAAAAAAAGTGAGGAAAATATGAAGCATCTCATTAAAAAAACAGAAGACTTAGAAAATCGTTTAAGGAGAGACAATTCAATTTGGGAAACTTTCTTAGGCCCTTTATACCTGGGGACTTCTTGAGAACTGTATAGTAAGTAGGCTTAAAAGAAGTGTTCAAAAGATGAATTGGAGAACTAAAGAGTACCAGCCTCTTAAAGAAATTCTCTCATGGGTTTAATCACCTAGAAGGGAAGCCAAGAGCTGGGAGACTATGGAAGGAAGGTTTAAAGATTAAGGGAGGAATGACATAGATAAAACAAACACATAAAAGACAGAGATCTTCAGCATCATGTCAGCCTGCCAGCTCCTTGTCAGAGAGATAGAGAGCAAGCTGCACTAGATAAATCAAATCAAAACATAAATAAATAAAGAGGGAAGAGATGTGAATGAAATCTTAGAAAAATTTGAGTTAATAGATATTTGGAGAAAAATAAATAGGAACAAAAAGGAATACACCTTTTCAGTAGCACATGGTACATTCACAAAGAATGATCATGTACTAGGGCATAAAAACATTGCAAATAAATGCAAAAAAGAAATAATAAATGCAAACTTTTCAGATCATAATGCAATAAAATAATAATTAAAGGTATATGTAGAGGCAAATAAAAATTAATTGGATGTTAAATAATATGATTCTCCAAAATTGGTTGGTTAAGGAACAAATCATAGAAACAATAATTTCATTGAAGAGAATGACAATGAGGAGACATCATATCAAAATCTATGCGATGCAGCCAAAGCAGTACTCAGGGGAAAATTTACATCCCTAAGTGCATATATCAACAAATCAGAGAGGGAAGAGGTCAATGAATTGGGCATGCAAATTAAAAAAAAACCTAGAAAGAAAACAAATTAAAAATGCTCAGATAAAAACTAAATTAGAAATACTAAAAATCAAAGGAGAAATTAATAAAATTGAATGTAAAGTAAAAGAACTATTGAATTAATAAATAAGACTAGGAGCTAGTACTTTGGAAAAACAAATAAATAAATTCCTGGTTAATATAATAAACAAAAGTAAAGAAGAAAACCAAATTAACAGTATCAAAGGTGAAAAGGGCAATTTCATCTCTAATGAAGAAGAAATTAAGATAATTATTAAGAACTATTTGCCCCAATTATATGGCAACAAATATGACAATCTAGGTGATATGGATGGATATTTGCAAAAATATAAACTTCCTAGATTAACAGAAGTGGAAATAGTATACTTAAATAATCCTATATCAGAAAAAGAAATTGAACAAGCCATCAAAGAACTCTCTAAGAAAAAATCTCCAAGGCCAAATGGATTCATAAGTGAATTATAGCAAACATTTAATGAACAACTAATCCCAATACCATACAAATTATTTGACAAAATAAGCAAAGGCGGTGTTTTACTAAATTCATTTTATGTCATAAATATGGTACTGATTCCAAAGCCAGGCAAGTCAAAAACAGAGGGAAAAAAACTACAGACCAATCTCCTTAATGAACATAGATGCAAAAATCGTAAGTAGAATACTAGCAAAAAGACTCCAGCAAGTGATCACAAGAATTATTCACTATGATTTGGTGGTATTTATACCAGGAATGCAAGTGTAGCATTTAAATTAATCTGTAATACTTCAAGTATTATGTTTATCATCTAACAAAACACAACTACGTGGCTAAGTTTTTTCTACCTGCTCAAAAAGCCTGCTCCACCAAAGCTTTGACAGGAAGAAAAATCAGAAAGAGAGAGAGAGAGAGAGAGAGAGAGAGAGAGAGAGAGAGAGAGAGAGAGAGAGAGAGAGAGAGAGAGAGACCTCCACCCAGTTTATATATCCTGTCTATGTCAGTACTTAATGACAGGAAGTGTTTGGGGTTCTGGGAATCGTAGTTTTGCTGGGAATCATAGTTTTGCTAGGGACTGTTGTGGACTGTGCAGTGTTCTCTGTGCTTTCTTATGTGTTAGATGTTAAGCTTTGTACAAGCCATGTTGTTTCTGCTTCTTTGCGTATGCTTTCCTTCATTTGTTATAGCTGTAGGGATATCTGCTGATGTTGCTACCAAGAATTCCTCTTCTTGAGAAACTTGTATCATTGAGTTCTTTTCAATGTGAGGTATAAAGGGAATGTATGATGGATACCAATTCTCATCCCTTTCTGACAGAGTTGCAATATGTAAAGACATTTGTGGTTCATGCAGCTGTTTTGTGTGTTTGTAGCTGTGTTTCCCAATTCCCATTCCTTCCCTTCTCATGTTCTTTCATGTTGGTCTAAGATTTCCCATGTCCTTTTGTGTTAAGCATTCAGGGCTTCCTGAACTTTCAGGTTGCATTTCAGTGCTGCAAGCCTGACTTGGTGATTTTACTGTCAGTGAGGTTGTGATGTTTTTTTTTATTAGCTTTAGGATGGAACTCCTTGACTTCTGGGTTTCGTTTTGATGTTCTGTCATTGCTGGTTGAATTCCCCTTTGTAGCAACATTTCCTAGCATCCCTTGTTTTGTAGGTCTGCATGTTTGGATGCTGGAAACTGCTTTTTGCACCTCACAGAACCCATCAGGTAAGTTCTCATGATTATCTTCTGCCTTCTGCACTTCAAGGCTTATGGAACACTCAGAAATCTTTTAATATGTTGTTGCTATGTTCTGGTTTTGAATCATTTTTTATTTTGCATTGAGGACTTCTATTGTTTTCCCTTGTAACTGCTACACATTTGTCTCTGCAAGTTAGTAAATTCTCCATGTGTGTTATAATATGAGTTATATTATCTTTATTGTTGTCTTATACCCCTTTCTATGTTCCCTGTGTTCCAAAGATTTTGCTTTTTTTTAATGACATCCCTTAACATTTCCTCTTCCTCTGCAATCTGCTCAGAGGTTTTGCCCTTAAATCTGCTATCCCCAAAGCTTATTTCTTCAACTAGATATTGTGCATCTGGTTTCTTTGCCCTGTAACTTTCCTTGTACCTATTTCTTGTTCCCTTTAATGGTAATGCACTTTCCTGGCTTTATAAGGTTACATACTTGTTCCCATTTTGATAGAGCTGTGGAATACGTGGAATGAGAACCCTGGGAAATAATTTTTTGCATTGTACCCAGGTCTGGGGCTTCTGCCTTTAAGTGGCAATGGTCACAGCTCTGGGATCTGTTGTTTCTATTGTATTTGTATTGATTGTTGTTATAAGATCTTTTTGTGTTTTTCTGGTCTATTTGTGCCTTTAGAGAACAAAATCTCACTATGTGGCCTATCTTTCCATAAAGAAAACACCTTTTTGGTGTAGCTTGCCTAGTTTGTTGGTTTTGTACCCTGGGTTGCCTATAAGTTCTTAGGTTAGCTAGGTTTTTCACTTCCTCAATCTCCTTTTGTTTTATGGTATCTTTTGCCTCTTTCAGTTGTTTAAGATCTTTGATCTGTTCATCCCTTTCCCAGTGCTGTTCTTGGTTTGAGTCAAATAAATATGTGGAAGATTTCATCAGATCTTCCAGGGTCATAGATTCGAATTTGAGACAGAATTGTTTGAAATACTGCTTGATTGGGGTTGTGCAGCCTTTGAGGAATTGCCTCCTCACACATTGTATTACTTGCTCACTCTGCTCGGGGAAGCCCAAGACCTTTTCAGCAGCTTCAACCAGGCTATCCAGGAACAGAGAAGGATGCTCGGTGAGCTCTTGGTGCATCTGTTCAAATCTGCTCCAAGAATTTGGATGGGTAGTGAAGCTTTTCATGGCCTCTACCAAGTGTTCTCTTGCCTTACATGTTAGGTTAAGTTAGGTTGTGTGGGTTAGAGTTCCAGATCTGAGTGAACAAATGACCAGTCGGTAAGATTTGGGTCTTCCCTAGTCTTGTTGATGAATTGAAATTTTTCCCCAGGGGTCAAAAGTTCCCCCAAAAGGAGTTCCACATCCTGGAAATTCTGGTCATACAATCTAATTGCCCTTTTCAGCTCTAAAAGCCTTGTATGGCTCCAGATAATATTTGGACATTCTTCTCTTCAGCCCTTCTAAATCAGCTGCAGAGAAAGGCTTGTGTATTTTAAGGTGAACAATCTCTGAATCCTGACTCAGCCTGGCGTAATCATGTATAGGGAGGACAGTTTCTGCACTCTCAGCTCCCCCATGGTTTGCTTGTCTATATGCTAGTTTCTGTGGATGTGGTTTGCTCTGGGTCATTGTCTGTTTTAGTTGCCTTCGTGTCTTTCAGTTCTTGATATAACTGTTTCAATCGGTTTCCTAGAGGGCCAAAACTAGTTTTGGATCTTCTGCTTTTTGTATTTGTTTGCCACGGATCTTGTCTTTAAGCAGGTTAGCAGATGCCATAGGGAGATGACTGTCCCATAGGCTACAGGGAAGAATGACCACAAGTGTCCCACTTCCTCTTTGATCCAATACCAATAAGCTATTAATCTTATCAGAGACCACAGATACTCTGGAATCACATTGCAGATGGTGTCATAAACCCAGAAACCAATTTGGGATAGCATAGCCAGATATGCTATCACTACCAATACATTAATATCCATATTTGCCTTTCACAGGAAAAAACCTCGTTCATAAAAAAACAACACAATCTCTATGGCGACTTTAAGAAACCCTACCCCCTTGGAGTGAGCTGGCATTCTGTAGACTGGGCTCCTGTAGTCCAAGATGGCTACTATCCAACCCTCACTCAAGCTGCCAGCAACAGAAGATTCTGTAAGGTTGACCCCTTTTCTGGCTCAGCCAACTGTAAAAGGGAGGTTTGGGAGATTAAAAATAAAGGCTTTATTCACTATCTTAGGTGGTATTTTAGTGGAGTTCCCAAGGACTTTCTGAAGAAGGATTTGAATGTGGGAGAGAGTAGGAGCTTGAATGAGTTAGCACTTACTCTCCTTTCACCTCTCCTGAGAACAGTTGTTGGCAGTTGCTGCAGAGGTATATTGAGGTTCCCTGAAGAGAAAAGATGGTGGAGAGTTGAAGACAGGTCTCCCCTACCAAATAAGCCCAAGGTAACCTCCGATTCCCCAGCACAGAGAGGATCCGGAGACAAGCCTCAATGGAGGCTTTGCCTCAGCTAGATGACTCTCTGTTGATCTTAATTCAGATACCTCCTTAAATATGAACCAAGGAGCTTAATAAATCTGACTGCTATTTATAAGTTTAATAATGAAATCAAAGGCAAGTTGGAAGATGGAAAGTGAAACTCAGTATCCCTAAAAGGTCTTTCACCTAGGAAGCTTCATTTAGCAGACCTAGGTTTCTCTGTCCTGAATCCCAGCTAAATAATTCAAACTATTTAGTATGTATCCAGCCTAAAGAATCTATAAATAGATGGAGGTGGGGGTGGGGGAAGATAGCCAGGCTCTCTCCTCAGTGAGTCTACATTCCCCTTTCGGGTTAAGGGATCTTCTCTTTAGTAGAGATGTTGGAGAGTTTATATAGATGATGGCTCTGCAGAAGAACTTGAATATTGACAGGATATTTTCTTATGGTTCTCAGTGAGATCCTCAGCTAGGAAACACATCCTGCCTTGTCCAGATCTCAACTCAAAAGCCAAGAATCCATATAGATATTTTTCAGGTCAATTTTCCTTTCCCAGCATGCCTCACTCTCCAACTAATGTTTCTGCCACTCACCTGTGATGCAAAGATTCCAAATTCCTCTCGTGTTTTGATCATTACATACTGTAACAGCTCTAGAGGCATGTCTTTTATATGTTCCACCCATTGTACTGTGGAGGTGATGACTATAATATTACCACCGCCTTTGGCATGAGACTGTAATAGCTCTAAAAGGCATATCTTTCTTATGTCTCATCCATTTAATGTGGAGGTGAGGAGCAGTGTTATAGCACTTCACTTCAGCTACTAAATGGACCCTTACCTCTTGTTACAAACAACTCAAAGGTACTTTTACAATGGTATCTTCTCCAGTCCTTAGGGGAAAGGTACAAATGTAATTATGCAATAGAATATATAGCTAATAGCCAAAACACAGTAGCTTAAAATGATTCAGTGTAACAGAACTGAACAAAATAAAATTTTAAAACAAGCAATCAGCAAATACAATATATATGACAGGACACAGACACTGAATTCAATAGTTCTTTTTTTTTCCAGTTCAGATGCAGAGAATTCCATAAAACAATGGAGTCTGAAAAGGCTTAAAATCCACCTCCAGACTCTTTATGTTTCCTTCCCCTCCCCAGTATTATCATCCATCTAGGTACCTTTTGGTCACACCTTTGGGATCTCCCATAGTGAGGGAGAATTCCACAATGAACATAGTGTGGAGGAATCCCATATTGGATGTATTGTAGACTGGGCTGGCAAGAATGGCAAGGGGGTGTAGAGATATGGAATCTCTCCTCATAATTGCAAGGACCAGTGCATCCAGTAACAGTAGGAAGAAAAGATATCCTATAACTGAAAGCTGTTTGAGATAGGTAATGTACTACTCATAGAGTGAGCCATGCTTGCAATTCTACTTCCTGTTTAGAAGAGTAGCCTTCCTTCCTCTTCCCCCTAGGGTAAAATGCCAGGGAGCAGCTTGCTTCCCCTGCCATGTAGACAGGGAGTTAAGGATGATTGCCTAAGGAAAACACTCCCTTGCTTCCAAAGCAAGCAACAAGCAAGCACTCAGCTGTTGGCAATGTAAGGCAAAGAGGGATTTATTCTTTCCAAGCCTTGAGAGAGTAACTCCAAGCAGCAGCAGCAGTGGCAGTGGCAGTGGCAGGAGCTTCAGGAGCAATGGCTCTGCAAGGACCATGCAGTCAGGGAGGCAGGATTGACAGGAGCAGGTGCCTGGGACCACTCAGGAAGTTAACAGCAGGAGGCAGGATTGGCAGAAACAGGTGGCAGCTCCAAAGAGCTGGAGTAGGTGGAACTCCACCCCTGGAGGAGGGTGGTAAAAAGCCATGGCAGGTGTAAAAATGGTTATTTCTTGATTGTTATATTCTCCTTCACTGACAATGGTGAAATATCAGTGAAAGTATGGTAAGGGCTACAGGAACAGGAACAATGTGAGGGGGAAAGAGCCTAAGCTTTGACTTCAGTGCCTCTCCCTCAGTGGGGAACTAGAGGCAGGCCTCAGCAAGGGGTCTAGCCTCAGAGGTAGCGGCCTCAGATATACTTATTGAGATCTGACCCTTATTCTTGAAATATCCACTTTAACTTGTATTGAGAGGCTTGACAACTATCTGACTGCTATTTGAAGGTTTAATATTGGATTTCAGGTAAACTGGATAAGGGAAGAGGGAATAAGTGGCCCTGTTGTAGTCCTACATGGTCCTTAATCTGAAAGGCATGTAATATTGCTCAATCAGACATCTCAGTCCCTTCCCAGCTAAAATAATCCCTCATTTAACTTATTTATCTATTTGGCCTAAGGGTAGCATACCAGGTATACTAGCATCTTGGAAGTATTATTGATGTATTGATATTGTATCTTACGTGTTCACATGCCAGAATCATGGTCATGCTACTTATGCATTATTGCATTTCTAAATCTTCAATCCAAGGGACAAAAGAATTCCTGAGCAGGACATTATTTGCCACAGGGTCCTAACTCACACCTTGTTAGACCACATTCCTTTCCAAGTCACATGTTTGACTAGCCTCCTCCTCTTCAATCACGTGATTGTCAATTCAACCAATGTTAAAACCTATGCCATGTCACCTGTTTATTAGTTACCTCCCACTCCACATTCCTAAACTTTCCAATAAAAGTTCAGGGACAAGTGCAAGCCACTCTCTTTCTCTTGAGAAGCATCACCAGAGCTTGCTACATCCCTTGTGTTTTAACTTTTTGTCTCTGAGTCTTTATTACTTTGTCTCTCTCTCTCTCTATCTCTATTACCTCTTCATCCTCATCACCAGGGCCAGCACTTTACCCTAACTTATTTCTGCTGACCAATCCAGTCTTAAGGAATCATTCAGATGCTATCCCTTTGGAGTCCACATTTATTCCTCCTCCCTCACCATCACTACCATTTGATCCTTCTTTTCAAATTCACCTTACTCCTCCCCTCACACCTCTCTCCCCAGAGGCTACTAGTATCCTCTCTGTCAGGAAGGCCATACAAAGAGCCCTCCCAGGGGAAAGAGCAGAACTCCTAGCATGCCCAGTAGTTCTGAGAGACACCCTAAATAATCCAAATGAGCAATTAGCAGAACACAGGATTTTTTATTCCAAAACCCTTAAGGCTCTCAGAGAATCTCAGTTTTGCTGAGAATTGTAGTTTTGTTGGGGATTGTAGCCTTCTAATTACACACAAGGATGGTTTAATATTAGGAAAACCATCCACATAATTGACTAAATCAACAACCAAAACAACAGAAATCACATAATTATCTCAATAGATGCAGAAAAAAGCCTTTGATAAAATACAATACTCATTCCTATTGAAAACACTGGAAAGTATAGGAATAAAAGGATCTTTCCTAAAAATAATAAACAGTATATATTGAAAACCATCAGCAAGCACCATTTACAATGGGGATAACTTAGAATCCTTCCCAATAAGATCAGGAATCAAACAAAGATGCCCATTATCACCTCTATTATTTAACACTGTACTAGAAACACAAGCAGAAGCAATTAGAGAAGAAAAAGAAATTGAAGGTATTAAAATAGGCAATGAGGAGACTAAGCTATCAGTCTTTGCAGATGATATGATGGTCTACTTATAGAATCCTAGAGAATCAACTAAAAATCTAGTGGAAATAATCAACAACATTAACTAAATTGCAGAATGAAAAATAAACCCACATAAATCATCTGCATTTCTATATATTTCCAACACATCCTGGTAGCAAGAGTTAGAAAAAGAAATTCCATTTAAAACCACCCTAGACAATATAATATACTTGGGAATCTATCTGCTAAGACAAACACAGGAATTATATGAATACAACTACAAAACACTTTCCACACAATTAAAACTAGATCTAAACAACTGGAAAAACATTAACTACTCATGGGTAGGACAAACTAACATAAAAATGCCAATCATACCCAAATTAATTCACTTATTTAGTGCCATTCAAACTACCAAGAAGCTTTTTTACTGAATTAGAAAAAACTATAACAAAGTTCATTTGGAAGAACAAAAGATCAAGAATATCAAGGGAAATAATGAAAAAATGTGAAGGGGGGGGTCTAGCAGTACCAGATCTGTGCTATAAAGTAGCATCAAAACAATATGGTATTGACTAAGAGACACAAGGGAAGATCAGTAGAATAGATTTGGGTAAATAACCTCAGCAAGACAGTGTATGACAAATCCAAAGAGTGCAGCTTTTGGAACAAAACCCACTATTTGACAAAAACTGCTGGGAAATTTGGAAAACAGTATGGGAGAGATTATCTCATACCCTACACCAAGATAAACTCAGAATGAGTGAATGACTTGAATATAAAGAAGGAAACTATAAATAAATTAGGTGAATGTAGACTAGTATACCTGTCAGACTTTTGGGAAAGGAAATGTTTTAAGACCAAACAAGAGATAGAAAATATTACAAAATTTAAATTGAATAATCTTGATTAGATTAAATTTAAAACGTTTTATACAAACAAAACTAATGCAACTAAAATTAGAAAGGAAACAACAAATTGGGAAGAAATCTTTATAATAAAAACCTCTGACAAAGGTCTAATTACTGAAATTTTATAGAGCCAAATCAATTGTCCAAAAAAAATCAAGCCATTCCGCAATTGATATATCATCAAGGGACATTATTAGGCTATTTTCAGATAAAGAAAACTATCATGAACATGAAAGAAGTGTTCTAAATCTCCTATAATTAGAGAAATGCAAATCAAAACAACTCTGGGGTACTACTTCACACCTAGCAGGTTGGGTAATATGACAAAAAAAGGAAATTAATAAATGTTGGAGGGGATGTGGCAAAATTGGGACACTAATGCATTGCTGGTGGAGTTGTGAATGGATCCAACCATTCTGGAAGGCAATTTAGAACTATGTCCAAAGGGTGCTAAAAGACTGTCTGCCCTTTGATCCAGCCATAGCACTGCTGGGTTTGTGCCCCAAAGAGATAATGAGGAAAAAGACTTGGACAAAGATATTTATTATAGCCATTCTCTTTTTGGTGGCAAAAAATTAGAAAATGAGGGGATGCTCTTTAATTGTGGAATGGCTGAACAAATTGTAGTATATGCTGGTGATGGAATACTATTGTGCTAAAAGGAATAATGAATGGAAGAATCCCATGTGAACTGGAATGACCTCCAGGAAGTGATGCAGAGTGAAAGGAGCAGAACCAGGAGAACTTTGTACGTAGAGACTGATACACTATGGCACAATCAATTGTAATTATAATAAATATATATTATATGCCATATAACATAACAAAATTAGAGGAGAAATGAAGAAATTACCTTTTAGATCTATGGATTTGAGAAGAGTTCATAACCAAACAAGGGATTTCAGATAATTATAGAATATAAGGGGGAATATCTTGCTTATTTAATATTTTAAGTTTTCTCACAAAACATTCAATTGAAATTACAAAGGAAATAGGTAAATGGCAAAAAATCAAGTTTCTCTGATAAAAATCTTAAAATAAACAACTAATTTAAATTTCTAAGAATAAGAGTCTCTCCCTAATAGATAAGTGATCAAAGGTTATAAGTAGGTTGTTTCAAAGGCAAAAATTGAAACTCTTCAACTAGCAAATGAAAAAATTACCCAAATCACTAAGAAGTAGATAAATATATAAAAAAAATAGCAATCCTGAGAATTGTGGGAGAGTAGATTTGTTGTGGGAGAGAAAAGAAAGGTTCTTGAGTCCAAAGAATCAGCAGCTTAGACTCCATTCAGCTGAAAGCATGAAAGTGTTTATTAGAGAATGACACAGATAGTGTGGCCAGGTGGTGAAAATAGCAATTTATTGAGGATCAGGGGGATTGCCTCCCATTTTTAGAAACTCTCTGCCTTCCTCAGAGTGTTCCTCTCCTGGGTGTTTCTGGGCGTTCCAGACTAAAAAACAGGAAAATGGGTGTTGAGGAGGTAAGGACCCTTTCTGATGCATAGCATATCTTGATAGCGTGAGATATGCTTAGCTGCTCAGTGTGGACCTGTAACGGCTAGGTCTGGGCCTGGAAAACGTGACAACTCAAGGAAAAATGAGAAGCTAAATTAGAAAAAGGTGAACTTGGGGCTTCTGACATTCCGGACAAGCATGGTTTTTAGATTCCAAAGCCACTGATTTATCTAGTTACTATTTCCTCAAGGGAGAGGGCACCTGAAGCTCTTGCCCACCACCTTGGCTCTTCACTAAATGCTAGTTATATAAAAGATGATCCTAAATAATGAAGTTTGGTCAATACATTGATCTAAGTAAATAAAAACCTGTTACTGGCCAGCAGTAACAGGAGTGGATTCTTGTGATCTATGGAGGGAAATCTTGGACAGGAAAATGTGGGGCAAGGGAAAAGAATAAAATGAAAGCTGCATGGAAAAGGACACAGAGTGTGGAAGTAGCCTAAGCAAGCTGCTTCAGCTAACGACTGCTGAAGTTTGTATTTAAATGTAAACAGACCAATGAGAGCTCACTAAATTCGCAATACACAAGAGACAACAAATGTCTTCACACAGATATTACAAAAATGTACAAGGGTGTACACGATTTGTGCTAAAGGAAGTTGATTCCTAAAGTTGCTGATTGAAAAGTGTAAAACTGATTTCCTGCAGGATGTGCCTTTGTCCCTATGGGGCAGGGCAGGGGGGGGCGGGGAGTAGGGGGATCTTCCTGAATCTTATCTCCTTTACAGGATTTCTTTCCTGTTAACCTAGAGAAGGGCGAAGCTCCTGTGGGCTTTAGAAATTTTGCCAACTGTCTTCTTGTCACTGTAGGAATTTGAAAAGCTGTGACATGTACCAAAGGCCAAGATAAGTTTAATTTCTTGCCAAATAATTTAGCCCCAATCCAATTCTCTTACATAAGGATCCAGTACAAATCATTCTTGCAAACTATTAAATATGGCCACAACAAGAAAATTGCTTTTGCAACAATATCTTGCTTTCACTGTCCCTCAACCATTGTATATTGGGATCAGCTTCGACCATATTTTCATGATGTTATGGGGGTGCAGATGTGTACCCCTGGGGTTCGGGAAGGATACCTTTTGCAAGAATGCAAGAACTCCAAAATTTAGCTTAAAAACAAAAACAGCAATTTATTAATTTAGAAAATAATGTTGAGAATGGCCAGGAGGATAGCAAGGTGGAACAGCAAGATGGGGAGCAGTTCCTTGGGAGGACAGCATGAATGGAAAGGGGACATCAGTTCTGGGGATTTTATAGTTTTTACAACAGAGAGTGTTAGTCACCCAGGCATTTGTTGAGGTGGGGTGATCATCTGCCTGGGGACATAAAGATTCCTTAGTTTTAGGGAACAAACAGATGTCTGATAGGATTAAGGTGTAGCCTGAAGGTGCATCTTGCAGTCCATCTTAAATCTAGAGCTATCTAGAGATCAAAGGAAGATAGTCATCTCCGACCCTAGAGGGGTCATTGGGTGTTTTTAGGCTCAGAGTCACCGGGATGGAAGGGAGCAAGGGAGTCTCTCTGATAATAGTTCGCATGAGCTTCTGGGGGTACAATGCCCATGTCAATAATACTGAGGATTCATCATGTCTGATTCCTTTAAAACTAAATCAGAAAATTTGTATAGATTAGAATATATTAGAAAATATAACTGAATGAGTTCTCGCTGGCAGCCAGATGAAATCTTGACTAAGAGGGAGGCTCTGATTTCTCTTGAGGAAATTTCCCGAAGTCCCCAGGGAAGTATCAGAAGTATCACCAGAATTTTCTTATTTCAGGCTTCATGTTGGAAGTCATTGAACAGTTACCAAAAAAAGGTCTACTTTGCCCTGATACAACACTGTTAAACTGTAAAGAACACAGAACTATTAAATAGTCAGAAAAACCAAGTCTTTAATCAGGATAGGGTTAAGTCCGGTATTTAATTCTTTACTCAGAGTCTGGCACCACAACTTTTACAGGGTATAAACCCTGGACTCTGGGGATGTTATCCCTGGTAGTGCCACCATGCTAGATGACTCTGAGGAGCCATTAAAGTTGGGGAGTTTAAATACCTTTCTAGGTGAAACATGGGGGCTAAGGATGAGAGGGACAGTTGATTGACTTTACAATGGTAATAAAAGAAAATGAGGAGTTCTAGACAGGAATAACAGTGAGGGGCAGGCGTTTTACCAGGGACACAAAAAAGGAAAGACCCAGCCAGAGGCTGGGCTACCCTGGTAGAGGACTTTGGCCTTAGGGGGAAAGAGACCATTGGGACAAAAGAGATACTTAACATTTTAAAGTCTATTGTTAGTCTAAGAGACAGTGAAGTAGGACTTTCCCTCAGGGAGGAGCTCTTGTGACCAGGTCAAAACCTGGGGTTTTTCAGATCCCACTAGGCCACAGATTCCATGTTGACAAAATGTATACACAACAGTAACAATGGTACTTTGTTTCTCTTATTCTTTCCCAACACATCTCAACGTGGAAATGTGGCAAAATATGTCTTATGTGGTCTTCAGAAGTCCAGTAACTTGGAGGGACCCAATTCCATTGGGTGGGGCTTTTTATACTCAAAGGTGACCACAAGCTTTATCAAGGAAAGCTGAAGCTAATCAAGTTTCAGAAAGGGTTGGCTTTGTTGCCTTCAGGAAAACGAATTCCTATAATGGGAAAACAAGGGAACTGGGTCTTACATAAGTTCTTACTACCCCCAGAGTGTCATGGTCCTAGAGATCTTCTACAGCAGAGTTGGCAAACTCAAGGAGAATGTACCTAACCAGGTTGAAATTTAATTGGGAAATGTTTAACAAAATAAAAATACAATAAAACATATATGATGTTAATTTGTAGCTTTCTAAGTCAATATGCTGCCTGCAGGGATCCCTGGCACCACTGCTTTAGGAAACTACCACTAGTAATGTTTTCAGCATTTTTGTTGGACTGTCTTCCTGGCATAGGCTAAGAAGAAAAGAAAAAGAAGGGGAAAAACTAACCAGTCCCCCAAAAAGAAAAAGAAGCATCCCAAAGTATGCTGGAAGACAAAAGCCAGAAATCTTGGCTTTTTTTCCCTTCTCTGAATGGGCTAAATCTCAGAGATAATCCATGCTCTAGGTCTGTGGTGGTGAATCTATGGCACAGGTGCCATCACCCACCAGAGTTCAATACCTGCCAGAGGGACTCAGGGTGGAGTTGCTCCCTTCCCCCTCTCCATGTGCACCTGAGGACATTCCTTACTTCCCTTGCCCCTCTGCCCAGCAGCCCAGTGTGAACACTTCCTCTGTCCCCTGTCTGGGGTAAGGCAGGGAATGGGGGGTGGGGGTGGGGCAGCACTGGGTCTGGGGTGTGTGTGTGGTGTGGTATGGCACTTGGTCCCTATGTAAGAATTAAAATGGGTTTTGGTCAAATTAAGAGTTATAAAAAGTTGTGGTCACCATATATAATAATTAGACATTAAACCAAAATGCTGTTAGTAGCTTTAGTAGCTTTATTACAGTAAGGTAGAGATAGTAAAGAGGGAAATGTAGGAAGGAGGCAGAAAAAAACTGCCTTGCTAAATACCCTAAGTCTGGATCCAAGTGCTTCCAGACTGAAAGTGTATTCATCTTACCAGCCTATGAGAGAGTCTCCAGTCAAGTGTTTCACCAACTAAAAGAGAGTCTGATGCCTTAAAGACTGAGCTGCCAAAGAGAGTCTCATGCCCAAGGGAGTGTCCCGCCAAAGAGAGTTTCACCAAAGAGAGTATCCCATCAAAGACAGAAGAACTGAAAAGCTAGTGTCTCCTGCCAGGGTCTCCTCTTTCAGCAAGAGCCACCAAATCAGAATCCCTCTTTTGGCAAGGTCCCCCAACACAGAATTACCAGTGTTGAAGCCTCTTTCCTTCAGCCTGAGTCACCAACACAGAATCTCTAACAAAATGACTTAGAATCCCTGGGCTGGCTTTTATAAGCAGTTTTCTCCATGTTACTTCCTGTCTGTCTGGTTTCTACTTCCTTTCACTGTGGGCTGGTCCATCACATCTCAGGAGCCAATCGTAGTTTCTTAATTTGCCTAGCACTGCTGGGCAGTGCCTGTGGGATCCACCTCCTGTCCTCTGAGGGTATAAACTTTAATCAAAAGGTCAAGTTCCTGACTGATTAAGTTAAAAGGGTGGAGCACTCCAAGTACTTGATTAAGTTAAAATAAAGGGAGTTAAAAATTCCCTTTCACTTAAAAGATCACTGCTCTAGGTGATGCCCCATCTTTGCAGTTCAACAGTGGGTCTCCTAATACAAGATGATGAGCATGAGAGATGTCAGGGTCACATCAGGGGCCTGGCACAGATGATGAATGATGATCCTTATACATCATAGTCATCAGTAATTAAGAGGTCATAATTCCTTTTATATGTAACTTGTCCCAGGATCTAATTTAGTATAAGACTCTTCCAACCCTGACACTCTCTCAGTGTTCCCTGGTTTACTTACCAAAACATTTTTCCTCAGTAGTGAAAATGTTTCTCTTTATGATCCTTTGGTGTTTCTTAAATTGAAGGATTTCCTAATGCTTCCTAAGCCTTTTCTCACTATTTGGGACCTAAATTATAATTTTGGCTTGTGATGCAGTTAATTTGCTGTGAAAATTTACTAGCTGCTTTGCTAAAAACTCCCATGCTTTGACCTCTCCTAACTGTACTTTGATAGGCTTCCATCCCTAAAAGAGAAGCAGCCCTGTCAAGGTGTCAAGGTCACCATCAACCTGAGACATTGATTGGTCCTTCATTTGGAGATAAGGCCAATAGAAACTCGGATGTGTTCAGGGGGAAATGCCTCTCTTGGAGATCAAGGAGAAGCTCCCCCTCCTTGCTTTGAGGCAAGGAGGAATACCTGGCTTCTATAAAAATGGCCCAAATGGGGAATGTCCCTAGAAAAAAAGCCTTGTATAAACTTACCCAGAACCCACAGACAGCAGAGCAATCAGCATTGCTACTTGATTCTTCCCCTCTCTCAAGTAGTGTCCAAAGATCTCTCTCCTTATCTCATCAGGTATCATTTAAACACTTTGTGGGACAACTGTAGGCTCATCCCTTCTTCCTCTCCTGTATAATCAATTATGTTTTGCTGAGGCTGTGCAGACTGCCTCAGCAACCACTACTGACCACTCACTGACTACTCGTGTTGGTGTTACTGTGCCACTAATCTGGACTCTTTATGTGACTTGGAATCACTCGATGGAAGAATTAAAATGAACCTCACTGAACTGCTAATTAGAGCTGTGTCTAAATACCTTGAGCTCTGTACCTCCTTGCATGAGGACAGCAGCCTCCCATCCTTCTTGGACAAACCAAAGGCACCTTTACCTCCTGGCTCATAAACAATTGTTGCAATTCATTCATCTAGGTAGCTGCCGCAATATTTTGATGAGCATATGATTAGAACTTGAAAGCAAAAGTTAAAGGCCAGTTCCCATAGGCAATTAGATAAATCTTTTCTTCCTTAGAGGCCCCTGCAAAAAAGGCTGCTCCCTTCTTTCATAGGGGCTAAATCAGGGAGACCTCACTCTTATCTACAAACTCAAGAATTACCTTCAAGTCAGTTAGAGAATCCTCTTTCTTCCAAATAGGTAAACATTTACTAGTAGTTATATAGCTACAGTTTCACTGCTCTCATGATGTTAGAAAGCAAGATGCTTCCCAATGATACTACCCCATGATCCTCCAAGCTCTGTTTGGGGAGGAATTGTCTCAACTATCATGGAGGAGAGGAGAACCTGAGCTCTTTCTGCCAGGGTATACAGAACCCTCTGAAGAGGCATGGTAACTGTCCCAGGGAAGGAATAAAGAAGGACCAGAGGGGGGCATTCACAATTATAGCCAAAAAATAATTCATTCTTTTTAGGTGACTTATTTTGGAGACTATATCCCAGAAACCACTGGGCCAGAAAGTCCTTCCCTGTCTGAGGAGTGTCATCAACTTGTTGCAAATACAGATATCCAAACTATTAGGTGTATAGATAGAATTTTCTCCCCAAAGCTCATCTGATCCAGATAATCATACTCAGCATCCCATTTGCATGCTTACTCTGCATGAATGCTGTGTGAATGGACATGCATGTGTGTGTGTGTATGTGTATGTGTGTGTGTGTGAGGATGGAGGATAAATGTTTTATTGTGAAACTTCCCCCTCTCTGTTTCCCAGAATGTGGCTGGGGAGCTTGGCTGAGAGCCAGGTGGTGGTGAGTTAGGTTAGTTTAGGCTTTAATCTTCTTTCTCTGCCTTTAGTGATTATTAATAAAACTCTATGGAAAAATAAGAACCTGGAGTTATTGTTTTAAATTTAAATTTTACATAGGTCAAATCAATTTCTTCCTTTTGTTAAACTCTTCAATTACTTTCCAGTGTTTCATTTTTCAGAAATTCAAACTTCAGGTTTGAAGTGTTTAAAAGTGTTAGTGTGAGGCCCATTGTCACATATGGCATGGGATGAGATGAAATAGCCTTTTGGCTCAAATCAGGGTTGAGCTGATTTATCAAATGGGAGAGCAATGCATCAATGGGAACTAAAGAGCCCTGCTAATTGTGTATGGAGAGTCTTCTCTATGGTGCAGGGAGAGCAATTAGCTTACTGGGCATTGGAGGAGTGTGCTCACCAAGGCTTATCTAAGAGCTATCTTCACCCGAGGGGAAGTTCACAACATCTCTAGTGTAACAAGCTGGGAATTAGGACATGATGAGGACTGCCAGGTCCTTTCATGTGGGCTTCTCAGTCCTTCCCTTCAGCGACCTGAAGTGGGGTTGGCATATCCATTTTCACCCTTGAAGTGGGAAGCCAGAAGTTCCTCAAAGCAAAATAGACTGGAGATCCCTGGAGAAAAAGAGACCCCAAAGCTTCGAAGCGTTCCCCCAGGTCTGCCCTGATCTCTAGCAATGAGCTTTGGGATTCTGATGACAGGATACATTTCAGTATTTTAGTTGTATTTTTGTATGTGTGAAGAAGGCCGAGGCAGCAAGTTTGACTGGACCACTGGATGGCAAAGTTAGGTTTTCAGTGGCCGTAAAAGACACACTTTATACGTTGATCCAATGGTTAATAGGGAGCCAGTGACGTTTTTTGACTGTGTGGCACAGTTAACTGGGTCTTTAGGACAATGACAATGGCAGGTGTGTGGAGAATGGATTTAGGAGACGCTGGAGGTAGCGATTCCAGTTAGAACCTGAACCAGTCTGGGGAGGGCAGGGATGTACGATCCATTGATGGCAACATCTCCGAAGATCACAGTGGCATTAACTCCAACGGTTTTAAACCCTTACCTTCTCCCGTAAAATCATTTGTATGCCCGAAGAGAGGTACGGGCTAGGCAGGGGGGTAACGTAACTTGCCCAGGATTACAGAGCTAGAAAGTGTCTGAGGACAAACGTGAAACCAGGTCTTCGTCACTCCTGGCCTGGTCTCTACTACTGAGCCACCTCGCTGGCCCTTCCTTTCAATTAACCTTTCTTCCTCGGTAAAACGTTGTCACTGCTTGTAGATTTACACTCAGGAGATTACTAGGAGACACCAAAACTGCGAGAGGGGCGCTTCTGCGCATGCCCCTTTGCTCCTTTGGCGTCTGCCTTCCCAATAGGCCCTTCTCCAGCTCCTAGGGAGCTCGTGACGTCATCATGCGGCGCGTGAGGAACTGGCGCTAGCGTGCGCTGGTTCGCGGCGTGGACTCATGGCGGGTTCTGCTGCTCTGGACGTGTCCCGAAATGGTTTGGTGGTGAGAGGTGGCAGCCGATTTCTGGTGACAGGTACAGACTGCAGGTTAGTCGGGTTCGGGGCCGAGGAGCAGTGGGCTCGGAGATTACCGGGATGTTAACTAGTTCCCGAGCTCCCCACGAATTCTTGCTTCGGGACCAATGAGGTTGTCGCAGGCACCTGGTGGACTTTTTCCTCCTGTTACTCCTCCTCTTGGATTCCTGCCTGCTGAGAAACTTGGTTTTCTGAACAATAAATTCGCAAAGTAACATTTGCTGCGTATCACACTATACGTTTGCCACAGCGTCATGAAGCAAGTCCCACGTGCTCTCAGTTTCTCATCCAGTCCCGCCGACTTTGATTTCTTCACTTCGTAATGGCAATACTTTATCCGGTTGATGCCCTTTCAGAGGTGTTCATAGTTTACAACTATTAACAGATTCTTGCTAAGTCATTTGTTGCACGGATTCCCTGACGTTTTTAACCAAGTCATGTCTTAGTCATTAGAGAACTGGCCAGATGATCAGGAAAGTCAATCAACAAGCATTTTTAGATGCTTTCTGCCTGCCGGGCAGGGGCAAGGAAAAAAGCAAAATCAAAAGACCTAGTGTTTAAGCTCGGACTTCTACACTTGGTGATCCCGTGGGTCATTGGACCATCCTAGTGTTCTTTCCTATTCAGCTTGACACAGGAACTCTTCCTACCATCCTCTTGCTGAAGACTTTACTTCATAACTTAAAAAAATACCGGGCCATTCATCTTTTCTTACATCCTTCCGACTTCTATCTCCTACTTTCTTCCTATTGCCTGCGCACGTTCTTCTGATCCTGTCACCTTTAGTCAGTATGTTGTCCTCATTACTGTCCTCTAATCTTTAATCTCCCTATTTATGGGCTTCATTGATGCCCACAAATAAACCCAAGTCTTCTTCAGCCTTAAAAAATTCATTAGATCCTATCGTGCACCTTAGTCATCTTTGTGTATCTCTTTCCTTCTTTTCCTGACTAAAGGGTCTATAATCTTGTGTTTCCATTTCCTGACCTCTCTCTTTTGGAGCCTGGTTTTCTCTGTCATCAGCATCAACTGAAACTGCTGTCTCCAAAGTTACTAGTGATCTCTTTCTCCAGTTATGAAACATTTAAAAAATTTTTTTTTCTCATCTCTCGTCTTCCTCCATCCCACACGTGGAAAAAAAAACCGAAAGAAAACAAAATCCTCGTAACAAAAACAAATTCCTGTGTTGTCCATGCCTGGAAATGCCACATTCTGCATATTGGCCCATTACCTCTCTTTCATGATGTGGATAACATTCTTCATTTGTCCTCTGGAATCATGGTCAATTATTATATTCAGAGCTCTTGATCTTTCAGAATTTTTTTTGCAATAGTAACAATGTATTCTATAAATTGGGTTCTACTTACTCTATTAGTTCATGATGAGTTCTCAGGTTTCTCTGAAACAGTCCATTTTTTAAAATAGCATAATAGTATTAACATTCATATGCCATTTAGCCATTCCCTAATTGGTGGCCTCCCTGCAAGTGATTTCTTAATTGTCAAATCAAATGATCTTTTCATTATCTGTATCCTTATTGAGCACTTTTTCCTGGACATTGTTTCCTCTGGGTATTTATGATTCTTTTCTCTTGGTTCTTTCCTTTTCCACCTTCCACTTCTAACAAATCCTCTTCTTTCCACTTCCACTACCACTACCACTACCACTACCTTTTCAGACCTTTATTACACTTCTCTTTGACTGTTGCTGTAGATTTCTAATTGGTCTCCCTGCCTTGTCTGTCTCCCTTAAATTGCCAAATTGTTTTTCTTAAAGTGTAGATTTAACTGTATCACCCCACTTCTCAAAACTTCTTTCATTTCCTGTCACCTTGGAAATCAAATAAAAGGTTTTGTTGTTGATTTATTTATTTTTTTGTAGTAACAATATTGAAGTGATATATTTTTGCATAGTAACTTGGGAGGATTTATTGGGCTCCTGATTTTACGTACTGGAAGAAGTATTGCTGCTGGTTTTTACCCAAGGGAAATGAGTTTTGGTAACTCAGTTTGCAAATATTTATTGAGTGTTGATGCTATTTAAACTGAGATTCTTAATAAAAGCCCCTGGAGTTTAAGAAGTATATGTCATCAGTGGTCTCAGACTTTCCTGTTTTAATTCCCAAGCAGGCATAAGTAAGCATGTATAACTTACCTGAGAAGCAGATGACATTTTTGGTAAGAATGATTGCAGTAAGTCGTTGCTTATCTAGGCTCCAAATAAAAAAATTCAGCTTGATCAAATTCATTGTGTAGTTATACATGTTTTAAAATTATGTTTAGAGCCTTCCAAACATTTTAATACATCTATTTTCTGGCAAATATATTTTTGTTTTATTTAGGCAATTTCCATTCGCATCAGGTTGTAAGTCATTTGAGCAAATCTTAGTGGTGACAAGTGCAGATGTTTAATGACAAGACTGTTAATTTCATAGTGGAAAAGCAGGTGAAATTCAATAAAAGTAAAAAGTCAAACTTTCTAAGGTTAAGTCCAACTCTGCATATATTTTTCTAAATATTTACTAAAGAAGCCAGATGAGTAGGATTCAGAAGACTTGAGTTCCAGCACTTACTGTGGCTGCTTGATTTGTGACCTTTGGCAAGTCCTTGAATCATTGCACAGATTCAGCACTCAGAAGTTTTCCCTTATGGATTTTTCATAGTACATTTTCTTTCTTGTCATGTGTAAGACATTTAATTTGGAAGACATTCTAGTTAGAATCCCACTCCAGACATTAGTTTTGTGAATCTGGGGAAGGTACTTACCTGTTTCCCCATCTGTAAAATAGGAATATAACAGGATTGTTGTGAGGATCAAATGAGATAATAATAATAGCAATGTGTCAAGCACTGTCAAGCACTTTATAATTTTTTTTGATCCTTACTGATATCCTGTAAGATAGATATTATTATACAGATAAGAAAGTTGAAGCAAACAGAGGTTAAGCAACCTTTCCAGAGTCTCACAGCTAGTAAATGTTTGAGGCTGTATTTGAACTCAGGTCTTTCTGATTTTAGGCCCAGTGTCAATGTGCCAACTAATATATATATTATATACATACATTACACATATGTAAAATGTTTCACAAACTTTAAAATTATTATTGTTATTTAAAGAGAAGGGATTTAAATATTTTTAAAAAGGTATAATTTGGAAAAAGAAATTTATTATTCTTTTTCTTGACCTATTCAAGCATAGTGATAACACCTTCTGACAAATTAACATCTCTTTAGTAATACATTCTTTTTTCAATTACTTTCAGTGATGATGACAGCTTCTTTATATATGACTGCAGCAAGGCAGAAAAGAAGCCCCAAGAGGATAAAAGGTGAGATGATTGTGGGGAACTTTTCAGGGCCCATTAATAGTTTTAAGATATTGGAATCATGCCAGCAAAAGTTATTTAGTAAACTGAATCTTTAATTTTCCTGTGAGTTTTCATACAACAGATACTAACTTCAAAAAAGGGTATTGGAATGTCCAATTTTGAATTAGGGGATTTTTTGAGGTTTCTGTAGATATTTGGTAATTCGAGTTCAAGAATCTTAAAAGACATGTTATTGAACATTAACCAAAAAAACAAAACAAAACAAAGCAGTCTTTTAAGTTAAATGAATTTTAAAAAGTTTTATTCTTGAAAAATTTCCCTCTCTTGTTCTCTTATCTGAGTAAAAAAAACTTCTTTTTTCCCTTCTATTCCTTTCCACTGGGTAGTTTCATCATTAAATATATCCCATTTTCCTTCTTTCCTTCTCCTTAACCAAACTCCTCTTCTGCCCCTTAGCTAACCTCTAAGGTTTGCAGGTAGCTCAGAGAGGATAAGCAGAAGATCCTTTTAGGTGTCTACCATACTGGGGAAATTGCTTGTAATAGTTTCAAAGTATGTATTTCTTTGCTACAACTCTAATATTATTTTAAATAAAAACATTTATTTTCAAACATCATGAAATCTTTTACTTGATGAGTTAATTTGTAATGTTTTAACTGAATTCTTCAATAGCATATTGATCATGAAATTCAGAGAGTGATATTTATTTGATATTCATCCTGTCTTCTACTTAGTGAGGAAGGACAGACCATGTACAGAGGAAGTGATAACATCTTGGCCTCCACCTTCTCAAGATCTGGCAACTATTTTGCTTTGACTGATGACAATAAACGTCTGATTCTTTTTTCTACAAAACCTTGGAAATGTCTGAGTATCAGGTATGAAACTCTGATTTTTAAATTGTTCAGATATATACATAAAATAATACATATTGTCAAAAGAGTTTGGGAACACTTTGTGTTTTTTTTCCCCTTATTTTATTCTCTTGTTGATGTTTATAATGGTTTAGATTTATGCAAGGAGCATCACTTCAATACTTTAGTGTTTTAAGGATTTTCAAAGTGATTTCCTAGCAAAACTGCTTGTTATTCTCATTTTCAGTCAGTGAACATTTATTAAGAACTTTAGCTCTGAGGTTACAAAAGGAGTCTTCTTGCCCTCAAGGAACTCACGAATTTGGGAGATAATGAGCAAACAAATAATGTACTAACAAGCTAACTACAAGATAAAAAGGAAATAATTGAAAAGGGAAAGCAATAGAATTAAGAGGAATTTGGAAAGGCTTCCTGTAGAAGGTAGGATTTTAGTTGGGACTTAAAGTCAAGGAGGAGGTCAGTGGTCAGAGTGGAGGAGGGACAGTGTTCCAGGTATGTAGGACAGCCAGAGAAAATACTTGAAAGCAAGAGATTGTAAAGGATAATTTTAGTGATGTGACTTAAAAAATCTAAATTAATTTGTTTGCCAGGGAAAATCCCAAATAACAAAAATACCCAACTCAGCTGGAAATTATGGTGATTTTAATTAATATAGAGAGAAGGAATTAAGGAGAAGAGAGAGAGAGAGGAAAGAGTTAATTTAAACTGCTCCAGCTCAGGTTGAGCCAGGCAGGAGTTAAAGGCCTTGGCCAAAGGGGCCTCTCCTGAGAGTCAAAGGAAAGGGAAGTCAGTCTTATCACTAACCACGACTGTCTCAAGGAAGCTGTCTGAGGGAGCTCCTCCAGGCTCGAGTTCCAGGATCGAACTGGTGCCCAGGCTGCTCACAGGAAGTGATCAGCCAGAGCCACCTCTCCGGGGAAAGAGAGTGAAGAGAGGAAGTGACACGCCGTATATAGATGTCACTTTCCTGCGTCTTATCTGTACCAATGGTAGCTTAGCTTGACTTAGGACAGCCCAGAGGTCTGTCAGCTATTTCTGCATATGTCTGTTGAAGGCCATCCTCCTAGATACTTAATCCTTGAGTATGGGTACAGACATTCCTGACCTTGTTAGACTAAGTAGGGTGGAGCAATGACATTCACAAGACATTCCTGATTCTGTTAGACCAAGTATCTCCATTGTTACAATCATGAAATAGCTAAATCAAACCTCTCAAAATTCGTCTGAGTAGGGTGCAGTAGTTTTGAAGTTGACAAGATGTCAACAAGTCTTCTTTGTGAAATAACCCAAAGCCTAGTGTCACTTAATCAAAGAGTACTCTGGGACTAAAGTGTGAGAAGACTGCAGAGGTAGGAAGGGATTAGGTTAGCTTTGAACACCAAATAGAGCATTTTGTATTTGCTTTTGAAGAAAATAGGTTTTATGTATTTGATCAAGACCTATTTCCATACTATTAGTATTTGCACCAGGGTGATCATTTAGAGTCTTGAAGAAAATAGGAAGCAATTGGAGTTTATATCAAGTGGTGGAAGATGGCAAAGGGCGACATGGTTGAAACTATGCGTTAGGAAAATCATTCTGGTTGCTGAATGAAAGATTGATTGGGGTAGGGTGTTGGCTACTAAAATAATTCAGGTATGAAGTGATGCCGCTAGCGTGCTGAAAATGTTAGAGGAGAGAAGGAGGCATATTTAAGAGATATTGCAAAAGTAAAATCAGCAGACCTTGGCAACAGCTTGGATGTGGAGGGTGAAAAATAGTGAGGAGTCCAGAATGATTCTAGATTGTGAGTCTGAGGGACTGGGATGACATTGTTGCCCTCTACAGGGGAAAGAAAATGAGTTCTGTTTTAGATGTGCTGAGTGTAAGATGTCTCCTGGACATGTGGGTTGAGATATCTGAAAGATGGTTGGAGATGTGGGATTTGGGGTGAGCAGAGCATTTGGCAATAGATAGATTTGAGAATCATCAGCATAGAGATGGAGATCATCAAGTGAAGTAGTATAAGGGTAGAAGTGATCTAGAAGAGAATCCAGTGGAAACAGAAAGACCTGTTAGATAGGTAGGAAGAGAACTAGGAGAGAGTGATATTCTGAAAACCTAGGAAACCCTTACCTTCCATCTTAGTTCTAAGGCAGAAGAGCCATAAGGGCTAGGCATTGGGAGCTAAGTGACTTGTCCAGGGTCGCCCAGCTAGGAAGTGTCTGAGGTCAGATTTGCACCCAGGACCTCCTTGGCCCAGGGCTCTCAATTCACTGAAACACTTAACTGAGCCTGAGAAGTGATTTTCAAGGAGGAGAGAGGATGATTAATAGTGTCACAAGCTACAGAAAGGTAAAGAATAAGGATTACGAATCGGCCATTGGATTTGGCAACCAGAGATCATTTGTAACTTTGGAGACAGCAGATTCTGAAGAATGATGGAGAGGGAACCTAAACTGAGCCAAGCTTTGTTCAGTGTCGCAAAAGTGTGGTACAGAGCAGAGGTGGGATTCAAACTGTTTCCATCAACTTTTCAAGGAGTCAGGATTATAGAGCTTTTGGTTGGAGAAAGACCGTGAGCGTTCTCATCACTAAATACAATGGCTGCACACAGCTTAATAAATGCTTATTTCTTTCCCTTTACTAAATACTTCCTTGAGGGGAGAGAATGACCTGAAATTCAGTGTATCAGAGCAACAACTGTGAGAGCTACTTGATACAGACAGATGGAGTTAACTTCAAAGGACAGGCTGCTGAGTCAAAGAGTTTCCTTCTTTGTTCGCCCAAAGTCTTGCATTTCACTCTCATTTCTAGGAAAGTCATCTTAATTGTCGTCTACTGTTGCCTCACATTCCATTTACTTTTCAATCCCATTACCTTTGGCTTTGGACTAAATCGTACTTAGAAGTTAAGTAGTTAAGGATTTATGACCATAAAACTTCTCAATATGATTTTCCCTTAGTTTTTTATTTTCCTCAATGTCCTTGTAGCATTCTCTTCTAGTTTTTACCTGTTTGAATGCACGTTCTTAGTCTCTTCAGCTGGATTAGCATGCATCTCCCATCCCCTAAAAGTGCAAGTGTTCTTCTTGTATCCTTTTTCTTGGTGATATCCTAAACTGTTGTGGATTCATTTATCTCTGCACAGTGACTTAGACATCTCTAAATACCTCCCTACTCTTTCTTGAGTCCTACCCTGCCATCACCACCTGCTAAACTTATCCACCTAAATGTCTCACCACATTCAAAATGGAAATTCAGGCTTTATCCTCTCCTAACCCTAACCCTGCCTTTCTTCTGTCTTTCATATTTCTGTTGAGAGCAACATCCTCTTCTAGATTTTTCCCTCTTCTAGTTTTCTCTATTAAAAAAAAAATCCATCCTTTTTTTATTGTTGTTCAATCATGTCCAATTCTTTGTGACCTTGTGGACCATAGTGCACTAATCCTGTCCATGGGATTTCCGTGGCAAAGATACTAAAGTAGTTTGTTATTTTCCTTCTCTAGATCTTTGTTTTTACCTCATTTTAATTTAATTTCCTTTGCCGTCTAGCCAGTAGGCATCCCAGGTAAAAGAAAAAAATAAAGAAGAAAGGAGGAAAAAACAATTTAGTAAACAGACCTATATGTCAAATGTAATGACTAATTAGTGTCCCTGCTTCCAGTCATCCCTGTATATTTTACTTTCCATAGAGTTATACAAAAATAACCCTTTTCAGATTTGGTTTGTATTAGTCCTATTCACACGCACTATATTCCTGCCAAACTGACTTACTGAGTGTTCTTTAAATTCAGTATTTCATCTTTACTTTGTCATCTGTGCCAAGAATGTATTCTTTCTTTACTATTGTCTGTCAGGGCCCTTGTTTTCAAGATTAAGTTTAGGTGCCGCCTCCATGAAGCTTTCCTTGCTGCTCCCTTTCCTCATTAACCTCATTTACACATGTGCACATATATTTTTCCAATAAAAAGAGATTTTTATTTATGCCTTTGGTTCCTTAGCCTTTCCATCCTACATGCTTACTGAATTGAATTAAATAGTATCAATATTTCCTTATTTGTAAAATGAATGGGTTAGATTAGTTGGTATCTAATATCTCTTTCATTTCTAATACTATGCGATAATGTTTTAGGATCTAGTACATTATTCCTTATTAAATTTATTAATCATCCTTAATGCTCTTTGACTTCCAGGACAGTGGTGAGAAGATGTACTTCTCTGACATTTACATCTACAGATGAGAAGATTTTGGTGGCGGACAAGTCTGGAGATGTATATTCATTTTCTGTATTGGCGCCACATCAGGATGGAAAACTTGAACTTGGACACCTTTCTATGTTGTTGGATGTGGTGTGTAGTTGACTAGCTCATTAACTTTTTTTCCCCCTTTTTCTTTATAGTTTAGACCTATCTCAGTTGACCTGGAAGTGAAATGGGCCTAATTCCACTACTGATTAGCATGGGAACTTTGACTTGCTCTGTTTTTAACATGGGGCAGTTTGCCACTCCTTAGGCAATCTGGTGGTCTCCTACTTCATATTAATGCTAAACTTAATGGGGGTACCTGATTGGCATAGCCCACTATAACTTGAAACTCCTGAGCTTATCAGCCTCAGCCTCTCTGTTAAAGTGGAATTTTCCCATTAAATTGGAAGAGTTAGGAAAAATTAAAGACAAATATCTAAACAGAAATAAAGTTCACCTTTTTTTAGCTATACATTTCAAGACCTGGGAAATATTGAGGATTAACAAAATAAAGTATTGGACTCAGAGTTAGAACTTAGTTCTGTCAGTGATTTACCATTTAGGGGATATAAAAATGAAAGAATCTCTGCCCTCTGGAAGATGTAATGCTGAATTTAGGTTACAGCTAGCAGGCCAGGTTGTCTAGAATCTGGTGCATGTGAAATCTAGCAATATGAAATAGATCTAGAAAGGTAGTGCAGAACCAAAATTTATTTTTATTTTTTTGTTTTAAAATTTAAAAATTTTAATTGATTAATTTAGAATATTTTCCCATGGCTACATGATTCATGTTCTTTCCCTCCCCTCTCTCCCTTACTGGAACTGATGAGCAATTCCATTGGGTTTTACATGTATCATTGTTTAAAACCTATTTCTATATCATTAATATTTGCAATAGTCAACATCCCCAATCATATACCCATCGAACCATGTGATCAATAATATGTTTTTCTTCTGTGTTTCTATTTCCACAGTTTTTTCTCTGGATGTGGATAGCATTTGTTCTCATAAGTTCCTCAGGGTTGTCCTGGGTCATTGCATTGCTGCTAGTAGAGAAGTCTATTACATTCTATTGTGCCACAGTGTCTCAGTCTCTGTGTACAATGTTTTCCTGGTTGTGCTCCTCTCGCTCTGCATCACTTCCTGGAGCTCTTTCTAGTTCACATGGAATCCCTCCAGTTCATTATTCCTTTGAGCACAATAATATTCCATCACCAACATATATCACAACTTTTTCAACCATTCCCCAATTGATAGAAACCCCACAATTTTCCAGTTTTTTTTGCCACTACAAAGAGTGTGCAGAGCCAGATTTTGGAGTGATTTCTGAATAAGAGAGTGACATGGTTTGATCTCTGTGTTTTGTTTGTTTGTTTGTTTGTTTTGGTAGGGAGGATACCCAGACTTTATTTAATTGGATTTCACATCTATATGGAAGGATCAGTTAGAAAAGAGAGACATTAGAAATAAGGAGACCAATTAGGAGACTGTTGCCATAATCCATACTAGAAGTTAGTGGTCTCAAACTAGATTTAAATGGAAAGAAGGGGGTGGAAAGGGAGAAAATATGTTGTGGAAGTAGCATGGTTTGAACAATTCAGATGAAGTATTTGTTAAGCATCTATTACTTAGCTAGGTGCTGCTCATACAAAGACAAAAACTAAATAGTTACTGCCCTCTTGGAGTTTTGGTTGTAGGAGATGAGGGAGAAGAGTCAGGGTTAGCTTTGAGGCTAGAAATCTGCACGTATCCGGTTTTCCCTCAGCAGACATAGGGAAACTTGAAAAAAAGAACAAGATTTCTGAGAAAAGAGAAGACAGCTTTGGGGTAGGGTTTGGGACTCCTAATTGCCTCCAGGGTCAAATACAAAGTGCTTTTTTTTTTTGGCATTTGAAACCCATTATAACTTATCTTCTTTCTACTTTTCCAGTTTTGTTAGTCCCCAATCCTTATTCTTCAATCCAGTGATACTGGCCTCATGACTGTTTCACAAATAAAACACTGTCTCTTGGTTGTAGGCATTTTCTTTGTTTATCCTCCAGACCTGGAACACTGTCCCTCCTCCATTCCTACTACTGTCTTCTCTGGCCCCTTTTAAGTCCCAACTAAAATCCCATATTTTACTGGAAGCTTACCTTAGCCTCTCTTAAGTATAGTACCTTTCCTCTGTTAATTGTTTCTTCTTTTTCCAGTATACATTTTTTTGCATGCTGTTTCCCTCACTAGAGTGTAAAATCTTTTAAGGTCAGGGACCATTTTTTGCTTCTTTTTGTGTCTTCAATATTTAGCATAGGACCTGGCACATAGTAGGTGCTTAATGTTAATTCATTGATTGATTAAATTTTGTCTATATCCATTGGATAGTGATGATAGATTGAGGAGAAATGGTCAGGCCTGTGAGAGAACCAAAACAGCAGTGTTAATAAAGCCAAGGGAAGAGAGATAATTTAGGAGTGGTTGACAATACTAAAAATTGTTTTGAGATCTGATTAAGTTGGATGAGGATAGAACAAAGTGCCATTGAATTTAGCAGTTAAGGATCATTGAAAAACTTGGAGAGGGTAGTTTTGATTTGGTTATAACCAATTATGGTTGATTGTGGCTGTTTCAAATGAAGATACTCCAAGACCTTACCTGAAGGAGGCTACTTTTCCTTAAAAAGTACTGAAATTATCCTCAATATAGTTATGTTCAGGGGTTAGCTAGGTGGCTCAGTGGATTGAGAATCAGGCCTAGAAATGGGAAGTCCTGGGTTCAGATCTGGCCTCAGACACATCTTACCAGGTGACCTTGGACAAGTCACTTAACACCCATTGCCTATCCCTTATTGCTCTTCTGCATTGGAACCAATACTTAGTGTCAATTCTAAAACAAGGTCAGAGTTTTTAAAAAAATACTTAATTGGCTCAGAGAGCTAAAGACTTGGGCTTTTTACTTCCTGATATCTTAGGTTTAAAGCCATGGCACAAGGAGCCATCAGCTCCTCTGACAGGCTTCTGACTGGTGGACCATCATGGACAACAAAGAGGTAGGAAAACTATGCCCAATTGAATCAAGTGCTGTATTCTTGCTGAATATCCTTTCCTGATAAGGCTAAAGAAATACCTTTTTTGGCAACTGAAATATACAACAATTATCTCATTTTCATTCTACTCTCCAACTTGTACTTGACTAGCCTGAGTTGGGGAGACTGATAAATTGTAAGACTAGAGTTTATATTCAGAGTTTATTTTCAAGTCTGAATATGAGGGTAGAGTTTTAGGGCAGAGAAGACTGAACCACTTGCAGAACTTTTTGAGAAAGAAACTGAACAGATACTTGATGTCCAGTAGATGGCTCCAACAAGAATTTCAGGGCAATGTGGACAGATGTGGAGAACCTGAAATGATCGAGGGGGTTGCTAAACGATAATGGCAGAATTAGAGTCTGGAAATGACAATGATGGGGAAGGCCTATGTAATTTCATCCTGGCCTTTTCTGTTGGGGAATATGAAAGAAGGAGAAACCAACACTAGAAGGTGACCATGCTTGCCAAGTCATCTGCAGAGGATCTAGATGTTTCTTCTGGTATGAAGAATAAATGTGAAAAGAAGGAATCAAAACATGAAGTGAAATTGTCAATAGAAGGACATTTTCAGGGGGTACTGTTAGAGGAGAAGGACTGAGAGATTAAGTTTGAGTTAGCTGGGAATGAGAGTGGAATGGTTGGAGGGGAAGGGGTGCCTAGATAAAAGCACAGTCTCTAAATGATGGAGATTAGGAGAAGAGGAAGAGAACATTCAGGTACTACCAGTATTGACCAAAGCTCTTGCTTTGTAATGTTATTGTGGAAGGTCTGATCTAGAGAAGATATCAGCCTCTCTGGGAGACAGGGATAAGGACTAGTTATTTCATTGTTTTAGAAAACTCCCTTGTGAGAAATCTCTGCCTACCCAAGTAGGTTAGCACTTTCTCTAGGTTTATACTTAGTTGCCTAGAATATTATATTCATAAGTGACTTGTCTTGTAAAATGGAAGTAATAATAGTATGTACCTCCTACAGTTGTTCTAAGAATCAAATCAGATAATGATTGTAAAGAGCTTAGCACAGTGCCTGGCACATAGTAAGTGATGTATTATAGAGGATAATTTTATAGTTGTGACTTAAATCTAAATTAATTGGTTGCCAGGGAAAAAAATCCCAAATATAATACCCAAGTCAGCTGGAAGTTTATTTTAATTAATTTTAATTAATTAATTATTTAATTAATAAAGTGATTTTAATTAATATAGAGAGAAGGAATTAAGGAGAAGAGAGAGAGAGAGAGGAAAGAGTTAATTTAAACTGCTCTGGCTCAGGCTGAGCCAGGCAGGAGTTCAAGGCCTTGGCCAATGGGGCCTCCCCTGAGAGCCAAGGGAAAAGGGAGTCAGTCTTATCATGCGACTGTCTCAAGGAAGCTGTCTGAGGGAGCTCATCTAGGCTCCCAGAATCAAACTGGCTCCCAGGCCTGCTCACAGGAAGTGATCAGCCAGATCCACCTCTCCGGGGAAAGAGCCCGAAGAGAGGAAGTGACGTGAAATATATGGACGGTTTTACATCACTTTTCTGCATCTTATCTATACCAATGGTAGCTTAAGCTTCACTTAGGACAGCCCAGGGGTCTGTCAGCTGTTTTTTGCACATGTCTATCAAAGGCTGCCCTCCTGAGTACTTAATCCTTAAGTATGGGTATAGACATTCCCGATTTTGTCAGACTAAGCATCTTCATTGTTATAATCAGGAGATAGCTAAATCCAGTCTTCACACTATACATGTTATTATCTATTATTCGTCATCACACAGCCAGGATGTCAGGTGAGATTTGAACCCAGCTCTTCCTGATATGGAGGCTAGCTTTCTATAATATTCCCTGCTTCTAGAAGGGAGATATTTTGGGTAAATAGCCGGCAATTGGGTCCCCTTAAGCCTTGCTGAATTCAGATGTTAGACTCTTTTTACTGCATCTTAAAATGGGCAATAAGCTGTGCCTAAAAGATATCCTGTAGGTATAGTTTGTCCTTGACTCATAGCAAAGTGAAAAGGCCTACTCTTTGGGTGTTTAATACTTCTGAAGCCCTGGATCATTGTTGGTTTTCTGATAAGAGAATTCAAGTTTAGTATTTAATCTTGCCCATCTGACATTAGGTTCTGGTCTAACTCTGTTATAGTGTTGAGTGAATGCATAGAGAGGGCCTAGAGGTCAGGGTCAGCCTCTAGTTTCTTGACTTTGGAACTCTGGTTAGTGGGGTTTGGAATTCCTTATTTTTCTTCTAAAACAGTGACATATGACAACGACCTTCAGGCACATAGCCCCCGCTATTAAAGTGCTTATCGAGATTGGGGGAATTTTTCTTTTCTCAGGGCAGAGGACATGGCAGCACTTTCTGGGGCAGAAACACCTCCTCACTCATTCCTAGAGGTTTGGGGATGTGGGAAGAGTTGGGGAGAGGCCAGTTGCTTTAATATCATTTGATTATATTGCAAGTCTGAGGTGTGCTTTTGTGAGAGATTAATGACCCAGCGTAGATAGAATGTTTCTAAACCATATAGTAGCTTCTAGAGTAGTGAGGTATTTGGTAAATAGACGTCTTATCCAGGACTATGTGTACTTTCTAGTTATCCCATTACTCCGTAAGGAAATTACTTCACTAATTCCCAGTCAGTTGGCAAGCATTTATCAGGCACTTTCTATGTGCCAGGCACTGTGCTAAGCACTGAGGATACAAAAAAAGCAAAAAATCCCCTTCCCCGAGGAGCGCACATTCTGAAATTTCATGTGGTGGTTGTTCGTAGTTGAAGGGAGACGACAGGAGGTCGAGTTGGGAAGTAAGGTCAGGCGTGGGAATAGTGAGATGGAAGTAAAAAAGTGAATAAACAAACAAATGGGTATATTAAACACCCCGTGCCAGGTGCTGTGCTAAACACGAGGGACGCAAATAAGAAAAATATAGTCCTTGCCTTTGAGGAGTTTACAGTCTAATGGGGAAAGGAAAAAACCCTGAAAAGTGTGGGACATATCAGCGAGGAAAAGGTTCCCAGCTCCGGGGCGTGGAGTCTAGTCTAAGGCATGCCGCGGGCGAGAAATGAAGGATGGGCTGCTCTGTGAACCCTCTTTAAATGGAGGCCTCCGCCAAGAACAGCATGCAGGCTGGCTTCTGTAATCCTCACAGGGGCCATCTGTATACTCCGGCATCAGTCACACGGATGCCGTTGGATTGCAGAGGAGGGGCACGAGGAGTAACACGTAAAATCGCTTCAGTTGAGGCTCGGGGCTAGAAGGACTTCAAACGCCCAACAGGATCGTCTATTTGAGATGAAGTAGGGCGGTGACGTGGTCAGTGCTCTGCTCTCGATCTAGAATGAGGAGAGAGTCGAGGGGGCAGCCATCAAGTGAGTTGTTCTAAAGTGCAGAGGTTAAGGTATGGGAGGAGAGAGGGCCCGTAGGCAAGAGGTCACGGCGGTAAACTTGGCAGGCCTTGATAACAGACTGGATGTGCAACGTGAGAGGGAATGAAAAATCAAGGCTGGCCCTTAGATTTTGAGACTGGGAAGCTGGGACGAGGGTAATGCCATTGACGGTGCTGGCCTCAGAGCAAAGCCACATTGGCGCCACTGCAGCCAAGGGTTTGGAGTTGGGTCGCAGAGGCCCCGGGAACGCGAGGGGTGTGGGCAGGGTTGGCACTGTGCTTCACCCTCAGGCATGTGTCTTGCCTCTTTCTGTCTGCTCTCCGTTAGAAATCTTTTGCAGCCCAAAGTGCTTCTGTGCCGGCCACTGAGGCCCTTCTAAAGCCCAGAGCCTGTTACCTTCACAGCATTGGGAGCAAGGAAGGAGCCCGGGGTGTGGAGTTGAGTTTTGTCCTGGGTCTGTGAGTTGAGTCAGTCAGTACATCTCTGTTGCCAGTAGTGTAGTTGGTGACCAAAGAAAAGCTCCTAAATGCCCTCCTGAAAAAAATGTACGCTATATTGACTTGTGTGTGAATTGGATTTAAGTGAGGCAGTTGCACAGTCAGTCCAATTTGAGACATGAACTTTTTAATGTCACGAAGGACTAATAACACTATTATTAATCTCATATACAGTTCTTTCTCCAATGGAATATAAGTGGTTGCATTTTTGTTTTTGTATCCTCAGCATCTAGCACAAGACCTGGTACAGAATAAGGACTTACGTGCTTGTACATTAATTGAGATATAGAAAAGGGTTCAAGAGGAGGGAAAAGGCCTCTGATTTCTTCTTAAGGTAGACAGCAAGATACTCAGCTGAAATGGAGAGGGCAAGCTTAGTTAGAAGGCTTAGAATAGCCTTTGGCAGTCCTGAGATCCAGAATCATTTAGGGAGGACTGAAGCTGTTATAAGGGCTCATGTGAGATTGATAATATTGTATTGCAATCATTAGGGTGGTTTCAAGATTTCTTTTAGCAACAGTTTGCGAGTATGCCTGGAGTTGACAGATGGTGGAACTAAATCAGTGTTGGGGTTTGACCAAACATTAGTAGTATCGATAGGATGGAGGAGGGGATAAGAGACTTAAGAACAGAGTTCTCTGTAGCATTGAACTGGTTATTATTAAGTATGAGATTGAGAAGGTAGAAGAAATGAGGTTAGAGCAAGAATGATCTAAAAGGGAGAATAATAATGGTAATAGAGGTCTTGATGAGAATAAAGTATACATTTATAAGGGATAAAGTGTAGGGAATATAAAAAGAGGAGTTTATCAAATAATAAAAGCACTTTATAGTTCTTGATCATTGAAACAAAAGACATGAGGGAGATGGGAGATGATGTTACAGCGAGTTACAGTGAGGCCAGATTTGAATTTGTACTTAACTCAGATAGAGTAGAGTTGAGGGAATTCTGCAATCGAGTTTAGAATGTTTCAGGGACTTCAGTTTTGATATTGCTGAAAACAAGAGCGAAGTTTGGAGTAGAGCAGAAGACTGAACCAGTACGGAACCACTTGAGAAAGAAATTAAAGATAACTCAGGGGAATGATTTTTCTAGTTTTGTTCAGTATAGGGAAGCAGACATTGAAGTCTGGGAACAGAGTATAGTCAAGAGAGAAGGCTACCCGGAAGATTCCTGCCTTGGGTCTAAACAGGGCCACAACTAATGCACCAGGTCAAGAAGCAGTTCAAAGCCCACCAAAGAGGTGGGCTTTGTAGGAAATTAAATCAGCGCCAATTGGCAGCTTTTTTGCTTACTACCCAATTCCATGTCAAAGCACCAGGACAGAAAGCTGAAGGTACCTATGTAAACAGTGACATTACAGGACTAGGAGTATGGGAGGCTCTAGGCTGTGTGCTAAGCAAAGTACGGTTTGGTTTTGATGAGCAAGCGAGGGCTGTGTAGTCTGACCCTAGAATGCAAATAGTTCTAACCTCCTCCCTAATAAGAAGCCTCAGTCCAAAGAGAAACCTGCAGTTCCCTAACTCTGAAACAGTCGAGCTTTATAACTGACTGATAGTGTTTGAATCTAGCAGTGCTCTTCTGGAACTTCCAACTGGGGTAAGACCATAGTTGTACTGCTCTGACTCAAATACCAGATCCGGTAATTGCAAAACTGAGACCACGACAACAGTGATCAAAATTGGACCTGGATTAGACCACTTTGGGAACACTTACCTAAGGTCACCAAACTAAGTCGTCCCTTAGATCCCAGAATAAAGGAACACTTAATAAATGGAGAGAACTCGCATCAGAAGTATGCAGACCCCAAAGTCAGGTTGGAGAAATGAGCAAACAAAAAAATATAAGTTCTATATAAGGCTATTAAGGTGACAGGGACACTCAAGACAAACTCTCAGAAGAGAATGACTCCAAAATACCTACAAAGCCTCAAAGAAAAACATAGATTGGGCACAAATTCAATTAGAATTCCTGGAAGACATGATCCAGGAGTATTTTTTTAAACTTTAAATACTGTTTTTAGATAAAATGAATATTAGAAGGTGAAATTTAAAAGAGGAAAGAATTCTTTCTCTTTCTTCTGTAGGATAAATAATTGAAAAAGGAAATAACCTGGTGCAAGGGGTACACACTTTACCGAAATAACAAACTCTGAAATTAGGATGAAACAAATGGAAATTAATGACTATAAAACAAGAAACATCAAACTTAAAAAAAAACGGAAAGAAAAGAAGAAAATGTATAGTCTCTTTTTTCTAAAACAATGGACCTCAAAAATGTTTCAAAGAGAAAAAAATTAAGAATTGAACTATTAAGAACTATTGAACATTTGGAATTTATGACAAAAAAAAAGAGCTTACACAGCATATATCAAGAAAGCTTAAAAGAAAAGTGCCCAAATCTCTTAGAACCAGAGGACAAACTGGTCACCTGCTGAAAGAAACTTCAAAATGAAAACTTCCAGGAACATTGTAGAAAATATTCAGAGCTTCCAGCTCAAAAAAAAAAACAACAAAAACACCACTTCCAGCTTGATTGGCACATGTTTTTATCCCTCAGAAGTGGAGGTGGGAGAGAGTGAAGATTGCTCTTTATGGGCAGAAACAGGTTTATTTTCATATTTGTGTCTCCAGGTCTGAACAGAATAGAATCTAAAAAAAAATCCTGGAATAATTAATGTAGCTTTGGGAGTTATCTACATATAAATGATAGTTGAAGCCTTAAGAATGGAGGAAACCATCTAGGGAGAGAGTATAGATCTTTACAGGAGATGAATGAAGGACAGAGTTTTAGAGTGCACCTATATTTAGAAGAGAGAAAGAGAAACTAAGAAACTAACTTGCTATTTTGAACTGTTATTCTTTTGCTTGGTAAGAAGTTAACATCTTTTGAGATATAAATTTATGTGAAATGATTTTTTTTTCTTTTCATGGAGGCCATGAGTCCTGATGACCGTTATATTCTCACAGCTGACAGAGATGAGAAAATCCGTGTTAGTTTATTTGCAGCACCACACAACATCGAATCTTTCTGCTTGGGTCATACCGAGTAAGTAAATGGTCCTTCACATTGATAATAGTTGTAATAATACTTCACATTTACATGTTTTACAGTTTGTAAGTTACAGTCTTAAAGTTGCTTTCATCATAATTATTAAGTAGGTAATAGTTAATTTTATCCTTTTTTATTGGTAAAAGAAAGTGAGAATTATAATTGACAACAAGTCTTTTTACTTTGAGGGAAATGTTACATTGCTTTTGTTTGTTCATAATTCATGTAGGAATTCTCACTTTGATAGCCCAAAAAAATGACAGTATTTTGTGCCATAAGACAAATTTGCTACTTTTTGTTTAGTTTTTCTCAGCTTTAGAACCACATTAAAACTTCACCTTCCATTTCATGGTGATAAGTTTGATCATTGGACAGTAAGTATAGCTTTGTAATTTTCCTCTGGAATTTGTGGTTCTTGCTGGCTGCTTATGTTAATTAACCATTTAAAAATTTATTTTAATTTTAAAAATTTACTTATTACAAATTATATGTACTAACCATTTCCATATAAGTTTTCTGAGGCTAAATGATCTAAATTGTCGACCTTCCTTTTTCCCTTCCCCCTCCTGGAGCTGGCAAGCAATTCAATCTGCATTATGCACATATCACACAAAATATTTCCGTATTCATTTTTGTAAATGAATAATTTTTAAAAATCAAAACCTGAAAACATAAAACCAAATAAACAATTGAAAAATCATACGCTTTTATCTGCATTTTGACTCCAACATTTCTTTCTCTGGGGTTGGATATCATTCCTTGTCCTAAATCCCTCAATTATTTTGATCATTGTGTTGCTGATAGTAGCAAAGTATACTTTATGTATGTTATATATTTAATATGTGTTTATTGCTGATAGTAGAACATTTGATCATTCTGCAGTATTGCAGTTATTGTGTATGATGTTCTCCTGCTTCTGCTTGTTTCACTCTGTATCAGTCATTCCTTATAGCACAATAGTATTCCATCACCATCAGAAAACACAATTTCTTTAGCCATTCCCCAATTGAGAGTCATCCCTTTAGTTTCTAGTTCTTTGTTACCACAAAAAGAGCTAATAAATATTTTTGTACAAACAGGTCCTTTCTCATTTTTTAAATCTCTTTGGGATACAGACCTGGTAGTACTATGGCTGGATCAAAGGGTGTGCATTGTTTTATAGCCCTTTGGGCATACTTCCAAATTGCCCTCCAGAATGGTTGGATCAGTTCGCAACACTACCAGCCGTACATTGGTGTCCCAATTTTGCCACATACTCTCCAACATTTATTATTTTCCTTTACCGTCATATTGTCCAAATCTGTTAGGTGTAAGGTGGTACCTGAGTGTTGTTTTAATTTGCATTTCTCTAATCAAGAGGAATTTAGTCGTATACCATTTTTTTAAATTAAAAAATTTTTTTTTTGAAAAATTTAGTTAATTTAGAACATTATCCCTTGGTTACAAGAATCATATTCTTTCCCTCCCTCCCCTCCCCCCATTCCATCCTGTAGCTGACACATAATTCCACTGGGTAGTACATGTGACCTTGATCAGATTTCCATGCTGTTGATGTTTGCACTAGGATATTCCTTTAGGATCTACATCCCCAACCACATCCCCTCGACCCATGTAATCAAGCAGTTGTTTTCCTTCGGTGTTTCTACTCCCACAATTTTTCCTCTGAATGTGGATAGTGGTTTTTCTCGTAGATTCCTCCGAGTTGTTCAGGATCACTGCATTGCCACTAATGGAGAAGCCCATTACCTTCAATTGTGCCACAATGTATCCGTCTCTGTGTACAATGTTCTCCTGGTTCTGCTCCTCTCACTCTGCATCACTTCCTGGAGGTTGTTCCAGTCTCCATGGAATTCCTCCACTTTATTATTCCTTTTTGCACAATAATATTCCATCACCAGCATATACCACAATTTGCTCAGCCATTCCTCAATTGAAGAGCATCCCCTCATTTTCCAATTTTTGGCCACCACAAAGAGCGCAGCTATGAATGTTCTTGTACAAGTCTTTTTCCTTATTATCTCTTTGGGGTACAAACCCAGCAGTGCTATGGCTGGATCAAAGGGCAGACAGTCTTTTAGTGCCCTTTGGGCATAGTTCCAAATTGCCCTCCAGAATCAAACAGAAAGTGGTTATTTTATTGAATAATGTCTCAGAATAAAGTCTAATTATTTTGTACCTGAAGCAAAGCCCCATTTACCTGCAGAGTGATTATAAAGGAGGTGACCTAGGTAGCTGGTATCCATCCTGATTCATTTATCAGTTTGCAACTTTTGTTTTTGAAGTTTTTGTTTCAGGAAGTGAGCACATAATTATTAGTAGATGTAGAAGTTCTCTTATGTCCTATACAGGTACCCCAAGGACAAGAAGTATATAATTTAACATTTTTAATATTTAGGTATTGACTCTTTGAACTAAGGAATTAGTTTCCTTTAAAAAAGTTTTAATGTGTATAATTTTATTATTTTTCACTTAACAAATATTGATATTCTTCCTCATTGAAAGAAAAAAATAGAAAAACAAAATCCTTGCAAAAAGCATGCCTACTGTAAGGCAAAACAAATCTCCACACAGGTTTTGTAAAAAACAAACTAGTCAATTCTAAGACAGAAGAAAAGTGAGGGTTAGGCAATTGGCTTAAAGTGACTTGCTCAGTCCTACAGCTAGGAAGTATCAGAGGTCAGATTGCAACCCAGATTCTTCTGATTCCAGGCTTGGCCCTTTTAAAGATTCATTGTGCTGCCTTGCTGCCCTTTCTTTATTGGCTTTTTAAAGAAATACATGTCCTATTTATCTTGCTTTCATCACTTCTCTGTTAGGATCTGGGTAATATTCATCCTCATTGGACTTCTGTAATTGTAGTTGATCATTACATTTATTGATATTGTTAAGTTGTTTTCTTGTATGTACTTTTTTCCTCTCCTTCCATAAGAACAATTTTATCTTTAATTTCTCAAAATTTGATGTCTAAAGAATGCATTTCTGTTGAAAACTGAAGCTGTTTGGGGACAAATGTCTAAATAAAGTTTTCCCAAGGAAAAGTGTTTAATAATTTAATTCACTGGAAAATGTTTTAAAGTATTACATTTGAGTTAATAAAAACATTAGAGCTATATTTTTGAAATTCCTGATTATTAATCTGGATTTGGATGGTTTGCCTGTTATTTCTTTTTTTAAAAAAATCCATTTTATTTGGTATTCCAATTCAAATTTTCTCCCTTCTCCCTCTGGCTACTCTACTCATTGAGAAGGCAAGAAAAAAAATACAAAACTGCAAATATAAATAGCCATGCAAAATGTGTTAACATATTAGCTATGATCCCAGAAAAGAAAGAAAAAGAGAAGAAAATAAGCTTCATGCTCACTGTCAGTCCTTCACCTCTATGTAAAAGTGAGAAGCATGTATGATCACGAGTCCTTTGGAATTGTGGTTGGTCTTTCATTTTGTGATTACAGTTACTCTATATTACTCTACTGGTAGGTACTGTGTATCCAGTTACAGTAATATTCTATCACACACATATACCATAATTTGTTGAGTTATTCTTCAGTCGGTAGCCATTCCCCAGTTTGTGGTCACTCCTACAAGAGAGCTGCTGTACACAGGGAATGCTCTTCCTTTTTCTTTAATCTCTTTGGTATGTAGATCCAGTAGCAGTATTGTTAGGTCACAGTTTAATAATCCCAAGCACAGTTTAGTAGGTTTTGGGGTATAGCTCCAAACTGTTTTCCAGAAAGGTTGGTTTGGTTCACTTCTTCATCGGCATTGCATTGTGTACTTGCTTTCTTACATTGCCAATATTTGTCATTTTCCTTGTTGGTTAACCTGGCCAATGCGCTGGATGTGAAGTGGTTCTTCAGAGCTGGATGAATTTGCATTTCTCTGTCTGTTAATGATTTGTAGCATTTCTTATAAGGCTTTTGGTAGCTTTGATTTCCCTCCTTTAAAACTGCCTATTCATATATTTGACCATTTATCAATTGAGGAATGCTTCTTAATATAGATTTGATTGTTCTGCATATCTTAGAAATGAGACCTTATCAGATAAAGGTTGTTGTGAAGGTTTTTCCCCCAGTTTCTGGATTTTCTTCTAATTTAAGATGCTTTGGTTTTGTTTGTGCAAAACTTCTAAATTTTATGTTTTCAAAATTATCCATTTTATTTCTTTTTTGATCATGAACTCTTCCCCCATCCATAGATATGACAGTCAAATTTTTTCCATTTCACTAATTTCCTTATGATGTCACCCTTCTGTGTCTAAAAAATGTGCCTATTTGGAGCTTGTCTTATTGTCTGGTTTGAGATGTTGGTCTGTGCCTGGTTTTGATTAGACCACTTTTTAATTTTCCCAGTAGTTTTTGTTGAATAGCTGGTTTTTATGCTAATAATTGAGATTGTTGAGTTTATGGAACACTTGGGGTACTGTGCTCCTTTGTTTCTGTTCATTGTGTTCCTAATTAACCTCTCTTTCTTATCCAGTACAAAATTATTTTGATGATTACATTTTATAGTATAATGTGAGATCTGGTATACTAAGGTCCCCTTCCTTCCCATTTTTTCATTGATTATCTTTATCCTTGGTCTTTTGCTCTTCCAGATGAATTTTGTTATTATTTTTTCTAACTCTATAAAGTAATTCTTATACAGTGTGATTGGTTTAGCACAGATTTAGCTAGTATTGTCTTTTTTTGTGATTTGAAAATTTTTAATTAATTAATTTAGAATATTTTTCCTTGGTTACATGATTCTTGTTCTTTCCCTCCCATCCTCTTATTCCCCTCCAGTAGCCAATGAGCAGTTCCACTGGGTTTTACATGTGTCATTGATCAAGACCTATTTCCATGTTATTAATATGTACACTAGGATGATCGGTTAGAGTCTACATCCCCAATCATATCCGCATCAACCCATGTGATCAATCAGTTGTTTTTCTTTGGTGTTTCTACTCCCACAGGCTCTGGATAGCTTCTTTCTCCTAAGTCACTGCATCACTACTAGTAGAGAAGTCCATTACCTTCAATTGTGCCACAATGTATCCATCTCTGTGTACAACGTTCTCCTGGTTCTGCTCCTCTCACTCTGTATCACTTCCTGGAGGTTGTTCTAGTTCACATGGAATCCCTCCAGTTCATTATTCCTTTTAGCACAATAGTATTCCATCACTAACAGATACCACAATGTGTTCAGCCATTCCCCAACTGAAGGGCATCCCCTCATTTTCCAATTTTTTGCCACCACAAATAGCGCAGCTATGAATATTCTTGTACAAGTCTTTTCCCTTATGATCTCTTTGGGGTACAAACCCAGCAGTGCTATGGCTGGATCAAAGGGCAGACAGTCTTTTATCGCCCTTTGGGCATAGTTCCAAATTGCCCTCCAGAATGGTTGGATCCATTCACAACTCCACCAGCAATGCATTAATGTCCCAATTTTGCCACATCCCCTCCAGCATTCATTACTTTCCTTTGCTATCATGTTAGCCAATCTGCTAGGTGTGAGGTGATACCTCAGAGTTGTTTTGATTTGCATCTCTCTGATTTTAAGAGATTTAGAACATTTCTTCATGTGCTTATTAATGGTTTTGATTTCTTTATCTGAAAATTGCCTATTCATGTCCCTTGCCCATTTATCAATTGGGGAATGGCTTGCTTTTTTTGTACAATTGATTTAGCTCCTTATGAATTTGAGTAGTTAGATCTTTGTCAGAGGTTTTTTGTTATACAGGTTTTTTTCCCAATTTGTTACTTCCCTTCTAATTTTGATTGCATTGGTTTTGTTTGTACAAAACCTTTTAAATTTAATATAATAAAAATTATTTATTTTACATTTTGTAATATTTTCTAAATCTTGTTTGGTGTTAAGATCTTTTAATTTCCTATAGATCTGACAGGTATACTATTCTATGTTCACCTAATTTAATTATAGTTTTCTTCTTTATATTCAAGTCATTCACCCATTTTTAATTTATCTTGGTGTAGGGTGTGAGATTTTGATCTAAATCTAATCTCTCCCATAAGTTTTCCAATTTTCCCAACAGTTTTTGTTAAATAGTGGATTTTTGTCCCCCAAACTGGGATCTTTGGGTTTATCATATACTGTCTTGCTAAGGTTATTCACCCCAGGTCTGTTATTCCACTGATCCTGCCTTCTGTCTCTTAACTAGTACCATATTGTTTTGATGACCACTGCTTTATAGTACAGTTTAAGATCTGATACTGTTAGGCCACCTTCCTTCACATTTTTTTATTATTTCCCTTGATATTCTTGATCTTTTGTTCTTCCAAATGAACTTTGTTATACTTTTTTCTAATTCAGTAAAAAGGTTTCTTGGTAGTTTGATGGGAATGGCACTAAATACGTAGATTAATTTGAGAAATGGAGAGAGCTTTCTGCCAGAGGCTGGCAGAGGGACTTCTATCTGTAGCAATACCAGACAACCTGTACCTCTTCCAGTCAGTGTGATTTCCTAACTTTCAGTTAGAGAGCTTCTGGTGTAATGACCTTTCCTTTAGTCTCAGAGCTTTCTTCTCCTGCTGAGCCTGTACCTTGAGGGTAGAAGAGGAAAACTGGTATGAGGACTCATTCTCTTGCAGACCAGGATCCACTTCCACCTCTAGTTTCCTCTCTAATCTCCAGCCTTTAGAGGGAAGAGTAGGTGAACTAGAGTTTTCCATATGACTGTGTGCCTTTCACTTTATACTCTATTTGTCTCTACCTTTTTCTCCAGCCTCCTCTGAGAAGTGGAGTGATAATTTCACTCATAAGATGAACATTCTCTCACTTAGACCCTAAACATTTCAGTGGTCCTGTATCCTTGTTGGTCATCTGAGGCAGGATTTGAAGTCAGATCTCCCTGACTTCAGTCTGTTACTCTATTCACTATGCCAATTAGATTTCTTACTGTGGTAGTTGGGTTTACTTTTGTGTTCCTAATTTGTTCTATTGACCAACTTAACTTTTAAACAAGGATTAAATAATTCCATTGATTATAGCTTTGTAGTATAATTTGGGATGTGGTATTCATAGATTTCCCTTGAAAATTTGGACTTTTATTCCTCCAGATGATTTTTGTTATTTTTTTCTAACTATAAAAATAATCCTTGCATAGTTTGATTCCTATGGCACTGAATAATCAGTAAAATAATTTAGTAAGTATTGTCTCTTTTTTTTTTTGGCACAGTCCATGAATAAGAAAATGTTTTTTTAGTTATTTTTGCCTGCCCTGATGATATTTTATACATTTTGTGGTTACTTTTTTTTAAACCCTTATCTTCCATCTTGGAATCAATACTGTGTATTGGTTTCAAGGTAAAAGAGTGGTAAGGGCTAGGCAATGGGTGTTAAGGGACTTGCCCAGGGTCACACAGCTGGGAAGTGTCTGAGGCCAGATTTGAACCTAGGACCTCCCATCTCTCGGCCTGGCTCACAATCCGCTGAGCTACCCAGCTGCCCCCTTTGTAGTTACTTTTAATAATATTGATATCTTAGTTTTTTACATTACAACATCTCTCCCTTTCCTTCTTGCAGAAAGCAATCTCATAAAACAAAGGATATTTTATCAGGAAAATTTTTTCAAAGAAACAAAAACAAAAATCAGCAAAACTGCTATATATTTTGGAAAAAATCTGAAAAAATGTATAGTAATCCATACCTATTGACCTCTCACTTGAAAATGGGGGAGGGGTGGGGTTTCCTCTCAAGTTTTTTTTGTTTTGCAACATTTATCTTGAATGGTTTGTGGTTTTTCTTACCAATTACAGTGTTGTAGTCATTGTGTATGTCTGGTTATTTAATTTTGTATCCGTTCATATAAGTCTTTCCACCCTTCTCTAGGTTCATCTTAGTTATCTTTTCCTATTACACAGAAATACCCCATTGATGGATTACAATTTGTTTAACGTTTCCCCAACTGAGTATGTGATTTGTTTTTATTTCAGTGCCTATGGTGACTTTCTTCATATTAGTGACTTCTTCAGGCTGTATGTTTACTAGTGATATAGGCTAAAAATAAAATTACATTTTAAAAAAAGATTTTAATAAATTCATGTCTTTATATTCTTATCGAAATATTTAGGAAACTAAGATGTTTCAGTTATGAACTTTTGAGCTTGAAATCAAAGAGGACAACTTTGCCCTCTCAGATACTCTATTATAGATAATAAATTACCTAGACCTTGGTTTTGGCCCAATTTTGCTGTAATTTGGCTAAAAAATATGAATAAATAAAAAGAAATTTTGTAATTTTTACAATTGCTGCCTAGGTTGTGGAATAGAAAATGAACTATTGTGTCACACACAGTTTTTGTTATATCTATAAACCCTGCTATATCTTTATATATTATATAATTATATATTATTTATTATTATATATTATGTGCATAATATATAAATATGTAACATTTATATATTTATAAAATCTCAAACTCATTTCAGCTTGTTTTAGATCTTTGGAGATTTCTTGGATTATGGCAGAGAGAAGTGGAAAAAATTAGTCCAATACTGCTAAAGATTGTAAATTAGCAATAGGAAAGATGATATCATTATTAGTTATTCTGTAGTAATAGTTCACAAACTTTTTGGTTTCAGCATCCTTTTACAAATTATTGGGGACACCAAAGAGCTTTTAATGACATATTATCTCTCTCAATATTTACTTCATTAGAAATTACAACTGAAAAAATATGAATATTTATTTAAAAATAACAAAACAAATACATGCTAACAAAAACCATACATTTAGTGAAAAACAACTTTTCAAAAATGAAATACTTAAAATAATGGTATTGTTATAAATATTTTTTCTGATCTCCTTCTTTTATGGACTTTTGGGTCTCCATATCTGCTACTGCCTTCAAGACTGTTGCAGTATGTTGTTTTCATTGAACAATATGAAGAAAATCTGCCATTACACAAATATGTAGTGGAAAAGGGCAGGAATATTTTAAGAAGGAAATAATGTCCTGGTAGTATTATGAAAACAGTTTTGACCTTATGGACTCTTCACAAGGGTCTTGGAGACCCCCAAGTGCCTGCAGACTACGATTTGAGAATAGTTATTCTATAGAATTAAAACTGTAGACCATAGGATAGTATCCTTAGGTTTGCATATACCATCTCCTGTAGAAATTTAAATGTGTTACTTAGATGCATCAAACAGTGAGACAATGGGAAGGGAGCATGGTATGGAGAAAAGAGCACTGAATTTAGATGGAGAGGACTTGAGTTCAAATTCTGGTTCTGTTGCTATTTTAGCTCTTTGTGCAAGTGTAAGTGTAAGATTTCAGCCCTTTGTACCTTAGTATCTTCAAATGTAAAATAATGAGTGAGGGAGGGATGATTCGGACCAGATTATCTCTAGTCTCCTCTAGCCCTATAAAGCCTATGACATTATTAGTTTTGTATATTTATTTTGTCATGAAATCACTCAAAAATTCTCCTCTTTCCTTATTTTTATTAATTTTGGGGATAGTTATTGGATGGGAAAAGGTAATTTTCTGAGGACAGTTATATTTTTATTAGCTTTGTAGCTGATTATCTATGTAGCCGGTGAGCTTGCTTGACAGATGGTATATGGCTGACCAAAGTTTTATATCTTTGTCAATCTTTTTATCCTTAGGTTTGTGAGCAGAATATTTGTGGTACCAAATTATCCGGACCTGTTATTATCTACCTCAGGGGTAGGTATTTTTCATCATTTCTTTTATTCATTTTGTTTAGCACCAACAAGATATGGATATGGTTTGATGCTACAACTAGAGGTTTTTGAGAGAGAGGTCTTTTCTTCTTGTTTTTCACTACTTTTCCAGATGGTACTTTGGTGCTATTGTTCTTGTTTCCACCATTTTATTAAAACAGAAAGAATTACTTTCATGGCCCTTTTAATGGGTACTGACAGAGACTTCATCTATGTTGATTGCCATCATTATTGTCTTAAAGGAGGGCTATGTGAGGAAGACTCAGAATTTCAGGGATATTTTGATTCACAGATGTGCAAAAGTAAGAAAAATATATATGTATACGTATATATAATTAGGTACTAAGTTTTATTCTTCTATTGTCTACTCCAATGGATGCCTCATCAGGTCATAAAAGCTTACCTGGGTTTTTGGAAGTCTAAGACCAGAAAGCAAGCTGGAGAAGATCTTATCATTCTGGAAAGCCTTTGAATATGGACCTTATAATGGATGGCTGTTGAAGGTCTAGCCGTACAATTTTGGAGATACCCATCACTAAGTGACATATATGTCACTTTTTTTTCCTTAAAACCCTTACCCTTCTGTCTTAGAATCAATACTGTGTTTTGGCTCCAGGGCAGAAGAGCGGTAAGGGCTAGGCAATGGGGGTCAAGTGACTTGCCCAGGGTCACACAGCTGGGGAGTGTCTGAGGCCAGATTTGAACCTAGGACCTCCCTTATCTAGGCCTGGCTCTCAATCCACTGAGCCACCCACCTGCCCTCAAGTGATATATTTTTTAACCATAAAGTCTCACAAAACACACTCATTGTTTCACATTGTTGTGATTTGATTACTTACAGGTAGATCCATACTAATGAAATTACAACTTTTTGAAGTATTGAAATGCTAAGCTTTGTTACCATTGTATTCTTTTTTATGTTAATAAATAATTTCTTTATCTTAGAAAATATCATCTAAAAGCTTAGTTGCTAAATAAAAAGAAATAATTTTAATTATCTTTAACCAAGGTAGTAATCTTAAGGAATCTTTAAATAGTAATTCAGTCAAAATGAAGGTTTCTGAATTATTAGAAAGGTTTTAAAGAATAGTTTTACTTCAGAAGCTTTCCATTTGTCCATATACTTTCTTTTTTGTTGCATTGGTTTTTCTCCTTATATTTTTCTTCTTTTTAAGAGTCTTCTCTAAAATCTGCTATAAACAGTAGAAATTCTATTTAGATAGGTCTTTCAACTCAGTAAATGTTTATTAGTTGTTTACCTCTTATTAGGCACTGGATAACATATAGTATTGGTTTTGACCTAACATTTGACAATAAAGTCATACATATTAATTAATATTAATTTCTTATTTTATTATAGTATAGTCTTAATTATCTTTGGTTGGAAAAGTTATAGAACAGCCACACCACTGTAAAATATGCACAATGTGAAAAAAATTTTTGATCTTTTTTCAAATTGGAGAGATACTTCTCTTATTGGTTTGGCTCTAGAACAAGCTAATCTGCTAAAATTTTCTCATTTCCTCCCTTACTGCCTTTCACACTATTTTCATTTTATATGACAATTTTTTGTAATATACTAATTTTACTAATTTACAGTCTTATTTCTTATGCTAAAAGAAAGTCGTTTTCTACCATTCTCTGTTGTATGTGATACTAAAGTACAGATCCAATCGTAGTATTCCTTAGATTTGTTGCAATTAACTCACACATTTGGAAACTTAAATATATCTATAGCAATCAGATTTGCAAAACGGATGGTGAGAACCACAACTTTTTAAAGGATTTAGTCCATAGTATACAAAAGGTTTAATTTGATTTGAGTGATATGCAATGGAGAGAAGCCTGTGGTAACAATCTGAATGTCTTTTTTTTTTTTTTAACATATATAGGACTGTACTCTGAGACTCTGGGAATACAAAATAGGAAAAGAATTGCACTGCTGTCATCTTAATAGATTGAAAAATCCTGAGGCAACCCCATGTGAGAAGGTGGAGTTGGTGATTTTTAACTTTGTTTTTGTTAACATGCTTATAGGCTTTTATTGATTCTATAAAATAAAAAGAAATGCTGAAAATATTATCAATACTAGACCTTGCTGGGTTCATTTTGTTTGTTAAAAATATCAGAGGCACTGAGTCATGACAAAAAGAAATCATGTTATGAATCGTCCTAGGTTGACATTAAAAGAAAGTTTGTCTTCAAATGTGTCTAATCTTAGTAAGGAATTGATTTTGCCTGCCAGTGTCGATACATTTTTAACGATCCAGTTGATCAGTGTCTTCAAAATCAGTAATGGATGGGGTTGCAAAAGCAGTCATTAGTGTTCTCACTCTAACATATTTTCCAATCATTTAAAGGTATTTTTGTAGATATATTGTTCTGTTCTGATTATCAAGGCATGACAAGTCACTCAGTTTTATAGATAGGAAGACTGAAATGGAGGAAGGCTAAGTGGCCTACTCTCCTGAAGCTTTTGGTTCAGTTAACACTAAGCAGAGAATTGTGCCCATCGTCCTGGGGAGGTGAAAACATGCCACCCGAGACATTTGATCAAAGAACAATGGCTTGACGTCAGAAGTGCTGCCTTCTAGTCTTCTTCCTAGCTGTTTGACCACAGATAAAGAACTGTAGATGGGCCTTAGATGTTTCCTCATTTATAACATTAGATCTATCAGGAATTCCTGACCTGGGAATAGTATACTAGTAATTTTTTTCATAACTGTATTTCAGTATAATTGCTATCCTTTGTAATCCTATGTATTTTGTCTTGTAAATGTTATTTTCTATGTGACTTTGAGCAAGTCACTTCCCAGTTGCCAAGTCCATACTACTCTTTTGCCTTGGAATCTATACTTAAATGTCCTTTCTAAGACAGAAGGTAAGGGTTTAAAAAAAAAAACAAAAAGCTATTATTTTGAGGAAGGGCCTGTAAGCTTCACCAGACTACTGAAGAGTTCCATGGCACAAAAAAAAAGGTTAAAACTTCTGATTTAGTTGGAGTCTTAAGTGTCCTTCTTTCATATTTATTTACTTATTTTACATCCTACCAGGATTCTGAAAGGACCCATTTCTTCTCCAATTAGAATATAAATACTCTATTATGACACAGTCACTTTTTAAAATAAAGCTTTACTTTCTCTCTTAGAATTGATATTAAGTATCAATTCCAAGGCAGAAGAGCAGTAAGGGTGAGGCACTGTGGGTTAAGTGATCCACACAGGAAGTGGCTGAGGTTTAATTTGAACACAGCGCCTCCCATCTCCAGACCTTGCTCTCTATCCACCGAGTTGCCCTGATCTAGTCAATTCTAAAAACTTATGTGTTAACTTTTTTTCTTAACTCCTCCGTTGGCATTCCACACACAGCTGGTCTTTTCATCCAGAATTATTATTTTTTAAAAATTTATTTATTTTAAATATTTCAAAATATTTTCCCATGGTTAGGATGATTCATTTTCTTCCCCCACCCCTTTCCCAGTGCTGATAAGCAATTCTACTTGGTTACACATGTATTATCACTTGATACTTATTTCCATATTATTCATTTTTATAATAGAGTAATCTTTTAAAACCAAAATCCCAAATCCTATACCCATATAAGCAAGTTATAATTCATATGTTTTCTTTCTGTGTTTCTGTTCTCACAGTTCTTTCTGTTAATGTGGATAGTGTTCTTTCTCATAAGCTCCTCTGGATTGTCCTGGATCATTGCATGGCTGCTAGTAGCAAAGTCAGTTACATTTGTTTGTGCCACAATGTATCAGTCTCTGTGTACATCGTTCTCCTGGCTCTGCTCATTTCACTATGCATCAATTTATGAAGGTCTTTCCAGTTCCTCCATCTGTGTACCATTCTTTCCTCCTTCCCTGACTTCTCTCCACTGAGAGCCTCTGATAGCCTAGTCTGTATGGAAGAGCTTGTAGCTATTTCTCTTTGTTTTCTTTATTATTGTTCTGGCTGGGACATTTTTAGAGATTTACCAGATTATGTGTTGGGAATCTACTTTCCTTTGAGTTCTAACATGCTTCCACTTTGCTAAAAGTTTTCTAAGTGTATATAATTTTAAGAAGTTAGGACTTTTCAAACAGTAATAATGTATCTGACACCCTTTCCAAAAGAAACAACACTAGACTATTGATAACCCAAGTATTTCAACTCTGAGGTTTTCTGAATTTCTGATAACTAACTGAACTTTATGCACGATAGACGTCTTCATTGTAATACTTCTGATTGTGAATTGCAGTCTGGTTTAACTGTCACATTATTCACTTTGGAGAATATTCTCAGGCTTCTAAGATCCAGCTTTCTTTCCTAATCTTTACCACCCCCCAAGAAATTCAAGGTATATAAAGGATTTTTTCCAGGGGAAGTTAAGAAAAATCTTTCACTTCTTTTCTGACATCTCTGACTAATTTATAGGAGGCTGCTTTTATGGTCGCCTTCTGTTGGAGAACCACTTGGAAGAACTGGAGTTATAAGAAAGCAGGATATTTTGTGAGTTTCAAAGTACTACAGAAATGTAAACTATTCTGCTTTTTCTCCTTCAGGTATTTGCAGTGTCAAGGATAACCTACTGTTGCCAAGAAAACTGCGTTGCTATTTTGTGTGACTGGTAAGCTTCCGAATGATCCTCAGCACATGCCATAAGTCTTAGTTCACTGAGACTATTGTGTACCGTGATTTACAGGCATGTAACAATGCTAGTGAATATTGTCATTAAAAATTGGCCTTCATCTTTGTTGGCAGGGAGATCTTTGGAGACATTAAAAGAGCTGTTCTATTTAAATCTCTGCCAAGTTCCCTACACATTTGCATTATTCAGCCAACGTATATCTATAATGATTGATAAGCTTCACAGGTTCATCATTCATCCCCTTTGAAAAATAAGCATTCTAAATCCAGTTATTTTTTCCCCAAATTCAGTACCACACAGAGGGCAGCAACAATGAAGAACCCGAGTGAAAGACACAATCTAAGAAATGGATGGTTGAAATGTGGTTATATTGCAAAAATGCAGGGATAATTGTCGGATGATACATATGTGCTACTTGTGTTCTGGCCATGTGAAGACAGAGCGAGGAAAATCACTGCAAACCGCAGCTCCCTCATTTGTTTTGTCTCCACCGTAGGAGGACATAGAAAAGAAGCATGGTCCTAGATGACTAGCGCTCTGCATGTTTGGGGAGAATATCCATAGAAAAATGTGAATATGACCAGAAGAGGGGAAAGCTACTTAGCTAGACCTTTTTGCACCACTCTGGTTGCTATAACTCCAGCTGGAGTGTCATTTGGGAGATCTTAATAACCACTTCATTGTCAGGATGCTTCCTTCCAGTGAATTTGGGCTATTGCTTGAAGAAGTAGGTGTGCTCATACTGCCCATTTTATTAATATAATTGTAATTCAGTACTTAGCAGATATGTGGTCTTTTCAGGGTGGGTATTCCCTTCACTGACACAAATTGATAACCGACTTTCTCATCCTGTGTAACTTGTTCATGTCCTCCCATAAATTTGTCATAAACGATCCATTCATTGGGCTTGAGACCTTCCTATTCTAATGCTTTTAATTTGATCTATATACCAATTAAACTCCTTTGCTGAATACATTTCTTAGATGCTATCTTTTCCACCATTTTTAGTGCAAAAGTCATTATTAGTATTAAGTTTCGTCCCTTGTCTATGCTCACTGTACATTTCTTTAATGCCCTTATATTGCCTTTCTTATGTAGAGGATATGGGAGTGTTCCAGGTTTCACATTCATATATATATATATATATATCACTGGGAGATTTTTGGTGTGCTACTCAAAGAATGTTCATTAACAAATTGTTTTGGGAATGCACTTTGTTATAGGTTTTCTTTGGGTAATTGTTGAGAATTGGTCAAGCAGAAGCATATTTAATTTTTTAAGGAACAAAAAGATTTGTTTCCCGTTTAAAGCATCAGCATAGACTTGATGAAATCACTTTGCAGTTTCCAAAATGATTTTGTTTTTCTTTTCACCTTATTTTCGTTGTAGATGGACTGAGAGTTCACTTACTTAAAATGTGGCATTGGCTCAGACTTACTTCTTAATGGGACTCTTTCAGTAAGGCTAGTTGGACATTTGTAGTGTAGTATGTATAGGCTTCTTGGCACGCCAAGCCTTGATTTCAGTGTGAATCGGCAAATGTGTATATTATTTTTATTTCTTGCCAATTGACTCCATTATTTGTTTCTCTTTCCATTAGAATTACTTTTGATTATATAGTTATCTTTGTCCAATAGACTGGAATTATTTAGGGAACCCTGGAATCCACTACAAGGAAAAGGGAAGGATGGAGTTTCCCATCTGTTTGAAAAGCTACTTTTGCTTAAATAATAAGCATTTGGCAGTATACAGATGGAAGACTGTCCCAGTCACTGATTCTGTTAAAGGAAAGCAGCCTTTTAACAATTAAATGAATAAAGCATCCTCGTCCTTAGGCTTTGCTTCTGACTTTGTATTTCTATTGCTTAGCACTGACTTTATTTAGCCCTTAGCCTGGTCGTGGTAGGCAGTTAATGAATGTTGATTGACACAAAATCTCTGTGAGCCCAGCGTCTGTCGCTTGTAGAAGATGCCCATACACAGTGGCTCAGAACTCCTCGTTAGCTGTCTCTGAGTGTTGGCCACTTGGTTCTTGATAGCACAACTAGAGCAAGCTATTGATATAGTCTGATTGGATAGTCAGCCTTGCTCATGGGGGAAGTGCACTACGAGGGGCAAACTGGATGAACTCGAAACTCTCTTCCCTTCACTTCACAGGATGAGGCTGTTTTGGTTGCGTTTATACAGAACTTAGCCCACGATTGTGTGTTTGTAAAATTAGGGACAGCGCCTTTGCGAATCAGAGTAGCTTCCCAGCAGTACCGGTACGGCTTTGGATTTCCGTTTCTCATGCTACAACCTTCATATTCTTCGTTCTAAGGACATTCGAATAGAAAAGCAGCCGCCCTTCCCCCAACCTCCCAGCCCCCGCCCTTCCCCCAACCTCCCAGCCCCCCCTTCCCCCAACCTCCCAGCCCCCGCCCTTCCCCCAACCTCCCAGCCCCCGCCAGCTCCTGGGTCACGCTAAAACACCCAGAGTGTTAGCACATGAACGCGGAGTCTAGTTGTGACGCTTTTCAAATGGCCTGTCATTAGTCTTTCTCTTTCCTTAAAAGTATTCCTGTGATCTACATCTTCCAACTTGACCACACGAAGAAGCAGCTGACTTACACACAACAACTGACCTTCAGTCACAGAGTGTGGGACGCTGCTTTCGAGGAGACCCGAGGCCTGTGGGTTTTACAAGAGTGCAAAGAAATGCCGATTTTGCTCTATCGCCTTGAGAATGGGCAGTGGCAGGTGAGCAGCAGTGCTTCCCAAATGACAGCCACGATCATCCTCATTTATGTAGGCCAAGGATGGGCAGCACAGGTTCTGCGCGGTGCTCTTGCAGTTTTTCTTCAACGCTTTGCTGGACCGTACAGGAAGAAACAGTGTAGTGCTGTTGAGTTAATCTGACAAGATTAAGGCACTGATGTCTTAGTCTGGCTCTAGCTAATCCTGTCTCTACCAGCTTGCTAGCTGTTTAAGTCATTTATTTTAGTCTAATGTTCTTCCATCTATTAAATAGGATTGATACCGTCATTAATTACCTCATGGTATATGAGGATCAGTGAACTACTGTAAAGTACCACGCGAATCCCAAATGGTTTTAGGCCTTTTGTTTTCTTCTTTGTGCTCCTTGTGCATTGCATTTCACTTGTGATAAACGGTGCCATTTTTTGTCTTCCCCAGCCTGTTTCCAAAAATGAAGTGTTAAAGAAAATCTCCGATAACCTACAGGAGAACTGGACTATGGTGGAAGGTGGTGAGACATTTATTTGTTAATGTAATGTCTGAAATGATCCCCAGTGTTTAATGTGCAAATATATTTGACATAATTTTACACACATATGTCTTATGTGAAGAGCTATAAAACCAAGGGAAGGAGGAATTAAATAACATGAGGGATGTTCAATTTCCTTTTCTCTTTTTTTCTAAATATTTGTCGTATAAAATGACTCACAAGAGGCTGGAGAGGGAGGGATACTGGGAAAAATTTTTGTGATAAAAGATACTGAAATTTTATTTTTATTAAAAGAAAGTGAAAATCAATGCTATATAAAAGAAAGATATATTCTTTGCTGGCTTCATTGAAGTTCTGAATTCTCTCCAAATTTGGTAAAACTCACAAAATGATTATACCCTTTGATCCAATAATTTTATGGTTTGGAATATGCCTTGAAGATGTTACATTCCATCATCCCATCCCCCCAAAAGGGTGTGCATCAGGCCTGAGTTTCGTATTCAAAGATTTTTATAGCATCATTTTATGTATTAGCTAAAAACTAGCAGATACCTAAATGTTCAACACTAGTATAATGATTTATTTTAATGTGATTAAGACCAAAATGTGGGAGGAATACAAAGAAAATTGGAAAGATATTTGTGAAATAATATGTACTGTAAAGTGAAAAGAGCAGAGCTAGAAAAATGGAGTATATGTTAGGATCATATGAGGGAAATGGAATGGGAATAAATAGATGGGTTCCTGATGGATAGGAATTTAAAAGGGAGTAAAACTGTGATTGCAAAAATATTAAAAGTTACTATGAAATTTTTTCATTGTATTTATGCTTGTTTTGCATGTTCTGTTAAATTTTGAATAAAACATTTCCAGCTTTTTATTTTTTAAATTGGTTTAAATAACTTAATGAGTCATTTAAATCACAAAATCTTAAAGTTATCACAAATCACAAAATCTTAAAGAGCTGAGTGATCTAATTTTAATAATAAGAAATCTGAAGCCTAGAGTTTTAGTTGATTTACCCAGTGTCACCCATCTTCCAACTGTGTAAATCAGTTTTCTTGGTTGCACATTTCTATACTTCATGTTTTTGCTTTCCCAATTTCTAAGGCCGTTCCTTCATTGATTTGATGTAAGGGCAATCCATTTCTCCTAAATAATGTAGTGTATGTTACCATTGATTTTATAACGGGGCCTTGAGAGAGTTCAGTTATATTTTGGTAGCACAATAACATCCTGCTGTTAAAGAAATTCCCCAACTGTGGTTCTTTTTTCCCCCATCAAAGGGTCCCCTGGCATGGATGGCAGCTTTAGCAGTCTCTACAAGACCACATTTGATAACATGAGTAATTATTTGAAGAAAAAAGAAGAAAGAGTACAGCAGCAATTGGAGAAAAAGAAGAGAAGGAAGAATCCTTGACTTCGTCTTCAGTGGCAAACAAAAAAAAAGAGAGGCACCCATGTGACAAATATTCACCTACTCGTCTGAAGGGCATAGGATCATAGATTTAAAACTTGAGGTACCTTAGAGATCCTCATCTATTCCATCCTTATGACAAACAAGTCAGAGAAGTTTTGACTTAGTTCACCCATGTAGAAAGTGATAGTTGAGATTTGAGTACCAGTTCTGTCTCCAAATTCAGGACCTGGCAAAAATTTAGTGGGCAAAAATCAATTATATTTTGACTTACTCTTTTTCCTCCATTAAAAAAAAATGGTGGAGTTTCAAGTAGAAGCCATAATTTCTCTTCCTCATGACATTTCTGAGTTCTTCTAAGCTTTCTCCTGTTTGTCTATCCCTGCTACTGCTGCTGCTTTCCTCCCTTCTGATATATTCTTCAACACAAACGTTTCCACCTCGGGTAGCCAGAGGGCTGCCTAAGCTCATTTCTCATCATTCCTAATCATATTCTGCTGATAGTTAAATAGAAATATTCACAAACTGAATTTTCTAGTGACCCAATCAGGGCCACAACATATTTTCTTTCCCAATTAACATACTTGACCAATGTAGACAAGAGTATTTAATAAAAAATTTCCTATCATAAGCTACAAATCAGGATGATTTATTCCAAGATTGAAATTTTATTCCCAAGGAACTACTGAAGGATTGTAGCCTGATCTTTCCTTTTCTCTTCCCTGCTCTCTGTCATGGATTGTTTCCATCCCATTTTCTTTTTTCTTTTAAACTTTTTACCTTCTGTCTTGAAGTCAATACTGTGTATTGGCTCCAAAGTAGAAGAGTGGTCAGGGCTAGGCAGTGGGGGTCAGGTGACTTGCCCAGGGTCACACAGCTAGGAAGTGTCTGAGGCCAGATTTGAACCCAGGACCTCCCATCTCTAGGCCTGAATTTCAATCCACTGAGCTAACCAGCTGGCAACCCCCTGCCCCCTCCATCCCCATTTTCTTTTCCAAAGATTTTGATCTCTAATCTCTTAATTGTCAACAGAAAGATCAGGATGTCGATTCTGCTCTGAAAATCCTTGCCAAACAGTTCCACTGACAAAATCACTGCCCCAAAACACCACAACCCTCCTGGGTTTCCCCTGATTGTCCTGGGAATAAGGGGTTCTCTGCTTATAGCAACAGCCAAACACCTGACAAGCTGACCAGCAGCTAAATCTCTGGTCTGCTGTTCTATAAATAGAGAAAGCTGAATGAAATTGCTCCCAAGCTGCTCGAAAGAGTCACACCTGGGGAGAATTCACTTGGTCGGTCTTTAAATCCCACCTTCCCTCTGTTGGCTCAATCTAAGAATCCTAAGCTAGTTAGCTAGAAAGCCTCATGTTCTGTTTCCTTCTCTTCTGAGCCATACACATCTTTCCGACGACTCACACACACTCACATTCACACTTCCTCCCTCCCTCCCTTTCTCTTTCTCTCTCCCATCTCCCTTTTCTCTCTCCCTCTCTTCCTCTCTCTCTCCTCTCCTCTCTCCCTCTTCTCTCTCTCCCTCTTCCTCTCCCTCTCTCCCTCTCTCCCTCTCTCTCTCTCCCTCTCTCTCTCTCCCTCTCTCTCTCTCCCTCTCTGTCTCTCTGTCTCTCTCTTCCTCTCTCTCTCTCTCTCTCTCTCTCTCTCTGTCTCTCTCTCTCTCTCTCTCTCTCTCTCTCTCTCTCTCTGTCTCTCTCTCTCTCTCTCTCTCTCTCTCTCTCTCTGTCTCTCTCTCTCTCTCTCTGTCTCTCTCTCTCTCTCTCTGTCTCTCTCTCTCTGTCTCTCTCTCTGTCTCTCTGTCTCTCTCTCTCTCTCTCTCTCTGTCTCTCTCTCTCTGTCTCTCTCTCTCTCTCTCTCTCTCTCTCTCTCTCTCTCTCTCTGTCTCTCTTTCTCTCTCTCTCTCTCTCTCTGTCTCTCTCTCTCTGTCTCTCTCTGTCTCTGTCTCTGTCTCTCTCTCTCTCTCTCTCTCTCTGTCTCTCTCTGTCTCTCTCTCTCTCTCTGTCTCTCTCCTCTCTCTCTCTCTGTCTCTCTCTCTCTCTCTCTCTCTCTCTCTCTCTCTCTCTCTCTCTTTCTCCACCTCCCCCCCCCCCCCATCCTGTTTCCACCTGTACCATTCTGCGTGTCTCAAATTGGCATGCTCAGAAAGTTGTTGGAAAATAGTTTCCCTCTCCTCTCCAAAATCCCTATTCATAATAATGCAAATCTTAGAATCTGAATTGCTGGCCTTCAGCTGTCTGATGCTTTTTGTCTCTGTCACTCCCAGTTTGCCTAGAGGCGAGCAGCCTCAAAATTGGGGCTGACCAGTCTTAGCTATGAGGTTCCCCTATTACTCTGTAATCCCAGACAAGCCCCCCTATACTTGGAGTAGAAATTGGGGTTCTCAGATATTCGGTTGCACCTCAGGAGTACTCACAAAGAAAAGATGCAAGACAGTTGGCTTTATTAGCTGTTGAGCAGGAGCAAGGCATGCCTCAGAATAGGAAGGCTTAAGGCAATGCCCAACCCAAATACAGACAGATAAACTCCCGATTTATAAATACAATTCTTAGTTCACATGACATCATTGTATAGCATTAAATTCATTATCTCATCCTGACACGTTCATCAGGGTCACATTCCAATCTTCCAGAGGAAACATCCCACAAATTGACATTTTTAGGGACCAGTCAAGGGATTGGAAGTGTGAGAGAGGCATAAAAACTGAGAACAAGCTGGAAACTCTTTGTACCAGAGACAAGACAGAGGGGATTGCCCTAGTTAGAAATCCTCCTTTCTGCTACACCTTGCTGGGGGCAGTGACCTTTGCTCAAGGCTTGTGATACCCAAGTGCCTTTAGAATGTGCATTTGTGTAGGGGAAGGGGCAAGCAGTTTGTTCAGAGAGAGGGGCCTGGGGTTTTTAAAAGGAAAGTTTTCCTAACTTCTCGTTATTAACTACTAAAATTACTGGGGGTACAGACCACAGGAAAAAGCTCCAAGGAAAAGTTTAGGTACATTTCTTATGAGAATGGTAGAGCAGATGGCCGGAGGGGTCAAAAGGCTTCTGTTCTAAAGGTGGGGCAGCCCTGTCTTCAGTACAACCCCAAGAATATTAGGGTCCCCAGAAAATGTGACTCACTCCGCAGACATTTGAGAAAAGGGTAGTGGTATAAATCATTTGCACCTCCTCACCTTGGCTGTGGTTAGTGCAAACTCACATTTAGGAAGGCACGTGATCAAGCTGCTTGGGATGAAATGTTAAGAGGAAATGGTATTATACCTGTTGTCCTTTATTGTGTAGATGCTTGTACCCCAATTGAGAGAAGAAATAAAGTTTGGAAGTTAACTGAAGATGTTCTCTCCTTTTTTACGGTAGCTTCTTACCAGATTAGATGGGCTATTTTGGGTCAGTACATCTCTGTGTCAGACTATACAAGACAAATGAGTTTCAAAGCAGAGGCATTAAGTAAAAACCATAGTAAGAGAGATCGTGAGGAACTGAACGAAATGTTCATTTTTTCATTTAAAAATTAAAAAAAAAAACCTTACCTTCCATCTTGGAATCAGTACTGTGTGTTGGTTTCAAGGCAGAAGAGTGGTAAGAGCTAGGCCATGGGGGTCAAGTGACTTGCCCAGGGTCACACAGCTGGGAAGTGTCTGTAGGCCCAGTTCTCAATCCACTGAGCTACCCAGCTGCCCCCTAAAAGTGCATTTTTTGATGTATCTTAATTTGAGAGTGGCATGACCCATTACCTTCAGTCACATTAAATATTATTTTAGATATTGGCAGTTCATATTACATGTCATTTGTGTAGAGTGATGAATAATAAGTAGGGATGACTTGATTGGTAGTATACTTTTTTCTGATCTTGACAAACATGAAAAAGCATGACTGTTTCATAAAAAATACAAAAAGATTGCATGCAAAACTGCAGATCTCCATTATGTGCAAGACCAAGAGCAGATGTACATTTATCATCTTATGAAATACTCTTTGGACATGCTCCATTGCAGGCAAAAACTTGTAAGACAGTTTGTACATCTCTCTTAGGAGGAGACTGTCAACTTGCTTCATATTTAAGTGCATTACAACAACAGCTTAGAGAACTGCATGATATGGGAGTATTGATCCAGTCTGGTCCGTTGGATTATTCTCTTCATAATTTTCAACCAGGTGATATGGTGTATGTGAAAAATTTTGCAAAAACATCAGCAAGTCAAGAGTTGGTCAAGGGTAGGTCCTCATGCAGTTGTGTTAGTTTCACCATCTTCAGTGAAAGTATTAGGAAGAGATTCATGGTATCATTGCTCACATATTAAATTAGCTCATGGAATTAATAATGAATGTGTAGAAATTTTAGAAGAAAAAAATGAATTCATGGGAAGCTGAGATTTATCAGTCAAATGGAGTCTGCAATCAAAAAGCTCAGTAAGGAGAGGACCGTTCCAGTGGAAGAAGACATTTGGATGGAAGAGGACATTGCAGATGAAGAAGAGGATTCAGAAAATTGATGGACATTGTAAAAAGTCTGAAAGACTTCTAAATATTAAGCAGATAAAGACTTTGAAGAGAATTTTCAATGAAGAGAATCAAGTGATTGATGTACTAATGGTTCTAAGGAATTTGGGTAATGTAATAGAACACAACATAACAAGCATTTATCCATACATTTTGCTACCATGGATTTGGAGAGGAAGAATTCTTCAAACAAGATGAGAAGAAAAATCTGAAGTTGTGGTAAATATATTGCATGCAACAGTAACATAACAATAACACAACAGGAACACTGACAACATAACATCGCATGAATAACAACATAACACACATATATACAAAAACAAACATGATTAGGATACATTGAATCACTAGTTGAGTGAAACAATGTATAGCTCGGTACTAACAATGTTATAGTTAATTATAAAGTAGTTACTAACAAAAATAGTTAGCTACTTGGTTTAGAATAGTAATAGTATAGGTAGGTGAGATTAGTTTTAGGAGATTTTATTAAGATAGAGCTAGAGTTTAAGATTGATAAGATGAGGCAAGATACCTCTGGAAGAGAGAGAGGGTTTCTGTCTGGTATTTCTGGGGTGGACCCATAGGGCCAGTGATTCCATCTTCTTTGGCTTTCTTGATATTCTGCCTGTCCTTGCTGCTGCTGGTGTTGGTACTGCTGTCAAGTGGATTTCAACAGTTACTGGGACTTGAATCAAAGAGTACTTCTGGTTGTGAGATTCTTTGTCCCTTTGTCCCTATTCCTACAAAACTCCCTAGCCTTAATTAAGAAGTAAGAATTTAGTTTAGAATAATTATAGAAGGTATAAGGGTTTTAATCTGTTTTGGGTTAGAAGTTAGGTATCCCCTAATTCCCTTTTCCCCCTTCCTCCCTTTAGGTAAATAAACCTGTTATTTTTTTATGTATAGTTTTGAACCCTTCTTTTAACTCACCTATTAACAGTGGATTAAATGAGATTATTTGTAACATGCCTTATAGATCTTAAAATGCTATATATATATCAGTTATTGTTAGCTTCTGTGCACAAGAAACTTCTTTCATGTAATAGTTCCCTTCAACAGTTTTTTGAAACCTTTGGGTCCCTTAGAATTCTTGAAAATTTCATAAAATAAATAGGATTTAAAGTCCTATTTATAGGATTATAAAGTCAATTATTTTGAAATAGAGTTATAGAACTTTTAAAAAAGTTTTTGTTTCTCACATTAAGAACCTCTACTCTTCTAAGGGAAAGAGTAGTAGAGCAACGTAAGGAACCCCTTACATAGTGACCAGGACTAATGTCTTGAAATGAAGTCAGGCCACCCGTCTTCATATTGGAACTGAGATAAACACTTCAAAAGTAGACCTGGAAATGTTAAGGAAAGGATATGAATAGCATTATGGGAGTGTTGAGTATAGTGCTCTTCAATGACAGGAAAATGGAAACCACAATGATAGGGTTCCTTAAATGCATACTTCACACTAGCTAAAGTAGTTTTAGTGTTAGTGTATCTGGCAACCTTTCCTGGATACATACATACATATATACATACAACTAGTTGGCAGCTTCTTGGTTGTAGTTGAGGTGTTTTATAGGGAAAGGAAGAATCCTGTTATAAGTGGGTGTGATACAGCAACCAGCTAGAAACTGGGAGTTTATAGGTTGGAAGTCTCTAGACACTGAAGATTCATGTATCAAGGGATTATAGGAAGTGGGAATAGGGTACACCAAGCGGGGAAGTGGAAATCAGTAGGTGCCAATCAGGAAAAGGGAACATGGACACACTCCTCAGTAATCATATCCAAGTTATTTCTGTACAGAAGTTTCCTAAAGCCATATAATGAATCCCAATCTTGTCCTGAGGACTGTCTTGGATAGAGAAAAAGTAAGCCAGAAAAATAGATTTTTGCAGACTATAGTCATATGTTGTTAGATCTGTGCTTTAGGAAGACTTGGTATCTGTGTGCTGGATGGACTAGAAAATAGAATATTATAGGAATAGGAAGCAGAGAGACTGTTAGAATATTACAATAGTCTAGGCAAAGGGTCTTGATGGCTTGACCTAACATGGTAGCTTTGTGATTGGAGAGGAGAAATTTTAGATAGGGAGAGTAGTAGGCTGGTGGTGAGTGGAGATTTTTTTAAATGGCTAACCAGTCATGGGCTTGTGATCTTATTTTCGTATCCTCTTTATTCCTTGATTTCTAATGATCATTAATAAATCTACAAAATATAATATTTTTATTATTGAAATTTATTATTGAGATTGAGATATATTGAGCCAACAGACCCCCCACTGGTTGACATGGACACAGTTTGGGAAGCCAGGAAACTGCAAAGCAGCCCCCTGAGAACAAAATCCCCCATTAACCCCCTTCTGTGACTTCTTTCTTCCAACTTTCCCTACTAATGGACTTATGATTATTATTCTCTCCCCAATACAGGAGAAATAATATGAGAGCAAATACCTATAGGACCAATATATATATCCCACTTTAATCTCTCTGGATTATTGCCCCCAAACATTTGCATCTACAGAATTAAAGCCCAAAGATTATTGCCCATCACTCCTCCTTTCTCTCACTCAAGTACAGATACGCTCCAAGGCCCTACAATAAACACTGGCCAAATGCTTGAGCACCATAATAAATCTTTCCTTACAGTTATCACATTCCAATGAATTTGTTGATGAACAGAAACCAGGCAGCATTGTTAGGCACTTCAAAGTAACACAAGAGAAACAGAACTTTTAAATTGAGGAAAACCCCCAAACCCCTCTGCTTTAAGTCACCTTTTAACTTTGCACCTAGATTGAAAATGTTTTGTATTCATCTCCTAAGTAACTGTGATTGATAGTGAAAACTGATCAAAAACACAATGATCCTCTCAGCAGGTCAAGGGGTACTAAACTACAAAGGACTTTATTTATGTTATTCATATTCTACATCACAGTGTTGTAGAAATGTAGTAAATGATCACAGAATTCTTTGTGGTAGTAACATCACAAGAATGTTGTTTAGGTGATTTGATAATATTCAATCAGAATGCAGAATGTCACATGTAGAAAATTGACTGTGTCAAAGAAGTATGTACCTGAAATCCTATATAATAAATGAACCTCCATGCTATGGCAGAGCACTGTGTGACACGTAAGCACGTGGTCCTGAGCACAGTGTCTCTCACCTCATAATTTGACCTAATCCTCACATCTAGATGGAGTGAGCCCTCACCTGCAGGAAGACCAGACCACCGGACAGTTCTGAAAGGAGATTTAATTTTAAATTTTACATTCAAGATACATTGTGTAGAGAATTGGATCTTAGATGAATTAGCTGGTTCAATTGCTTACTGAAACACATGTAGGTGCACATATATAATGTATGTATGTATAGCTTGCTTATTGACTTCAAAGACAGATTTTTCTTTATTAAATATAGCATAAATAGTTCCTCCTAAAGAGTACCTACCAATAGTCATCTTACAGTTCACAGAAAGTATGTATTCAGGAGCCAAGTATTCAAAATTTGGCAGGCATATTGATGGCAAATTTGAATCTTATTCTTTACAAGGAAACAGTCTTCCGATGGATTTGTTGATGATATAAAAAAAATTAAAGCCCATTAGGTTCTAGCTCCAGTTTTATTTAACATGTTTTTCAGAGTAAGGTTTCCATGAATCATTTCCACACTACTATGTAAAAATGATAATTCTTTAGAAACTTGAAGCAAACCACATATTTCTACATTAAAAAGTTTATAACCCTTAACACCAGGAGACCCTAGAAGTTAGTTTCCCAGGTACCAAAAGCACTAACTTGCATGTATTGTTTCTGTACAAACTGCTAAGCAGTGCATGTCTGATTGACCTTTCTGTGTTCTTAAAAATATTCTAAACTAGCTCATTGCCATCCATAGCCATGTCAAATCATCAAACTCCTTGGTGACAGAATTTTTCATTATTATACTGGTAACATCAGCTATTACTTTTCTTTCTTTCTTTTTTTTAACCCTTACCCTGTGTATTGGTTCCAAGGCAGAAGAGTGGTAAGGGCTAGGCAGTGGGGGTTAAGGGACTTGCCCAGGGTCACACAGCTGAGAAGTGTCTGAGGCCAGATGTGAACCTAGGACCTCCCATCTCTAGGCCTGGCTCTCCATCCACTGAGCTACCCAGCTGCCCCCAGCTATTACTTTTCTAATGGAATTCTTCAACTTATTCAACATGGGCTCCATGACTACAATATTACGCAATTGTGTTTACTCCATTTTTGCCACATATGGGCTCTGGGAGCCAGAAGGTGGGCAAGGAAGAATTCTTTTTAAAGGGATCAAGGTAAAGTCCATTTTCCCCTGGTCATTAGGTGAGAAAGAGTAGTTCGATCCCAAGCTTTGAGTGCAACAGCTAAGGATGTGCTTGAATGACCTCAGAGGTTCCTGAGAACCAACTGTTAACCAGTGTGATCTTTTACACTTTGGAAATTGGCAAGACTTGATTTATTATTTTGAGGATTGTTTGGAATTAAGAAAGTGAGGGAGACAATTTTAATATGCAGATTAAACTTTCAAATGTGCTGAGCACTTGTAGAGAGCTAGTTATTAAACACCAGCTTTCCTTGCTAACAGCTAACTTGATCTCTACTAGCTTAGCTTCTTTCCCACCAAATGGGAGAGAAAATCTTACACAAGAGAGTTGTGGCTAGCAAGAAAACATTTTTATCTAAGCAAGCAAGTAAAACTTTAATTGGTAAAGTTATGCAGATTAATTTAGGTAATAAAATATACAAGAGTAAAACTGGCTTTATGACCAAGGGGTGAGAGGAAATCTCATTTCAATTGAGGAGAGAATGATCCCAATTGACTCGTTTACTTTTAGCAGTCTCTGTGAAATATAGACACTGGAAATCAAAAGGTGGGTTGGGGTACTGGCTCTTCCTCATGTGTCCATAGTTTTCTGCCATTCAGATTTAGGTCCATGCCTCCTTTCTAACCCCATTTTTCTCTTTTCTGATTCTCTCCAGAAGAATCTTAGCTAATCAGAATTTATATCTCTAGAGCTACTCATGTCACAGGGCTGTCCTTCAGGGGGACTTTCTTTTTTTTTTTTTTAGTTTTTAAACATTATTTTATTTGGTCATTTTCATACATTATTCATTGGAAACAGATGATTTTCTTTTCTTCCCCACCCCCTCCCACCACCCCTCCCCTAGCTGACACGCGATTCCACTGGATATCACATGTGTCCTCGGTCCGAACTCATTTCCATGTTATTGGTTTTTGCATTAAGTTGTTCATTTAGAGTCTCTCCTCAATCATATCCCCTCCACCCCTATAGTCAAGCAGTTGCTTTTCCTCGGTGTTTTTACTCCCACAGTTTGTCCTCTGCTTGTGGATAGTGTTTTTTCTCCTAGATCCCTGCAGATTGTTCAGGGACATTGCATTGCCACTAATGGAGAAGTCCATTACATTCGATTGTACCACAGTATATCAGTCTCTGTGTACAATGTTCTCCTGGTTCTGCTCCTCTTGCTCTGCATCACTTCCTGGAGGTCGTTCCAGTCTCCATGGAATTCCTCCACTTTATTATTCCTTTTTGCACAATAGTATTCCATCACCAACATGTACGACAATGTGTTCAGACATTCTCTAATTGAAGGGCAGCCCCTCATTTTCCCATTTTTGTCACCACAAAGAGCGCAGCTATGAATATTCTTGTACAAGTCTTTTTCCTTATGATCTCTTTGGGGTACAAACCCAGCAGTGCTATGGCTGGATCAAAGGGAAGACAGTCTTTTAGCACCCTTTGGGCATAGTTCCAAATTGCCCTCCAGAATGGTTGGATCAGTTCACAACTCCACCAGCAATGAATTAATGTCCCTACTTTGCCACTTCCCCTCCAGCATTCATTACTTTCCTTTGCTATCATGTTAGCCAATCTTCTAGGTGTGAGGTGATACCTCAGAGTTGTTTTGATTTGCATCTCTCTGATTATAAGAGATGTAGAGCACTTTTTCATGTGCTTATTAATAGTTTTGATTTCTTTGGCTGAAAACTGCCTGTTCATGTCCCTTGCCCATTTATCAATTGGAGAATGGCTTGATTTTTTTGTACAATTGATTTAGCTCTTTGTAAATTTGAGTAATTAGACCTTTGTCAGAGGTTTTTGTTATGAAGATTGTTTCCCAATTTGTTGCTTCCCTTCTAATTTTAGTTACATTGGTTTTGTTTGTACAAAAACTTTTTAATTTGATGTAGTCAAAATTATTTATTTTACATTTTGTGATTCTTTCTATGTCTTGCTTGGTTTTAAAATCTTTCCCTTCCCAAAGGTCTGACATGTATACTATTCTGTGTTCACCTAATTTACTTAGTTTCCTTCTTTATGTTCAAGTCATTCACCCATTCTGAGTTTATCTTGGTGTAGGGTGTGAGGTGTTGATCTAAACCCCATCTCTCCCATACTGTCTTCCAATTTTCCCAGCAGTTTTTATCAAATAGTGGGTTTTTTTTCCCCAAAAGCTGGGGTCTTTGAGTTTGTCATAGACTGTCTTGCTGAGGTCATTTACCCCAAGTCTTATCCACTGATCCTCCTTTCTGTCTCTTAGCCAGTACCAAATTGTTTTGATGATCAGGGATCAAGGGACATGAAGCTTTTCTGGGGTGGGCTTGCACCAATAAAATTAAGTTGAATAGAGAAATAAGATTAGCGTATTACATTTGACTTAAAAAATGCCAACAACTTCATAAGTTCAAAATAAGGGCATAGGCATATGGCATAGGCATAAGGGCAGCTAGCTGGCACATTGGATAGAGTGCCAACTTGGAGTCAGAAGGACCTGGGTTCAAATCTGACCTTAGACACTTCCTAGCTGTGTGATCTTAGTCAAGTCACTTAAGTATTTGCCTAGCCCTTGCCCTTCTGTCTTAGAGTTATTAAGACAGAAAGTAAAGATTAAAAAAAAAATAGGAGACATCATTATGCACAACACATCTGCTGTATTGTGTTCAAGTACGAGCACCATACTTAAGGAAGGATTTTGGGAAAATGAACATCAGCCAGAAGAGGGTAGGTAGTAGGGACAATGAAGGGTCTCTTGATTTTGCCATATGGAGAGTAGATTTGGAGTAGAAATTTTATCTGTCATAAAGTATTTTAAGGGGTTTTGTGTGGAAAAGGGATTAAGCATATCTTACTTGGCTGCATGACACAAAATTAGAAGCTGTAGATTAAGACTTCAGAGAAGTCAGTTTGAGCTTGATAAAAGGAAAACCTCCTTGTATTTGGAGTTATCCTTACCTGAGAGATTCAACAAAAGCTGGATGATGTGTCAAGTAGCCACATCGTCCCACATCAGAGATTCAAGATGCCCCAAAATACAAAGTACTGGACAAATGATGCTTGATGGAAAACTGCTTTGTTGACTGAACTCAGAGCAAGCTTTAGAATTTGGAGATTAGCTCAGAAGAATTGAGCTGACAACAGAAACTTATTCTATGAGCAAACTTATTAGAGTCTTTGTTGTTTGTGTCACCCCAATGAGCTAATGTGGAGGGATGAGCCTCTGGGAAGACTTCTCAGAATTCAGCCAAGGTCACAGAACTAGCCCCTTATTTCTAGGGAAAAGCACAATAAGCCAGCGGTTAGATATCCGATAAAAAAGTAGAGGGAACAGAGAACAGCTTTTGCTTCTCCACTAATCCCTGCCTCATAATTCCTAGGAAGAGACGAAAACTTGATAACATCACTGCTAATAATATATATTATTATTAAATTAGTATAATTTAATAATACTATTTAATTTAATATTTAAAATTTATTTTTTATTTTTTATATATAATAAAAGTATATATTTTTTATATATATTTATATATATAAATAATATGTAATTAGACTTTGGGCTTTTTGAGGGATGATTTCAGAACGAGCTGGAATGACCTACCAAGAACTGATGCAGAGTGAAATAAGCAGAACCAGAAAAACCTTGTTCACAGTAACAGCAATGAGAGTTTGCTACTAAAGCAATACAATGATTGGGAACAACTTGGAGGGACTTTTGACAAAGAATGCTATTCACCTCCAGAGAAAGAACTGTTAGAGCCAGAATGCAGATGAACGTATATGATTTTTCAATTGTTTATTTGTTTTGAGGTTTGAGTTTGATAAGATTGAATATTCACTTTCAAAAATAAGTAACATGGAAATATGTTTTGCATAATAATACATGTATAACCCAGACTGAATTGCTTGCCAGCTCCAGGAGGGGGGGGGGGGGAAGGAAGGAGACAATTTGGAACATACAACTTCAGAAAACGAATGTAGAAATTTGTTTTTACATGTAATTGGCAAAAAATAAAAATAAACAAATACACCTGAAAAAAAGAAATGGAACCTTTTGAGTACCCAAAGGGAAGTCTAAGAAGCCACCTTGCGTGTTCTTCTCCGTGCCTAATGCCATTAGACAGCTACTAGAGGCCCACCTTGAGATGGAGACCCCAGAGTTGGCAACATCCTCCCAATTTCAGCTCTTTGGAGGCCCTCTTTCAATCAATTAATGAATAATGAATTTATTAAGCTGTCAGGTGCAAGCATTGTGCTAGGTCCTGGGATACAAATATAACGGCTGAACAATCTTTACCAGATTGTTACAAGATTCCAAGTTTACATGCTTATGGCTAGATAGCAAATACATACCAAAATGGATACAAGTTATTTGACGTAGACATTTTCTCCAGTTCTAGGGCATCTCCAAAATAAGAATTATGTGCAGAAAATAAAGCTAAGAAACCAAGAACCCCAATTAGGTAACAACCTGATATTAATATCAGAAAAGGCTGATCTCTAATTTGTTCACTCAGCACCCCAATCAGATGGGTGACTCCCATTGGAATAAACAGGCTTTCCATAGAACTCAACTCCCTGCCTCCCTCCCTGCACCAGGAAAAGCCAAAAGCCAGATGCTTGCTCCATTTAGGATGGTCTCGTGCTGCAATAAGGAACAGAGAAAATGAGACAGGACACAGTATATCAGCACTTGGGGGTGGGGTGGGGGAGGAATTCCATAAATCAGAATTGTTGAGCCTGACGGGGCAGGAGATGGAAGCCGCAGCTTCTGAATGTCAACACGTGTTGTGGAGTAATTTTTGACCTATTTGAAGAGATGGTTGAGCTGCCATAGAAGAGGACGTAAACGTTTTAAATATATTGGTAACTGCTCAAAGCTTTGTTTCAGTTCAGCCAATTGTTTTGGTAGAAGTGAGGAAAAACTAGAAGATTGAGATGAAGCCAGACTGAAGAAATGAGGAACAATTTTGCAGATCAAAAATAAACGAATGTGAGGAGAAACATCTGTAGAAGCACCATGGCCTCTACCAAGAGGGGATATAGATTCCATTAGCAGAAACCAGTAAACAAGAAAAGAAATAATATAGATAAAGGTTCAGCTCTGTTTTCAGTGTTGAGATGTTTTGGAAGTTCACCAGGAGCCCCTGAAAAGGTGAGGCTTAGAGCTTTTTTTGTTTTATAGACAGCAAAAGCAAGACCAGTGGACAAAAGATGGCAGATAGAGTTTATGAGGGAATTTTTCTAATAATTAGGACGATCCAAAAGTGGAATAAATTTGTGTTGTACTAAATTCAAATGGAATGGGACGCCATATTGAATTCTTTATCACGTGGAAGAAGGCTAAGCATTTGATGGGGAAGTTGTAGGGAGAGTTGAGGTTCCTCTGTGAGTTACACTCAATGATCTCTGAACTTTCTCCGTATTATCTACATGTTTTCCCTGACTGACCCTTCAGTAGCACCAGGCCCTTCCATCAGAATGGAAGCAGAATCCTCTTGTATTTTCTTTTTTAATTGGAATGTCTTCAGCAATTGTCTTCATATTCTATTTGTATCCTCACCACTTGGCACAATGCTTGGCACATGGTAAATACTTAATTTTTTAAACCTATTCTCTAATAAATAAGTAGTCAGAGGATATGAATGAGCAGCTCTCAGAACTGCAGCTGTCAGCAACCAAATGAAAGAATGCTTCAAATAACAAATAAATAAAGAGAAATCAAAACAATCCCGAGACTTCACCATATACCCTGCAAGTTGGCAAAGATGAAAAAAGATGGCGATAGTCAACATGGGAAGGCTTGTGGAACAACAGGCACATTGATTCATCATCATTATTATTCATTTTAAACCTTTACTTTCTGTCTTAGAATTAATACCAAGTATCTGTCCCAGGGCAAAAGAACAGTAAAGACTGGGCAATGGGGTTTAAGTGACTTTCCCAGGGTCCCAAAGCTAGGAAGTGTCGGAGGCCAGATTTGAATCCAGCACCTCTTGTCTTTAAACTTAGCTCTCTATCCATGCTCTACCTAGCTGCCCCTTACTGATTCATTATTGATGGAGCTATGAATCAATATAACTATTTAGGAAAACAGTTTGAAATGATGCAAACAAAGTAACTAAGATGCTCATATCCTTTGATCCAGAGGTTCCATTGCTGGGTTTATTCCTCTAAGGAGGCTGTTGATAAAAAGAACAGCCAAAACATTTCTAGTTTCATTTTTGGTAATAAATAGCAAAGAACTGGGAACAAAATGAGTCCCCATCATTTGGGGAATGGCTAACACACTAGGTGCATGAATGGAATGGCATATTACTGTGCTGTAAGAAACGACGAATGTGGTGAATACAGAAAAGCATTGCTCTATAGAGGAATGAAGAATGGAGGAAGCAAACCCAAGAAAACAACATACACAATGACTTCAGCAATATGAATGGAAAGACCAACCACACATACAAATCAAAAGGGCAAACTGTAAGTAACAAGCATGGCTGAAACCGACAGATAGGAGAAGGTCTCCCCACCCTTTTGTAAAGGGGAGAGGGCCCCAACAGTTGCAGACTGCACACATTTTTACACTTTTTTAAATGTATTGATCAGTTTTTTTCTCATCCTCTTTTAAAAAATAGCATTTGTTGTATGGGATGGTGCTCTGGGAGGGTAGTAGAGAGGGCTACTGAGGGAAACTATGGCGATATGAAAACAAAAGATCAATCAAAATGTAGTTTAAAAAAGAATATTTTTCATTCCTTCATTCCACCTTATTTTCTAGGATTCCTCTTGAAAGGAAAACCTCACCATACAGAGACAAACTCCACTTCACAGAGAAGCCATTGGCTTTTAAGAAATAATAATGATCTAGGCTTAAAAAATCAAAATCTAGAAATTGGAATACATATGGCTTAGTGTATGTTGAATACTTTTCCAGGAAGAATTAAAGTGGGCATAAAAACAAGTTGGGCTTTATCCCCAACTTGTGTGGGTACTTTTTTAGAGAGAAAATTCCTAGGGAGATAGGTAGCCCAATGGATAGAGCCAGATCTGGAGTCAGGAGGAACTGGGTTCAAATGGAACCTCAGACACTTCCTAGCTGTGTGACCCTGGGCAAGTCACTTACCCTCAATTGCTTAGCCCTTACCACTCTTCTGCCTTGGAATCCATACATATTATCGGTTCTAAGACAGAAGGTAAGACTTTTTAAAAAAAGAGAATATTCCTAGGACATAGTTTTGATAAGAAGATAATTAAAAATCACAGTTTTGCCCTCCTCAAATTTCAACTTTGGTGAAGTTATTTTCCTCCCTAATCTTCAGAACAAACACTTCAGTCTTCATTTCTTTGGAGATGGATATATTTTTGTTTTCATTCAGAATCACTTTCAATGTTGACTTGCACTCACAGGATACTCAATCAAAACAGCCCCAGTTACTCCGTGGAGGCTGAGCACATTGTATCCTGTATGTCCACATATGATACACGTATGCGCCTCAGTCACAGTGCCGAAAGCCACGTTACACGGATGTGCTCTATTCGCTTGTACACATCCACACCCCAAATTTTAATACGTAGACAGGCTTCATGTATCTCCCTTATTATGTCAGTACAAATATCCTGCCCCACATATCTGAACAGCAGAAATGCTTCCCGTTTTCAATTCAATGTTTATTCAACAAGGATTTATTTTGGAGCAAAAGTATCTATTTTGCACACAAATGTACAAAGTAAGAGCAGTACCTGTTTCCGTATAAGAATATGTTATTTAAAAGAGTTTAAAAATAAAATTCTATAGCCTGGCGCGTCCATTCTCCTCTTCTACAATGGCTCCCTTCCTTCTTCCCGTTTTCCATCACTGATAATTCAGTTCTTAGAAAATAAAGTTTTGTAAGACTTCAGGAAGGATCGTCTTGGTTCTGTGCTGAACAATCCCAAGATGCTTAGCAGACCAGTCTGTAGCTGATTTTAAGTCTTCTAGTTTTCCTCATAAAGGGCCTGGAAAAAGAAAAGGGCTATATTTGTGGTGTTCTGGTGTACATGCACGTGTGCGCGTGCGCGTGCGTGTGTGTGTATTTTTTTTTTGTGGGAAGATGCAAAATTCCAAATGAACACTGCGAAATCCACAGGATTATACGCACAGGTTGTTAAATGGGAACTGTGGAAGGGGATGAGGAACAAAGCAAAGTATTCATTCTGATTGCTTGGAAATGTTCTATACAAACATTCTAATAGCACTATTAACACAGGTGGAGCTCATTTGAGCTTCACTAATTTGGAGTATGAAAAGGATCTGCCCCTTGGGCAGCTGGGTTGCTCAGTGGATTGAGAGTCAGGCCTAGAGATGGGAGGTCCTGGGTTCAAATTTGACCTCAGATACTTCCTAGCAGTGTGACCCGCTTAACCCCCATTGCCTAGCCCTCACTACTCTTCTGCCTTAGAACAAATATACAGTATTGAATCTGAGGTGGATAGTAAGGGTTTAAAAAAAAAGAAAAGGATTGGGATTCTTTTACTTTTTCATTTCAGAGAAGGCAAAGTGTGTAGGCAAATGAAGGGCAGGAAGAGCACACTTGGAAAACTTAAGTGAGAGAACTCTTCAAGCACTCATAAATACTTTGGAAGTGTTCTTTAAAAGTGTTGTGCTTTAGTCCCACAAATAGGGGGCATGACAGGGAGAAGCATTCTTTTCTTCCCCAACCAGAGAGCCCAGGGCCTGAAGTCAGAAAGACTTGAATTCAAATCCAACCTCAGACACTATCTCACTTAACCATTGCTTGCTTCCGTTTCCTCATCTCTAAAATGGAGGTAATAATAGCACTCACCTCCTAAGATTGTTGTGAGGACCAAATGAGATAATATTTGCAAAGTGCTCGGCACAGTGTCGGGCACATTTAAAAAATGCTAGTTCCTTTTTTCTGTTTCTCGGCCTTTCCAGTTCTTGCTGGTGCTGAACCAAAGGAGAATCGATTGTCTGGTAACTCTTATATGCTCCTGAAGAGCACAGATAACCATGTAACTCAGGACAATTCATGAGTAATCAAGATTCCCATCGATGAGACAGCTTGGCATCTCATTGACGTTTGGACTGGACAAAGGAAGGGTCAGACCATTTGAGAAGGAAGGAGGGATCTAGAAAGAGTGATAATATCCCAGAATTCTGATGATGGGGCCTAGAAGAAGAGAAGGATCAGGCTCTTTTGACCCTCCATTCTTTGCCAGAAAGCACAATCTGCTAGTTATAAGTGGGAACAAGATTATCTCTATTTTTTAGATCTCTCTTTATTTTCCTTTCTCTGCTTTGAGAATTTAAAAACCCTACTACGTTTTCTTCCTGCCTCTTTGTCAGTGGAATTATCTACACGATTACTTCATGAATGGAAAATACAGGTGTTCTAGATATTCTAGAATGAGCAGTTTCATATGAATATTTTTCTAATATTTTTAATAATAATATTATTAAACAGCGTCTGTTTAAGGTTGAATTTGTCCAGCTTTGGATACCTTTGATAAAGATGACTGGATGTTGAATTTTCTTTTTGAAATTTCATTTGGTATTTGCTGGATTTCGCTCCCAAATTTAATGGGCAATTTTCTTTTGAAGTACACTTTTATTTTTCAGCTATGAAATGCCCCTTGCAGAGTTGGAGGAAAAGAGAGAACGGATAAAGGAGTTTCTTTTTTTAGTTGACAGAACGTGCACCTTCCTGCTACTGTCAAGGAGGTAAATCAAGGCACCATTCCAGTTTAAGCAACAAGGCTATTCGGTGTTGAGCCACAATATGACTGAAACAGTCAGGAAGCATTTTGGCTCCTTCTCTGAAGTGCCAAGTCATGTACTAGATGTGGTTGGCTGGGAATATCTGTATATGAAAAGGAATAGCTGTATACGCTAATGCGATGTATGGCTCATGTGACATAGAAAAGCAAATGGTGCCCAGGATTTTTAAACCGATATTTTTCTTTCCATTTCTCAGGGCACGCGACTCCACGGCCCTCATTTTCTTCATCTGTAAAATGAGGCTAATGATAGCATTTTCCACATAGTGTTACTGCGAAGATCAAGAGCTAACGCGTAATACTCTGCAAGCTTTAAAGGACACATGCATGCTGCTTTTGACTAACAGCGACTACTCATTGCTTCAGTTGGGCCCACATGTGGAAGCCTCTTTGTGCGGGGAAGTTTGTTTACTTTCTTTGTTTTAAATACGTGTTTTCTTTTTACTGCCCTTTACAACAGATGTTTGCTAGTCTGCGTGTATTTGCTGGTTGGGAGGAAGCATCATCAAAGAGGGTGAGGGGCTTGCCAAAGTGCTGGACTTAGAGCTAAGAAAAGAGAGAAACGTAGAGATTTTTTAATACAATTTCCCAGAGCAGAGGAGCATGATACTGAGAAATCCATCTAAGCAATGAGGCAGAAGTAGGGGACGTGGGGACAAATGAGAATGGATGAATATTCCCACTCACCACTGCCATGACTATGTGGCTTGCTGGGATGTAGAATCAGTGGATACCCTGAATATCCACTGGATTTGCCTTATTATAGCGTTTTTCTTCTGGAAAAACAAAGAGGGCTACAGAATGAAGATGAATTTGGAGTCTCCTTAATAAAAATGGAGATAAAGAAAATGATCTATGTCTTTAATGAATAATGCTTGGAAATGATCAAATAAAATATAATAATAAAAAAAATAATACATATCCAAAAAAAATCAAGGTAAATAATTATAAAAAAAAATAAAAATGGAGATAAATTTACATGTTCAAAAATCTAAACAGAGTTATTTATTGCCATATTGCTTCTCAGGAAAATGGAAATGTGTTTTTATTTCCTCTTATATAGACTATTGTAACGTCATTACTTTTAGCTAATATGATCATTTGAAAGATTGTTCTATTGTGATCAAGAAGGGTTAGTAGGTACTTAAGTCATCAATAAGGAGTTATTCGAGTGTACCTTTTCCTTGGCCTCATCTATTTGTTTTAATTCCTCATAACGAGTTCTAGATTTCCAAAGAGGCTGAAGCATCACTTCTTCAACCATAGGAAAAAGCTAGAAGAAAGAAACATACAAGTTTAAACATTTCATTATTCTTAAAACAAGTAATAACCAATAAGTGCACCCGACTCTTCCTTTTCGCAAAGGAACACATATTCTCATAGCACTATTGACATGGGTGGAGCTCAATTGACCTTCCCTAATTTGGAATATGAACAGGACCTGGATGCTTCCCTTCGGTGATTCTAGACAAGCACAGTGGAAAGGCCATTGAGCTTGGGAGCAGAAGACCCAATCTGAGGTTTCTAGGCCAGAATTATACTACTTATCGCATGGGCTTCTCCTGAAGATTATGTGGCATAATCCATCCCAAAGGAGTAATAACTATAAAGCAGATGTGAATTTAGAACTCAAAACCAAATTGAATACTAATATTGTTCTGACATGCCTTACAAGTTCAAGAGGAGGGAGGAGCAAGACTCCATAGGGGGGGGCAGCTGGGTAGCTCAGTGGATTGAGAGCCAGGCCTAGAGACGGAGGTCCTGGGTTCAAATCTGGCCTCAGACACTTCCCAGCTGTGTGACCCTGGGCAAGTCACTTGACCCCCATTGCCTAGCCCTTACCACTCTTCTGCCTTGGAGCCAATACACAGTATTGATTCCAAGATGGAAGGTGAAGGTTTAAAAAAAAAAAAGACTCCATAGGTGTTCCTTTGATAAATATTTATGTCTGAGAATAGAAGAATTAGGGGTAAGGAACAGTGGTCACATGGAATAAGATTTAGACTTATTCTATTTGGCACTAGAGGGTGGAAGTTGCTAGGAAGACAATCTAAGGGTTTTAATAAAGTTCTGTATTAATCAATAGTGTCATATGGACGCAAAAAACTCTGACAGGATTTCAGTTGGTATGAAAAGAGACATACTGTCCAGGGGAAGAAGCATTAGAGAAATAGATGGCACAACTGTGCAGTGGCTGGAGTGGTGGGAATGGAGTTGGGAAGACCTGAGTTTGAATCTAGCTTCAGATCTTTGCTAGCTCTGTAGCCCTAAGCAAGTCACTTAACTACTATCTTCCTCAGTTTCCTCATCTATAAAATGAGGCCAATTAGAGCACTTACTCTACAAAGTCGTTGTGAGGATCACAATGTACAAGAAGGCATATCCAGGAGATAATATCTATAAAGAGCTTAGCATAGTCAATGCCTGGCACATGGTAGATCCTATGATAAATGCTTATTCCTGTTCCCCTCCCTGCCACTCTCTACTTGTCAGAACACATCTGTATTACTGTGTCTAGTTCTAGGTACCATATTTTAGAACAGACATTAATAAGCTTCCAGGTTCATACCAGAAGGATAAGTTGAAGGAAGATACAGGGTAATTATGAAGGGGCTGTCCCCTTGAAAGCGTTTACAATGTTGAAACAATGTTTTTCTGCTTGGGCCCAGAAGGCTGAACTAAAGCAAAGGATAGAAGTTACAAAGAGGCAAATTTAGGCTTGACTCATGATCTTCTTTCTAATGATCAGAGTATCTAAAAGTAGATTTGGCCTCTTTAGGAAATTGTGGCTTCTCTCTGACCAGGGACTTTAAGGCAAAGGATGGTTGGCTATTTGATAAGTAGATTGGTGGGGTGTTGTTTTTAAGGTAGAGGCTGTACTATAAGATCATTTAGATTCTTAGCAAAATCTGAGATTTCATGATTCTGAGTGAAAGCCATTTACCACAAACACAGCTTTTGGGGGTAACTTCATTGACTGCCATTAAACACGTTTCACTTGGGTAACACTGAAATTGTGGTCGCCTTTCAGAAGACTAGGAGATTATGTATAACATATAGTCTAATATCAGCTACTTACCTTGGTAACTGTTTCAAACATTGGAATCAGAACAAATTTGATGAAACCAATTTGGGCTGTAGGTTTGGTCACTTTATCTCGGTCCATGAAAGGCGCCACTGGAAGTCCTTCGGATTTTTCTCTGTCGCTCTGAGGCAAATGCAGGAGACAGTGTTCTAGAGATTAGAATTTAAGAATACCTCAAAAGAGCAAGATGCGTGAATTGATGCAGTTCATTTGCACTTATTAGAGATAGTAGGATGGAAATTTTTATTTCAAATAAAATTATGATAGTTGCTTGTAATTATTTACATTTAAGGTACATTTGCACAGATAGGAGAAATAACAATAAATTATAATAAAATGATACAAATTATTTAAAAATTATTGCATTAACATGTATGGTTATTTTAGTATTGATAGATATGCCACTAGAATAATTAGGAACTAGAGAATGAAGCAGTTTAGTTGGTGCCATTCCTTCCCACCTTTTCTACTAGATTGCCTTTCCAATTTTCCCCTTTCTTTGTAATCATCAGTTTCCCCCTATCTACTAGTTCATTCTCACAAACACATCTCGATCTCTTCCATTCTTAAGAAACATCCACTAGATTCACCATCGCCTTTTGTCTCTTTTCCCTTTCTTAGTCAAAGTCCTTAAGAAAAGTTACCTGTTCTCCTCTCACTTTTATCTCCATCCTTTATAATTTGATTTCTGGCTTCATCACTCAACTGAAACTCTATCCAGAGTTAGCAGAGATTTCTTAATGCCCAAATCTAGTGTTTTTTCTCAATCCTTATCTCTCTTGAATTATCTTTGTGCCATTTGACATGATTGGCCAACTTCTTTTCCTGGACCTCTCTCTCCCTTTTTGGTTCTGACAGTCTTTCCTCCTGGAAAGGAGAATTAGGAGGACATACTTGTCCAAGTCCTTTGCTTTGCTGATACATTGTCCATATCATTTAGATAATACATATTTATTAAGCATCCACTATGTGCCAGGCACCAAGCTAAGCGTTGAGGATATAAAAAAAAAGCAAAATATATTCCCTGCCTTCAAGGAGCTCACAGTCTAACCAGGGAGACAACATTTAAGCAACTAGGTACAGGATAAATTGGAAATAATCCCAGAGTAAAAGTCAGGCAATTAGGAGGGATTACGGAAGCTTTCTTATAGAATATAGGGTTTTAGGTGGGACTTGCAGCAAGCCAGGAAAGTTAGGAGGTGGAGATGGGGAAGGAGAAAATTCTAGTCATGGGGGACAGTCAGAGAAAATGTCTAGAGTCAAATGATGGAGTATCTTTGAGGAAAACCAAGGAAACCAGTGTCAATAAATCATAGACTACATGGGGGTAAAGAGGTGCAATGTATAAAAGAATGGAAAAATAGAGGAGGGTCAGGTTTTGAAGAACTTTGAATACCAAATAAAAGATTTTACTTGATCCTGAATGTCATAGGAAGCCACTGGAGTTTATTGAGTTGGGGTGTGTGTGTGACATGCATTAGGGAGATTAATTTGACACCTGAGTGGAGGATGGAATGAAGAAAGGAAAGATTTGAGGCAGGAAGACCAACCACCAGGCTATGGCAATAGCTCAGTCATGAGGTGATGAGGACCTGCACCAGGGTGGCGCAGTGGTGGTAGTTCCAAAGGGAGAGAAGGGGACATATGTGAGAACTTGGTGATAGCCTGGATCTGGGGGTGATGGTGAGAGAGAGTGAGGACATGAGGATAGCTAACATCAAAGTTGCAATTTTGGGTACTTGGGAAGTGGTGGTACCCTTAATAGAGAATTGAGAAAGAGGAGAAGATTTTTGGGGAAAGATAATGGGTTAAATTTTGGACATGTTAAGTTAAACTTGTCTGTAGTATATCTAGTTTGGGATGCCAAATAGGAAGTTGGAGATGCAAAACTGGAGGTCAGTAGAGAAATTGGCATCATCAGCCTACAGAGTTGATAAGACCATGAAGTGAAATACTATGCAGGAAGAAGAGGACCCAGGAAGAGGTTCTGTAGGACACCCACCATTATTGATCATGACCTGGATGAAGATCTAACAAAGAGAACTAAGAAGGAGTGGTTAGATAGAGAGGAGGAAAAAAGAGAGAGTTATGATGATGAGGATGACGAAGATATCATTTCTCCTAACTTGTCTCTGTTCTAGATCTTCTTCTCTTCTTTTTCTATACTCTCTCTTAGTGATCTCATCAGCTTCCAGAGATTCAATTAGTATCTCCATGCAGGTGACTTTCAGAACTATGTGGATAGTCCTAGTCTCTCTAATGAGCCGGGTTCCATATCAATTGATTCCACAGCAGAAACTTAGATGACTTCCTCAGGGGAAATTACATTAAAAAGAAGACATAGCTCTGCTGCTGGTTCAACCTAAGGACCATCAGGGAAAGAAATGGCAAACCACTACAGTTTTTTTTGCCCAGAAAACTCAAATAGGTTCATGAAGAGTCAGATATGACTGAAATGACTGAACAAGAACCCTAGGACCTTTTCATCTCACTTTCTGAAATCTTCCATATGTACTATCTACCCATTAGAATATGAATTCCTTGAAAGCAAGGACTATCGTATTTTTCTATTCATATCCACAGCACTTGGCACAATGCTTTGCACACAGTAAGCACTTAATACATTCCTTTCCCCTGATTTATTTCCTTCATTTATTCATCTCTAGCTCAACAAATATAAAACCGAGTTAGATCTTTGGCCCGAACACATCCATCTCTTAAACTTTATAATTATTGTCAAAGGTCCTTCTACTACCAGGTCTGCAACCTTGATGTCAGCTTGAATACTCACTTTTATTCAACCTACATGCCCAAATCAGTTGCTAAATTTTGTTATTTCATATATTTCTATGATATTTCTCTCATTCTTCACCCTCTTCTCTCTAACTCACACACCCATCATTGGAGTTCAGTTTTTTAATCACTTTTCATCTGGATTATTACAATTGCTTTTAAATGGTCTTCCCTGCCCCGAAGTTTCTTTCTATTCCAATCTTTCCTTCATATAGTCATCAATGTGATTTTCCTAAGGCATGGTATGGTCCTAACCCTTACTTAATGGGCTGCAGTGGCTCTTCACTGTGTCCAGATATAAATCTCTCTCTTTAGCATATAAAGGCTTTCAGAATATGGACTCAACCTACCTACACTTACCAAACGTTGCTGAATATTTGGCTAAGTACTGAAGATTCGGACGGGTTTCAGTTACAATGAATCGTGAAGGTATTCAAGACGCATTCAAAAGCTGATTGTAATGGACAAACTGTTCATGGAGCAGACATGGATATATTTCTAATATTTCACATAATTGATTTCTGAATTCTAAAATTGGAGGGAACTTAAACATTTTGTTGATATTAAAAGCCTATATTATTATCTTGCTATCCATTCCTTTACCTTGCAATTGGTTAGCAGTATTGTTAATATTTCTTTTGTGCCACTTGTTTGATTGATATTGGGTGACCCCCCAATCCTAAAATCCATCCTTGAAGTCTATAATAAATAGTGCAGTTTGCTCAACCCACTCTCTTGGATTCTCTCTGACCATTTGAGGGGGAGCTGACATGCTGAGGCCACACCAAAGTTATGCCTCTGTGTTCCTTGTCTCTCTCTCCTCCTATGACTCACTCTCTCTAGCCTGTAAACGTAATCCATTATTTTCCAGCTTTCGGCTTCCTTCTGCAGGTGATTCAAACCCACACAAGAAATATATATAGAGAGAGCAGGACTCTACAGATTTAAATTTTTAAAAAGTACTTCTTGTTTTCATTAAGAAAAAGCAATAAACCTTACCTTCTGTCTTAGAATTGATACTAAATATTGGTTCCAAGGCAGAAGAGTCGTAAGGTAACAGTTGGGGTTAGGTGACTTATCCAGAGTCTGAGGCCACATTTGAATCCAGGACCCTTTGTCTTCAGGCTTGCCTCTCTATTCACTGAGCAACCTAGCTGACTCTTCTAAGAATTGTTGTTGTTCAAGTCCTGTCTGACTCTGTTTGACTCCATTTGGAGTTTTCTTGGCAAAGATACTAAAGTGATTTGCAATTTCCTTCTCTAGTTCACTTAAGGAAACTGAGGCCAACAGGCTTAAGTAATTTATTCAGGGTCACACAACTAGTAAGTGTCTGAGGCTGGATTTGAACTCAGGAAGATAAGTCTGACTCTAGCCCTAGCACTCTATCTAGGAGTTCACAATCAAATTATTGTAAATTCTTTTCTTTATTCTTACTATTGTCCAAACAAACTGGCCCTATTATTTTTTTCATACATTGCATCTCTCTCTTGTTGTTATGCCTTTTCACTAACTGCCTCCCATTTCTAGAATGAATTCCTTTTGGCTTCAGCCTTGTACAATCTCTGGTTTTCTTCAAGGGATATCCTCAGATATGAATTCATTCCCCCAATATTACCTAATATTTATTTTGTATGCCTGCCTATCTCTCTCTCTCTCTCTCTCTCTCTCTCTCTCTCTCTCTCTCTCTCTCTCTCTCTCTCTGTCTGTCTCTCTCTCTATCTATCTGTCTCTCTCTATCTCTCTATCTATCTGTCTCTCTCTGTCTCTCTGTCTCTCTCTCTATCTATCTATCTATCTATCATCTTGCCCTTAACTCCTTCAGGGTATTGACTATTTTGCTTTTGTCCCCCCCCCCCCCCCCCCCCCCGCTTTGCACAGGGGTTGTCACACAATAAGTGTTGGTTATATGCTTAAAATTTTTTTGATTGATTGCCTTTTGACTCCCATATTGTTGGTTTGGCCAGTTATATCAGAGGATATTCAGTGGTAATAGATGTGATCCAACTGGTATTAGCATTTTGGGGGTTGTCACCATCTTTAAAAAAATTATAGTCAATTTCATTTCAGAAATAGTCTAGCGACTTAATATTTCATTCCATCTTGGTACACGTCTTTCAACTACTGACCATTGTTAAAACATGACTAACTGGCCTGATGTGAAGTTTAATTTTCTTACCTGCATAAAATATTCTTCTAATAAACAGTCAACCCAGGGTTCTGCTACTTCTATTGGACGAACTTCATTGGATATATCACAGCATTTTATCAATATCATCTTTAGCTGAAAGAAGATGCTTTAAGAGTTATAATAAATGGCCATAGGTATCAAGGATTTACAAATCAGTTTTTGTCATTTCCAGGTCATTTGCATGTATTCCCTTAGACTTTTCCCAGATGATTCTGGTAAAGCCACTTAGTCTCTGGGTGATCTTGTCAATTCATTAATGACTAACTTTCGGAGAAAGTACTGACCAGTATTGGTAGAATTTTCTTACCTAAGAGTTCCTTATACGGGTGAAATAAAAAGGTTCATTTCCTATTCTTATATGCCTTACCTGGATTTTTCATGGGTTTGATGTGTGGATTTTGATTCTGCAAAGACCACTTAAAAATTCTTTCTCATTTGCTTTATATATTTGCTAGGAAACAGAACATAGCAGATGTGCTGACTAGAGAGTTCATCTTCTTATCCATTAGTCTCTGTTATGGTTTAGTGGAAATTGCACTGGACAGAGTCAGGAGATTTTTTTGTTTTGAATCCTTTCATTTATGTGTTTGTGTGTCGTCAGGCAAGTCACAATCGTTTATCCCTGGTTTCATCATTTATAAATCCACTCAAATACTTCAGTGGATTTGTAATCTTATCAATGTGAGTTTCTCTATTAGTGCAGATCACAACCCATCCATGGCTTCTTATCCATTTGGTTCTTGTTAATATTCTTTCATATATCCTCTTCAAAGATTCCATTCAACAAGTTGAAGGGCATCTCTAGATATTTTGATTTCATTGGTACTAGTGGAAAATTTGCTTTGTCTAAATATTACTTGATAGTGCCAGAGGTGCTAGCATACCTCTTTTTCTAAATCATCAATTTCCTTTTGAATATCACTTATATTATTCTTCAAACAGGAATGCTGCAGTCTATATGCATCCATCATGGATTTCTCCTTGTTTTTTTTATGTCATCTGTAACTTTATATTCTTGGTGATTGTGATAGTATAAGATCCACAATGAATCATCACCAAGTGACCATTTATTTTAAAAAGATGATTTAGGTGTAATGAGTACTCTTTGGTCAGACTCTTAGAGCAAGCTCTATTATGTGTGTCCTTCAATGTTCTAGGGGTACTGTGAGGGGTTTAGCCCTCTTATCTAATGCTTATAAGGATGATAATAGAAAATAAGTATTGTTTTATTAGTTTAGAGATAAGAATAGAGTGGTTGACTTGAGAAAAGAATTGGAGTTTGAAGCAAAGCTAAGAGAGAAATTGTTAATTTCAATTGTTGACAGTTATAACCGTTTTTCTGTGTCAGTTACTCTCTCTGGCAGTTGGGAGTTGGTCTATGGCAGTTGGCAGAGACACACACTTTGAGACTCTCAGGGCTGGAGGAGGTAACATCTTTGCCTCTCTCTGTCTGAGGGAAAGACCTGAAGGAGCTTAGTGGGTTCTTTTTCCAACTTGGGAAACACTAATTGACTATTGTGGTTTTTATAATTTGATTTAACTCTGAGAAGACCAAAGAAAAACCTGGTCTTTAGTTTGGACTCTGAGTCTTAACAGATTCAGACTTAACAGTCTGTTAAGACTCAGAGTCCTAATGTGATTCTTGTTGAGACTCAACCAACTAGCCTTTGCTATTTTATAATTTGAAGGTGAAGTTAAGAATTATAAGGATAATAGTGGTAGTTTTTATTTAGATAGTATAAATTTGGGTTAGTCAGATCAGGGAGGATTAGTGTAACCTGTGAAACAGGAGAAATGGTTTCTTGTGGAGCCAGGGAGTGTATTTGGGTGGATTTAAAATTCCTTAGAATTAGAAATTCTTTTTTATCCTTATATATTTCAATAAATATTTTATTTTTATAGTAAAAGTCTCTTTAGCATCCTTGCTTCTGGCCCTGAAGGGAAGTTCATATTTGAACTTCACTCCATCACTGAAGATACTTTTGATGACATCTATCAAAACTATCTAAACAGTTTTGAACCTGTATTGTCAAGTTTTCATCTATTTGTTTTTTAATTTTTAATTTTTTTAAACCCTTACCTTCCATCTTGAAGTCAATACTGTGTATTGGCTCCAAGGCAGAAGAGTGGTAAGGGCGAGGCAATGGGGGTCAAGTGACTTGCCCAGGGTCACACAGCTGAGAAGTGTCTGAGGTCACATTTGAACCCAGGACCTCCCATCTCTAGGCCTGGCTCTCCATCCACTGAGCTACCCAGCTGCCCTCATCTATTTATTTTTATAACTCGCCATTCTTATTTTTTACATGCTTGAACTTCTACCAAATTTTGACTTCTTTTTCCCATTAGCTCCTGGTGAGTAGCATCTTCTTTCATTTAACCAGTTAAATTTTAGGTTTTATGAAGGGATATTTAATTTGAAACTATAGCAAGAACAAAGGCATGAACACTGCCCTCCAATATTCTATGTCATACCTTGGCCTCTGGATGGAGTGGCTCATTTTCTACACACCAATTTTATATCCAGATGCAAGTTGACTACCAGATGAGCTGTCCTCTCATCTACCACTAAGCTTGATCCCAAAACCAATGCCAAATGTTATTGCTTGCTCCTTAAGACATCAGTGCTAAGTGGGCTGCAAAGTACAGAGGGCCTCAGAAGGGAGAAGGTCCAAGACCTCTCCACTAATAGTGTTGTATCTCACCAGACTTTGGGCAAAGGATCCAAAGCAAGAAAGACCATCTGAAGAGAATGTAGTCAGAGTATGGGCAAGATGACTTCTTAAATTCATCTGTACCCAATCAGAGTATCCTATTCAACATGTGATTACATGACCGGGAACCAGAACAGAAAATGATCAAAGCACAGTTTCTTCACACATTATCATGACTTGCCAAAACAGGTCCCCTTGCCTTTTGCATAGGGTAAATAGCATCAGAGGCATTCTGGGCACATGCCATATGCCCATCTTGAGGTCATAACTCTGTAGTGTCTTTCTCAAGATCCATGAATCTAGTATTTTTGTGATAATACATGTATAACCCAGATTGAATTGTTTGTCAGCTCTGGGAGGGGGGGAAGAGAAGGGAAGGAGATAGTATGGATTTTATGACTTTGGAAAACATGGAAACTTGTTATTAAAATAAAAACTGTATATGTATGGATATCAAAAGACTGGCCATCTAGGTATAAGTCAAAGTCTGAGCAGTAAGTAAACTTGTTTTTTCCTCCTATTTAGTCTTTTGAGTAATTACGGATCCAGTTTAGGCAGTCTTGTACTGTCCTGTTGTTAGAAGGAATAAACACAATGTCACCTACAAACCAGACAATCTTGACATCTTACTATGTGGAAATTATTTTTGATTTGGATCTTGGGCAAAGTGGCAACTCTTTTTGGTGAGCATACATCTCTCCAGTTTATGTACTTCATTTGCTTTTAAGAATAATGACTTCTGTGGCAGGAATATGTTGGTAAATGTTTTACAACCAGCTTTCTAAAAATGTACAACACTTTTTTTTTTTGTAAACCCTTCCCTTCCCTCTTAGAATCAATCCTGAATATTGATTCCAAGGTAGAAGAGCAGTAAGGACTAGGCAATGGGGATTAAATAACTTGTCCAGTCATACACTAGGAAGTGTTTGAGACTAGATTTGAACCCTGATATAAATTAAATCTGGTCAAGATTCATAATCTATTAAATATGTTCCTATGGCACTATTTTAATAAATATTTTTGAATTAATATTAGAGATAGTGATCTGTTTTCTTTTTCTGCTTTATTTCTCCCTAGTTTGTGTATCAGGACCAAAGGTATTTATTTCATGTAAGGAGTTTGGTAGATTTCCCTCCACTAAGTCATCTAGGTACCCTCTCCCTACCCCCACAATACACTTTTAAGTTTAATTTGCATTATTAACATTTTCTCTACCACTTTCTTAAATCTAAATGATCAATAAAACAATAAATCAAGACCTAATTTGTAGCATATTTGTAGCAATTTTCTAAGGTGTAAATGTGCATACTGAACATTTAACAATAGATTCTTACAGGATTACACTAGGTTCTTGATATGAGCTGGTTCCAGCACACCCCGACTCTGTGTGGTTACATTTACAGAAGAATCTTGTGTGATTTTTAAACTATAAGTATGAGTCATTCTTGGAATCTCCAAGAGAGCATTTTGTTCTTTCAAGAGCCCTTTGGTAAATAAGATAAATGCAAAAATAATCATGTATTCTTTGAACAAATTAGTCAATTGTGTGAGTATAAATGTGGTTTTCTTATTTTTTAAAATTTTTTTCCTTTCTGTCTTAGAAGCAATATTAAGTTTTGATTCCAAGGCAGAAGAGAGGTAAGGGTTAGATGATCGGGGTGAAGTGACTTGCCTAGGGCCACACAGCTAGGCAGTGTCTGAGGTCAAATTTGAACCCAGGACCTCCTATCTCCAAGCCTGGCTCTCTGTCCACCTCGCTGCCCCTTTAAATAGGAAGTTTTCAAGACTGTATCATTTTCAGGACAGATTCTTTCCTATATACTGGTGCCGTTTTCCTCATTTGCAGTGAAGGGGTGATGTTTATATGACCTTTGTAGGGGTGGTCATGTGGAAAGTAACACACAAGAGGAAAAGCATGTTAAAATGTGAACTATTACAAGTTTGAGCCCTCATCAGAGAGGTGGTGCACCTGATAGAGGGCTGGATATGGAGTCATGAAGACGGTTTACTGACTGAACTTACTAGTGATGACAGCGGCCATTTGATCTTTTGTTTTCTCATCTGTGAAATGGGAATGATGAAGTCTGTAGTGCAGGGTTGATGGAGGTTCAGATGAGAGACTGCCCTTTGGCAATTTTAAAGTCTATTTCTCTAAGAGACGTTATTGTTAGCACTGGGGTTCTTTGGCCACGGTGGTCTTCTTTCAGCTATTCCGCAAGGGAAATTGGCCTAATCAGAACCATTTTAGACCTCAGACCCAACAAAAAGAGTCCCGAGGCTTTCTGTGACTTTGGATTCTTAATGCCACCTTAGTTAAAACACTTTCCCAAAGAGACGTGAATTAAATGAACAGAAACACTAACACTGTTTTAGGGACTTGATCTGTATCATATAAAAACAGCTATTCTTTGAGCTGTAAAAGCTCTCTGTGTTCTGATTAGTTCAAACGTCAAGGCTCTGGCTAGGCTCTCCAAGGAGAGGCCTCTGGGAGCAGCTATGGCTGAAAAAATCCGTCACCTTCTGATTCATCCGTACATTCATCTGCTAAAATGAGCTGTGCTGGCCTTACCGAGAGAGACAGGCACGCAGTCTGGGCTGTGCTCGATGCCTTTCTAGCTCTTTAGAAATAAACACGAATTTGCACACTATTGGCCAAGGGCAATGAGGTGACCAAGTAGCTAGAGAGCTGGCCTGGAGATGGGAGATCCTGAGTTCAAATCTGGACGCAGACATTTCTCAGCTGGGTGATTGTGTGCAAGTTATTTAACCTCTATTGCCTACCCCTTACTGATCTTTTGCCTGGGGGTCAAGAATTAATAAGGATTCCAAGAAAGAAGGTAAGGAGTTAAAAAGCCATACCCAAAGTGAGGCATCTGGTAAGTTTACCATATTAGGATAACATGTAAACCATATGTTTTTATGTGTGTGTATAGATGTTATCTGTGGTCGAGGGCTCCCCCATAATAATAATAATAATAACTAACATTTATATGGCATCTATTATGATCCAGGTACTGTGCTAATCACTTTATAAATATGATCTACTTTGATACAACCCCCTGGAAAACAGGTGCTATTATCTCCATTTTATAAATGAGGAAACTGAGGCAAATAGAAGTTAAATGACTACCCCAAGGGGACACAGCTAATAAATGTCTGAAGACAGATTTTAAGTGTTTAAAATAAAGTTCAGTCTAAAAAAATGCTAGATAGCAGAGAGTTCATTCACAAGAATTCAGAGCAAAATTAATTCATAATATATGGATTATATAAAAATTATTATAATTATAGATATAAATTATAAAAAAAATCTCTCATACAATCCTGATTACGTAATAGAGACTGGAGCATGTATTCTATTTCAAGACTATTTAGTAACAGGAAGACCTCAGTGTCCTTACAATCAGCTGGGGCTTTCTAAGTCAGTGTTACTTGCTAAAAGTCAAATAATCTTTCAATAGCAATTGTGAGTTAATTAGTTAATTAATTAACTTAATTAATTAATGTAAGGCCTTATTGTCTTCTTGGTTAGTTTTCTGGGGAGGTACATATAAGGTCACCCATTAAAAGCAGGACATTTGAATGATTTGGATAATTCTTCAGCTGTCTGCTTTCTCAGTGTATTTGTTAGGGATTCTGTCATATTTGGGGCACAAAAGACCCTTTCACAGAATAGCCAATGAGCAAAATTCTGATATGCAACTCCAATTTGCTCACAAGGCAGACTTGTCTACATTCGAGTTCTTGGAAGAATGAAGTATAAGAAGCCTACTTACATACATCATGTGCTCTTCATTGGTGTAGTCAAAATTTTCCATTTTTTCCTTGAAAGAATCCATAATTTCAGCGTGTCTTGCCATGTCAGTGGCCAAGATTAACGTAATTATCCCCTGAACAATGTAATGATAATACAGGAATCAAAAACCCATTAAAAATAGGCAGAGACACCCTTATACCCATTTTATTTTCTCTGGGGTTAAAGTGTTTCCAAGATGGCAACTGGGAGGGATTTTTTGAACTAAGCATCTGTTTATTCCTTTTTCAAAAATCCCCTTCACTAATGTAGATTGGAAAGTCTTTCCTTAATAGAGTTGACTGGATACTAAGTGCTTAAAGAGATTTGTTCTTTGTCACATAGCTAGTTGGAAGAGGGACTAGAACCCAAATGGTCCTAATTATGCCATCTTACCTCTCAGATCGAGCATGTTGGAAGAAGCCTTTTAAATCTAGGAGATTTATTCCAAGAACTACTGCCACCAACAATGGTTCTTTCTGTGCTTTCTCTGTCTCTCATATATCTAATGTGTATAGTGCATTATCAATGATAAATGATATATACACATGTATATATCCATATATTACCCATATATGTAATGTGTGTGTCTATATGTATGGATGAAGTCTTCTTCTCCATCTTGCTTTCCTGACAGTCATTAACTCCTTTCCTTTCCTCTTTCCTTTCCTTTCCCTTTCCATTCCTTTCCTTTCCTTTCCTTTCCTTTCCTTTCCTTTCCTTTCCTTTCCTTTCCTTTCCTTTCCTTTCCTTTCCTTTCCTTTCCTTTCCTTTCCTTTCCTTTCCTTTCCTTTCCTTTCCTTTCCTTTCCTTTCCTTTCCTTTCCTTTCCTTTCCTTTCCTTTCCTTTCCTTTCCTTTCCTTTCCTTTCCTTTCCTTTCCTTTCCTTTCCTTCTTTCCTTTCCTTTCCTTTCCTTTCCTTTCCTTTCCTTTCCTTTCCTTTCCTTTCCTTTCCTTTCCTTTCCTTTCCTTTCCTTTCCTTTCCTTTCCTTTCCTTTCCTTTCCTTTCCTTCCTTTCTTTTCTTTCCTTTCTTTCCTTTCCTTTCCTTTCTTTTCTTTTCTTTTCTTTTCTTTTCTTTTCTTTTCTTTTCTTTTCTTTTCTTTTCTTTTCTTTTCTTTTCTTTTCTTTTCTTTTCTTTTCTTTTCTTTTCTTTTCTTTTCTTTTCTTTTCTCTTCTTTCTTTTCTTTTCTTTTTTAAACCCTTGCCTTCTGTTTCAGAATTGATATTAATAATAGGTTCCTAGAGAGCAGTAAGGATTAGGCAATTGGGAGTAAGTAACTTGCTCAGGGTTAGACAGCTAGGAAGTGTCACATTTGAAGCTAGGACTGCCAGCTTCTAGACCTGGCTCTTTATCCACTGAGCCACCCAGCTGCCCCACTGACTCACTTTCTAAGACTCTTCAGGTCCATTATTAATTAGCTTTTCAATAGAATATAATGAGAGTTCTATGGAATGAGGAAAATACATGCTTTATTCCATACAGTACACAAATGTTGTTTATTGTTTATTGTCAAAGGCAGAAACAAATGTGCAACAGGATTTTCTGATACGTTCATTTCATGATATTATTAGACAGTATTAGATGAAATTTAACAACATAATTCAAAGTAACTATTGTCACCAACTAATTCAATTTGCTATTTAAAAGTAAACAAAATAAATGACTCAAAATTAGCCAATTCCAAATCCATTTTTCTTGGCCTTTGAGTAATACTCAGACTGTTAATAGATTCAAATTGAAAGAAATTTGGGGAAAACCCCAGGATAATTGACTTCATCCAAGTTCTTAAAATGCACATCAGAAGGAAGTCTTATTTAAAGCAAATGAAATATTTTCAACAGATTTATTCTGATATAATATTGAACAGTTATTGAAATAAGGTGCTCTTATTCATTTAGAGAGTATTCTTCCAATTCACATTGTTTTGGGTTGAACATTATGTACAAAGAGAATCTCTTGTTTATTTTGACTCGCCCTTATCTGGCTCCTGATTTCCTCCTCAATATTAAACCCTTTTCTTGGTATCTACTAGTATTAATAAGAGGGGTAAACATGGTAATTGAGCATTCTTCTCTAGTCAACCTGCCTCTTAGATCTCTCCTAGCTTGCCATCTAAGGATACCAGGTTCCTCATGAGAGACCGCGGGAGGGACAGTCACATATAGGTCCTGGCCATCTGCTCCTTATTTACTTTGGCCCCAGACAATAAGATGTTGATTCTGGAGGGAGAAATTGGCTCCATCTTTTGCTCAGCTATCTCTTCTTATGCTGATTTCTGGGTACCGATGTTTACCTTCATCAGTGACCCTAGCAGTGCCAGTTCCATGCCCATTTTTCATCCCAGTGGTACCCACACTCATTTATTTCTATTCCTCATTTGTACTTAAATGACTCTGCTTCTGATTACTGTCTGTCGATTGAATCAGGACAAGTGACAAAATGATCAGGCATCGATGAAAATGGCCTAGAAAAGTGCTCCCCTCCCCTAACCTAAAGATACTAGAGTTATTGGGGCCCCATTTACAAACCTGTCTTATCTTTTTGAAATCTTCTGGTGCTACATTGGAGAAAATATTGCATTCAGGCTGGGAAATGATCTGGAAAGCCACTGCACAGTGATGGTTCTCCAGAGGTGAAATATCGTTGTAGCGTATTGCAAGCTCTGTGCGCGCGTTAATCTGGTAACTGGTATCAACAGGAGGGTGAGAAGTTTAAGTGTCATGTACAGTTTACACAGATACATCTTATAGAGCAACGTGTTACATACACATATTATGATAACAGAAATATGCTGCTATAGTAATACTCTTATGGATAAATAGTATTTAACTGTATTTTACCCATATAATAATACTGTTAAGTAAGTAGTTTCCCCATTTTACTATCCGTATTTTAGAGATGAGTATATTAGGGCTCAGAGAAGGGAAGAGTTTTGCATGGGAGAGAAATGACTCAAATCCAGGCCTTATATTTCCCAAGCCAATTGTATTTTGTACTAAATTCCACATATGAAGTGAGATACTCAAACCTTATAATTTCTCTCTCTCTCTCTCTCTCTCTCTTCCTTCTTTCCTTCCTTCTCTCTCTCTTTCTTTTTTCTTTTAAAATAAAATACTTTGTTAGGATTATAAATCTAAAAGGGATTTTTGAAGCTAACATAACCAGCTCAATTTCTTTATTTGAATGACCAATTTTATCTAGAATTGAACTCAGAGAGGCATCTTATCCGATGCACTCATTTTCTAGGTGTGGAAAGTGAGGGAATATTAATGATTTACTTAAATTCATTGCACAGGTGGAATATGAACCCAGCTTATCTGAGTCTAGAGTCAGTGATGTTTCTATGGTGGCATACTGCTTCATATTCTTTTTGGAGCAGATGTTGCAATGAGCATGAATATACAAAGAGAGGACATACATTTTGATAATTTTCTCTAAGGAGTTGATTACATCTACTATTTATGAGAAAGTATGAATACATTGGAAAAAATGAGAAGCTTAAAAATGGATAGCATCATAAATGAAATAATGACCTTTAAGGAACTTATTTTTATTTATTCAAACCTACCCAAATGGAAAATTATGGCATAGGTGATAAGATACATAGGGAGAGACATGAATTCTCTCATTAAAAGTCAATCTGAGGGGATAGCTATGTTGCTTAGTGTAAGGGTGATATTAAAAAATAAGTATTATTTTATTAGTTTAGGGATAAGAAGTAAAGTGGCTGCTTGAGAAAAGACCTGGAGTTTAAAGCAGAGCTGAGAAAGCGTGTTAATTCCAGTGACAGGTATAACCATTTTTCTGTGTCAATTTCTCTCTCTGGCAGTTGGCAGAGACACACACTCTGAGACTCTCTCTCAGGGCTGGAGGAAGGAACATCTTTGCCTCTCTCTCTGTCTGAGGGAAAGATCTGATGGAACTCAGTGTTTTCCTTTCCCAACTTGGGAAACACTATGGACTATCGGTTGCAGCTTTTATAGATTGTTTAACTCTGAGAAGACCAAAGAAAAAACCTGGTCTTTGGTATTCAGAGTCCTAATTGGATTCTTGTTGAGACTCAACCAACTAGCCTTTGCTATTTTATCATTTGAAAGCGAAGTTAAGATTTATAAGGGTAATAGCAGTAGTTTTTATTTAGATAGTATAAATTTGGGTTAATCAGATCAGGGAGGAGTAGTGTAGGCTGTGAAACACAGGAGAAGCAGTTCCTTGCAGAACCAGGGAGTTTATTTGGGTGGATGTAGAATACCTTAGAATTAGAAATCTTTTATTTATCCATATATATTTAAATAAACATTTTATGTTTAGAATAAGAGTCTCTTTAGTGTCCTTGCTCCTGGCCCTGAAGGGAAGTTCACATTTGAGCTTCACTTCATCACTGAAGATGCTTTTGATTACCTCTATCAAAAGTATCCAAAAGTATCCAAACAGTTTGAACCTGATTGGTGAGTTAAACATTTCTGAAAAGTTTTTCCATCTAAATATTTTATTTTTGTAACTCATCATTATTTTTACCTAGGTTGCCTAGTGGATAGAGTCATGTCCAGAGACAGGAGGTCCTGGGTTCAAATTTGAGCTTAGCTACTTCCTATCTCTGTAACACTGGGCAAGTCACTTTACCTCCACTGTCTAGCCCTTACTGCTCTTCTGCCCTAGAACCAATACACAGTATTAATTCCAAGATAGAAGGTAAGGGTTAAAAAAAATCTATCAGTGGGAAAAAAGTCTTATCTTACAACTTTAGATTACCACAAATACCAGATGGATTCTGGATATAATGAATCATTTATCCTTTGCAAGACAGTTTATCCTTTAAAGTAAAAATGGTAAAAACCTTGTGGACATACGTATTATTGTATCCTGGGTGATCCAGATCATGGCAGACAGCTGCAGTCATTAGAACTAAGATATCCATTTGAGAAAACTTTTCCTACAATAGAAAAAATGAAATATTATAGTCATTTAGCTTTTTATACTCATTTTTTTACCAAAGAAAATCATATTTGATATTTGATGGAAGTGAATGATCAGTCTCACATACTTGGAACACATTCCTTTCTTACCTTGACCTCTTAGAATTCCCAACTTCCTTCAGTGCATATTTAGGACATGCTATAAGGTTTCTCTTGAGGGATAAGGCCTTTCTTGATGCTCTCCTTACCCCCACAGTAATTAGGGCTCCTTGTCTCTTGTATCTTTACTTATAGTAAAGGAATATGATAAATGTTGTAGGGGATGTGGCAAAATTGAGATACCAATGGCTTTCTGGTGGAATTGTGAACTAATCCAACTATTCTGGAGGGCAGTTTGCTATACGGGCTATAAAAAATGCATACCCTTTGATCCAGTCATACCACTACTAGGTAGGTATCTTGGGGAGATAAAAAAGGGGGAAAGGACCTATTGAACAAAAATATTTATAACTGCTTTTTGTGGTGGCAAAGAATTGCAAATTAAAGAGATGCCCATCAATTGGGGAATGGCTGAACAAATTGTGGTATATGATGGTGATGGAATACTATTGTGCTATAAAGAATGATGAACAGGTTGATTTCAGAAAGAGCTGGAAAGAGAACGAACTGTGGAAGTAGAAACTCAAGAAAAACAACTGCTTGATCACATGGATCGATGGGGATATGATTGGGGATGTAGACTTTTTTTTTGTCATTTGAAAAACTTTATTTAATTAATTAATTTAGAACATTTTCTCATGGTTATATGATTTGTGTTCTTTCCCTCCCTTCCTCCCCTCCCCTTCCCCCCTCCTGTAGCCAATGAGCAATTCCACTGGGTTTTATATGTGTCTTTGTGTTAAGGTGATTGTTTAGAGTCTACATCCCTAATCATTACATTCGATTGTGCCACAGTGTATCCGGCTCTGTGTATAATATTCTGGTTCTGTTCCTTTCACTCTGCATCAATTCCTGGAGGTCGTTCCAATTCAATTGTTTATTTGGATTTATGTTTTGGGGTTTTGGTTTTTAAAGATTATTCACTTACAAAAATGAACAATATGAAATCTATTTTGCAGGATAATACATGTATAACCTAGCCTGAATCACCTGCCAGGAGGGAGATGAGTTTGATCATATAAATTGTGTTGAAATTTGTTATTGCTACGAAAGTGGTGAAAAAGATAATAAAATGAAATTGCTTTGTTTATTCTTTGTGTTTACTTACATATCACACATATTTCACTCTCTCCCCCCAAGACTATAGATAGTTACTTTAAGAATCTTTAAGAGCCAAATGGAATTTTGCAGAAAAGGTAGTTCATGCTGGCAGATGGGAGTGATCTTACCATGTCTTATTTTTTTTTTAAACCCTTACCTTCAGTCTTGGAGTCAATACTGTGCATTGGTTCCAAGGCAGAAGAGTGGTAAGGGCTAGGCCATGGGGGTCAAGTGACTTGCCCAGGGCCACACAGCTGGGAAGTGTCTGAGGCCAGATTTGAACCTAGGACCTGTCTCTGGGCCTGGTTCTCAATCCACTGAGCTACCCAGCTGCCCCCCTTATCATGTCTTATTATGATGCACTCCTTCCTAGAGAGTCAGAGAGAGTATTTTTAACTTTGATCTAGAATATATTAGATAAACTGTGCCACAGAAGAAGACAGGAAGAAGGTTAAGTGAAACTGATTTCTTGTGAAAACCATCTTAACTCTTATATATGAAGTCTGTGAAGGTAGCAAGTCACAATGTATTCTGAAAGACTTGCTTCCTATGATAGCTGAAGAAAGGACCAAGAAAAGGACTGTTGTAATTAACTTCTTTCCTGAGAGAATAAATTCAACTCTTAACTTGAGGAAAAATTATGAAGGGGAATCTTGGGAGACTTTAATCAGTATGCAGAGTAGACTGAACTGTGAAATAGTTTCAAGAAGTGGGGTCCAGGGGACAGCTAGGTGGTTCAGCAGACTGAGAGTCAGGCCTAGAGATGGGAGGTCCTGGGTTCAAATCTGGCCTCAGACACTTCCTAGCTGTGTTATCCTGGGCAAGTCACTTAACCCCCATTGCCTAGCCCTTACCACTCTTCTTCCTTGGAGCCAAATCACAGTATTAATTCCAAGGCAGAAGGTAAGGGTTAAAAAAAAAAAAAGAAATGGGATCCAGAGTAATTATAGTGAAAGTTTAAAGTGACTTTGTGATCTTTCCCAACCACCAAATATAGTGTTTTATTATTGATTTTATTTGTTAATAAAATAACATATTCAATAATTTTAATATTAGTTTAATCATAGGAGATGAAGGGATTTAATATATGTATATCTGTTGTTGAATAACTACTGTTAGAAAAGTAGATTTCTTTAGTTTCCTAATAAGTAATATCTAATGGAGTAGGGGCTAGAAGTAAGAGTAATTAATGAAAGAGATCACAATTTTATTAACTAATAAAGTTCCAAACATATTCCTGGATTACTCCAGAGTTCAGGATGATAACACTAAATATAGGAACAAGTCAAAGAGCAGGCTGAAAAGTGACCAATGACGGTGCATGGTGGCCCAATGACCTTCCGTCATGTTGGGTATGTATACATATTGCATGTCTACTTGGATGATTCCCTATCCTACTTACTGCAGCTGATCTCTCCTCAAACTTCCTATGCCTTTCCCTCCTACCACCCTTTCTGTTGAGGCTTTTGCCTCATCATTCACCAAAAGAATTGAGGACATTTGCTGGGGTTGACCCTGACCAGGAGAATCGCCTCTTCTGAAGCTAGAGAAAAAGAAGAGATACTTGAATGATATTAAATGAGCAGCGTGAGAGAAGCGGTAGTTCTTGGCAAATGGTCTCATTTTGATTATTGTTTGTTTTTTGGTGAAGGCCCTCAGTTGAGTCTATTTTATTTTTGTGTTTGTGTTTGGTAAAACAGATTTGATTGAGTTGATACAGTCATTGAATACAATCACTGCTGTTATTTAATATTGTATTAGAGATGCTAACTTTTACAATCAGAAAAGAACAAAGAAATGGAAGGAATTAAAGTAGGCAAAAAGGAAACTAGATCATCGCTTTCTAGATAATATGATGGTATATTTAGAGAATCCTAGTAATCAGTTAAAAAACTAGTTGAAATAGTTAATAACAGCTGTAGGATACAAAATAAACCCATTTAAATCATCAGCATTTCTAAATGTTCCCATCAGTGTTAGCAGCAAGGAACAGAAAGAGTAATTCCATTTAAACTAACTCTAGACAGTATTAAATACCTTGGAATCTACTTGTGAAGACACACCCAGGAATCATATAAACATAATTACAAAACACTTTTAAGACAAATAAAGTCAGATTTAAAAAATTGGAAAAAATTAATTGCTCAGGGGTAGACTGAGCTAATATAATAAAAATGACAATTTTACCTAAATTTATTTACTTATTCAGTGCCATAGCAATTAAACTACCACATAATTATATTTAGAACTAGAAAAATAATAACAAATTTCATCTGGAAGAACAAAGGGTCAAGAATATCAAGAGAATTAATGAAAAAAAAACTGTGAAGGAAGGTGACTTAATAGTACCATATCTTAAACTGTACTATAAGCAGTAATCAGCATATCATCAGATACTGGCTAAGAAACAGAATGGTATAACAATGGGGTGGATTAATTAGACACTAGATAGGGGCAAATGACCTTAGTGACCAACTGTTTGATAAACTCCCAAAACCCAGCCTTTGGGATAAGAACTCATTATTTGGCAAAAATTGCTGGGAAAACTGGAAAACAGTATGGCAGAAAACTAGGTATAGACCAATATCTCACAACTCTTACCAAGATAAGGTCAAAATGGGTGTATGATTTCCATATAAAGATGATACTATAAGTAAATTGGGGAAACATAGAATAGTTCACCTGAAAGATCTTTGGAGAAGGGAAGAATTTAAGGCCATACAAGATAGAAAGAGCATTATAAGATGTAAAATGAATAATTTTGATTACATTAAACTAAAAAGGTTTCATACAAACAAAACTAATGTAACCAAGATTAGAAGGGAAGAAAAAATTAGGAAAAAAGTTTTTATATAAATTTTGCTGATAAAGGTCTAATTCTTCAAATCTAAAGAAAACTAACTCAAATTTATGTCATTCCCCAAATTATAAATGGTCAAAGGATATGAACAAGCAATTTTCAGATGAAGAAATCAAAGCTATTGATAATCATAGGAAAAACTGCTCTAAATCCCTCTTGAATAGAGAAATGTACATTAAAATAATGCTGAGGTATCACCTCACATCTATCATATTGACCAATATGACAGCAAAGGAAAGTAATAATTATTGGAGGGGATGTGGAAAAACTGGGACATTATTGGTGGAGTTGTGAACTGATCCAACCATTCTGTATAGGAATTCTGAACTATGTCCAAAGGGCTATAAAACTGTGCATACCCTTTGATCTTGTAATACCACTATTGGGTCTGTATCCCAAAGAGATCAGAAAAAAGGGGAAAAGACCTCCTTGTACAAAAATATTCATAGCAGCTTTTTTGTGGTAGCAAATAATTGGAAATTGAGGGGATGTTCATCAGTTGGGGAATGGCTGAAGTAGAATACTATTGTACTGTAAGAAATGATAGGCAAGATGATTTCAGAAAAAAAGCTGGAAAGATTTGTATGGACTGATGCAGAGGAAAATAAGCAGAACCGGGAGAACATCATACAAAGTAACAACAATATTATAGAATGATCAACTGTGAAAACTTGGCTATTCTTAGCAATGCAATGATCTGGGAATATCTGGAAAGACATGATGGGGAATGCTATCCACCTCCAGAGAAAGGACTGTTGGAGTTGGTTGGATGCAGATTAAAGCATACTATCTTCATATCAATGTATTTAAGGCTTTATTTTGGGGTTTTGGCTTTGGATGAGTATGATTCTACAGCAATGTGGAAGCGTATATGGTATGACAATAAAAATAGAAAAAAAGGGTAGAGGATAATGTAGCGCTGGACTAATTCCCAAAGTGTTAAGATCGGGAAGTTCAAAAGAACGAGAAAGGAAGAGGTTTAAGATGAAAAGAAGTTTGTTGATTTTGTATTCCTCTGGGTATTCCAGAGAGCAAAGAGGGCAGTCAGAACTGATGGTTCTGAATTCTTGGGATGAGAAGACCATAGGCTAACTATTGAGAAGTTTGTCCAGCTAGAGCATCATTGATTAGAGAGAAGTACTACCTGGAGGGAGGCAGGTGATAGACTACTTGAGCTGGACCTTGTAGCAGCTAATGGTGCTATATGCCATGAGACCCCAGGAGGCTCACAACACAGTAGGAAAGATTCAAGAGGCAGTGATAGTTTGTCTGTACTGGAAAAGGCCTTGGAGGTGTGTGTGGGAGGGGTGGGTGGTGAGGAATAAAGGAAAAGCTCTTAATCTAGAGATGGAGGACCTCCAGGAAGCCATGGAAGCCAGCTGGCCCTGGCTGAGTGGCCCTGACTGAGCTTTGCTTTGAAGATGGCCCTGGAGCAAGATGGAAGGAAGCTGGGAAACAGGTGGTGTGATGGGAGAGAGTGAATAGAGATAGCTAGAGGGAGCTTGTTCCTATGCTGGCCTTGTAATAGAGCCTTGGTCTAAAGAATTTAGAAGCTGCCAGCTGTCAGGTGGATATTTAGGGCTTATTTCCAAGGCCCAGGCATGGAGACGGTGCTGGGGCTACCTGGGGCAAGGTGAGTAGATGTGAAGCTAGAAAAGGGGGATGTTGTCTGGGATGCTGAGATGAAATTTAACGGAATGTTATGGAGGATTGGAAAAGCTTTAGAATCACAGAAAATGACACGAATGACTTAAAAACTGCCCAATTGTAGTCATTTCTTGGCAGACAGGCTACGGTAAATTTGGAGGAAGTTGTGCTTTACTTTTCTTTTGTTCAAGGAAAGAAACTTTTTTTCTTTTGTACAATTCAGATCTTCTTTTCATTCCTTTATTTAATTCTAAAATTCTGAGCTAGAAGAGCAGCAAGGACTAGGCAGTCAGTGGCTAAATGACTTGCTCAGGTTTCAGATTCAGGTGACACAGCGAGCAAGTGTCAGAAGTCAGATTTGAACCCCCCAAGATTCTACTAACTCCAGGTCTGGAACTCTACCCACTGAACTACCTGGATGGCCCTTCATTCCTTTTCTGGCATTGTAAGGCTGTGATGAGTACAGATTCTGAGCTCTATGTTCACAGAAGAGGCAGAAAAAGGACCCACCTGGAGAAAGCAGAGAAATATCATGCAGTACATCATCTGAGTCACACAGAAGCAGTGTCGGAAGTTGTGAAAGGGGTTGTTTCTATAGTTATCATGGATGCAGAGCTGCCAAAATAAAAAAAAAAATGAGCTGAATTTTGGCATTGTTAGGCATTATTACCTTGAGGAAAACTGGTTTGGGGCCATTTTCCCCTCTCCATTTCTAGCAAACCTCAGGGTTTGTTGTTCCTTTCCCTTCATTTCTTTCCCCCAAGTTCTTGTTCTACAATGATAATAATAATAATAATGCCATCTGAAGGTCCTGAAATGACCTGGTAAATCCCACCTAGACAGGGAGTATTACCTTGGTGACAGAAGCTGTAATTGGGACTTAGCCAAGTGAAATTACTTTCTTTGTATCAAGTCAGCAATAAAACAGGGACCTAGAATCTCCCGAGACAAGGTCTGTTAGAATGTCATCTCACTTTACTTTATCCAGCTTTCTTTGAGTCTCCTTTTCTTTAGACTCATCAAAGACAGAGTTCAAGATGCAAAAAATATTGTTTATTCAAAGTAAAAACAGGCAGTAGGAATGGTTCCCACCCATCTCTTGTAGCTGGTTCTGTTATGCTTTAATAATAATAATAATTATTATTTTTTTCTGAACTTGTGATTTCATTGAGGAAGGGAATTCCTGATAAGGAAACTTAATCTACCCATGATGATCAGAAAGTGTCTGAAATGATAGTATTAGAGAATTATCAGGGGAACGGAGAGCTTTTGGGACTTTTTTAGAGTTTTATAGTACGTGTCAAAGGTAGGATTCATGATTTTTTTTTTTAACCCTTACCTTCTGTCTTGGAGTCAATACTGTGTATTGGCTCCAAGGCAGAAGAGTGGTAAGGGCTAGGCAATGGGGGTCAAGTGACTTGCCCAGGGTCACACAGCTAGGAAGTGGCTGAGGCCAGATTTGAACCTGGGACCTCCCATCTCTAGGCCTGACTCTCAATCCACTGAGCTACCCAGCTGCCCCCAGGATTCATGATTTTCTAACCCCAAAATCTGCTCTTTCTTCCTTATTCCATATTACCTCTGGTGGCCTATTCAAGGCAGATTCTATTGAAGAAGCTGTGAATTAATTCTATTTTTAACCAACTCGGAATTAGAAACACAAAATACGTACTTCGATCTCATCTCTTGTGACTTACTGTGAGCTTCTGTACCCCCACATTTTCCTCAGATCTTGAATTTTGTGCTTTCACATTAGAAAATCATTTTGCCAGGTGGGTTTACTAGACAAACTACTTTGCCTCCACAAATTTGAATCGCTGTAGTCATCTCTATTCCTATTGTAAGTTCTACCCCAGTTTTGTAGAGAGTTAAAAATCTTTGAACCAGAAAATCTAATTTACAACCTAACGCTTCTGCGGACACTTCATTGTTAGGAAGCTCGGTTTTGTCAGAGGAGTACCTGGGGAATCCAAACCTTGGGAATTCCAAACAAGGGACAAATGACATGCTTAATAATTACCAGCCACCTCTTCAGCGTGATAGGGTTGATATTAAAATCTTTCACTAGACCAAGATCATGGTACATGTGTTCTAAACAGCTTAGCATCTGTAAGAAAATTGAGAAAGGAATTGTTACTACAACATGCTGACTCAAGGCAGAATCCAAGAGTGGGGAAAGTCCTCAGAGAACATTTAGGACAAAAGGATCTTGTCCTTAGACCATGAAATCTGTACTATAACATCACCAAAAGGAATCATCAGGCCTCTACCTGATGACTTCCAGTGAAGGAGAACTTCTTATACCTCCTAAAGCAGCCCGTTCCACTTTTGGATCATTTTCATCGTTAGCAAGATTTTTTTGATATCAAGTCAAATCTATCTTCTGAGGCTAAACAGGACAAGTCAAAAACTTCTTCCACCTGGCAACACTTCAAGCATTTGTGGACTACATTCTTCAACAGAAGATGGCATCGGTTTCCCTTGTATTCTTGACATACGCAAGGTGTCAAAGAGAGGGGTAGCTTAGGGTCTGAAATAATGCAGACTTACCCACTTTCCGTATAACAGGTCTCACTAATGTGAATTTAGTGTCCAACTTCCTTTATGAATGAGATATTTTAAAAAAAGAATGGCCATGCTTTCTGGAAAAGATGACAGAGACTTTGCCATTCAATAAAAAGGGATGTAGCAATAAGAGCTCTTCAGCTTTTGTACTCACAGAATGGGATTCTTAGGTGTGACTTTGACACCAAAGAAAAGGCATAAAGATAGCCCTGTGTCCTGGATATTCCACAGTCCTGGAATTTCCCTCTTGGGCTGGTCATATACTTTTCTTATAGGCCATGCTGTTACTGCTGGTGTGGACCATTCCTTTTTTAATAGACGAGTGAAGGGAAGTACAAATTTTCTTCTAGTAATCCACAGTTTCACGTGAAACTGTGGATTAGTGGATTACTAGAAGAAAATTCAGCAGGCTTCAGCCTGAAAGTGGAAGCCCACTTTTCAGCTTCTCTTTACTATTCTTTGTCAGTGGTGCCAGTGAAATCATAGAGAAAGGGGCAGGGAGTTGACCCTGCTCTCTGGCTTCTCTTCCCTCAATGCCTCCAAAACTTTGGCCCATAAATTTAAGTTCCACATGTATTGTCCACCCCCTGGTAAACCTAATATCACATCTAGTTAAGCCTATCTGGGCCCAAGAAACCAAGGCTATACCATGAAGTAAGATGTTTTTTCTTTGAAGAAGAACTTTTAAATTAAAACACAAAAGAAAATAAAACAGAACTCTGGAAGAACAAACAGAAAACCCTTCAGTGACAATTCCACTCTCCCCCCATCACCCTCATCTAAACCAGTTCTTCACCATTTATGGTCCCGAAGAAGCAGGTTCATCGCCCATGATTCCCTGCTGGTTACATCAGACATGGCTTTCCAAGTAGTCCCCAGTGACTAGGTTCTCCATTTCACTGAAGCTCCTCTAACTTGGCAGTGCCACTAGCCAGTGTGGCTTCTAGAGCGTGTCTACTCTCTGTTTCTGCACCAGGGCAGTCCTGAGCCCTGTGCTAAGCCAAGTTGGTCCATATTCTTAGGCAGTCTTTATCACCCCCCAGAGAACAGTTTTCAGCCTTTTCCCTGCCTGGAAATAGAAACTGTTGACCCAGAAGAAGGGTTTCCACCCACAGTTTTTCTACCCTTCCCTATCAACTTCAGATCCACAAAAGCTTTCTCCCTGAGAAGATCAAAAGGGGATATTTTCTAGTCAGTGGCAGAAAATGATTGAAGCCCTGCTGATCTTTCATACGTGTCGGGTCCCAGGCTTTCAGGGTGACATAGGAGTGGTATCATTTTTGTGCAGGATCATAACTACAACTTATCTGTTTATGGAATATGGACATTTAAATAAACTTAACTGAGGAAATGAAAACCTTTTTTGCTTAATAACAACCCATTAATCAAGCATTTATTATGCACTTACTATTTGTCAGGCACTGGGCTAGGCACTAGGGATAAAAAGCCAACTATGAAATAATCCCTGCCCTTTATTAGCCAATGTTTTGTGCACACATTAAAAAATATATATATATGTATAAGAAAATTTGAGAGGAAGAATGGTAATTCTAGCATTGTTACTATACTGCTTAGTTTCAAGATCCTGTTTTTTAAATTAAAAACAATTATTAAGAGAATTTATCCACAAATGTTCTATTCCCTCTTCACCCTCCTTGCATTACAAAAGGGATCCTTTGGGAAATAGACGTTCATACAAATGAAGTCTTTCTGTTTTCATCTTTTAGCTCACTCTCTGGAGGTAACATTCACAATTCATTCTTCCAGGATTAATTCTGTAGCTGCATAGAATGTTCTCTTGGTTCTACTTATTTTGCTATTCATTATCCTGGGTAATTCTTTCCAAGTTTTAAAAAAAATTCACCTGTGTATAATTTCTTATGGTACAGTGGTATTCCATTACAAGCATACACCGCAATTTGTTTAGCCATTCCCCAACTGATGGGCGTCACTTCAATTTCTAATTCTTTGCCTCTACAAAGAGGAAAAACAACTGCTTGATCACATGAGTCAATGGGGATATGACTGGGGATGGAGACTCTAAACGATCACCCAAGGGCAAATATCAATAATATGGAAATAGGTCTTGATCAGTGACACATGTAAAACCCAGAGGAATTGAGTGTTGGCTATGGGAAGGTTAGGGTTAGGGAGGGGAGTGGAAAGAACATGAATCAGGTAACCATGGAAAAATGTCCTTAATCAATTAAATAAAATTAAAAAATAAAACAACAACCACAAAGAGAACTGTTGTAAATATTTTTGAACATATAAGTTTTTTTTCTTTTCTCTTTACCTCTTTGTGAAAGAGAGCCACCAAGGTATTTCAAATTTCAAATTGCCGTCCAAAATGATTAGAGCATTTCATAGATCTACCAACAGTGTCCTCATTTTTTCACATTCCCTCCAATATTTGTCATTTTGCTCTTCTGTTATTTTAGCCAATCAAATGCTATTTTGGTTTGCATTTTTCTAATCAGTAGTGACTTAAAGCATTTTTCCTTATGCCTAGATATGGCTCTTATTTCTTTATCCAACAATCATCTGTTTGTAGCTTTTGCTTATTTATCAATTGGGGCATGGCTCTTAATTTCAAGAATTTGACAAAGTTCTCTATATATTAGATACGAAAGCTCTACTTGAAAGGATGTCTATGAGAAAGATCCTACTTTTTGCATGTTTCAAATAATGATGCTCTATATAAATCCATTTTTAGACCACATGAGATTCTATTTAATCTTTGATTCTCAAATGACTGTTTCTGATGAAGTATACAACTTACAGTAGAAGCCTGTATCATCCTATTAAAAAAAATACAAGAGTAGGTGGAGGTAGGACATGTTAAATTTTCTTGAACAGAACCTCCTTTTTCATATTCTTCATTAGGCATCTAGGGATAGATGAGGAAAGAAGTGTTTCCTAGGACTCTTTTCAGAGGTCGTTAAAGTACACATTGGCCATCCACTCACCTCGTTGGGCTCCCAAAGCCAGACATCAAATGTTGGTTTCCTAAGAGCTTCTATGGTCTCTTGAGAAAGCAGGTACTGAAGGAGAAGATTCAGCGTTATTTGTGGCTGCACTCCCATTCAAACTTTATAAAGTCAACTACAAAGCACTTGAAAGAAATAAAAGATGGCTGAAGTCACTGGAGAGATAGTCAACATTCAAGCCTGGGTCACACCAACACAAGTGAAATGGCAATGCTGTTACATTCATTTATACATTTATTGTTGAGTTAATCAATTAACCAAAGGGTCACCAATGAAAAGAACTGGACGATATACTGCCAAAATTCATTCAGAGGAACAAAAGGTCTAGAATCTCAAGGGAAATGTGAAAAAAAAAGAGGAAAGAGGAAATAACACTTCCAGGCTTCAGATGATAATATTAAGCAATAGTCCTTAAAATTATTATGTGATGATTATGGCATATATATTTATTAGTGGAACAGACTTGGTAAGGATGAATTAAAACCAGCTGAACAAGCAGTTTGAGAAGCCCAAGAACCCATATCGTAACCTCAGGAATAATCCCTATTAGATTACTTAGACCGAAATTCGATTTTGACCAACATCTTAGCACAAAATGACCAAAATCAACATTCAATCCGAATCTTAAAGGTTCTGTCCTAAAAACTAAGAAGAGAACCAGAACACATATGACAGTGGAAGAGTTCTTAGTCAAACAAGGCAGAGAGATGATCACAGAAGACAAAAGAGTTTAAAAAAGAAAGCAAAATTCGAGATCATGACGTTGAAGAGCTTTTGCATGAGTGACCTTGTCCTCTCTCATGGTTTAAGTGATCAGATGACTCACAAATACATGCATATGTAAATGCATAGTTATTTATTTATTTATTCTTAGCTAGTCTACATAAATGTATATATATATAAATGCATATATGTATACACTGAAGCTTCAGCTTACCATCATCAACTTAAAAAAATTATTTTAAATAAAAACCCTCACCTTCCATCTTAGAATTCATACTATGTATTGGCTCCAAGGCAGAAGAGTGGTACGAGCTAGGCAATGGGGGTCAAGTGACTTGTCCAGGGTCAAACAGCTAAGAAATGTCTGAAGCCAGATTTGAACCTAGTCCTGGCTCTGAATCAGTGAGACATCTAGCTGCTCTCCAACACCAACGTTCTATTGAGCATTTCAAACTGTATATTCTATAGAGTTCAAACTCAACATGTCTAAAATAGACCCTACCATCCCCACCATTCTCTTTATGTTTGCCATTCTTCTAGTCTCCCAGGCTCCTTTCCTGGCACTCTTCTTGATTCCTCATTTTCCTTTACCTCACATATCAAATCAGTCGCTAAATCTTACTATTTTTACCCACAGCCAAATCTCTTGCATCTGTCCACTTGCTTCTCTTATTCAGGCTCTACTTCTTGGTTCTCATCAGCTCCTCCATCAATTATTCCAAGAGCTTGTTGATTGGGTTCCTTGTACCACCTCTCCTCTTACCCTAATTTAACCGTCACACAGGTGTCAAAGTGATTTTTCTGAAGCAGAGACCTGACTATATAATTCCTCTTTTACAGATGAGGACAATGAGGCACAAAGAAGTTACATGATTTGGCCTTAGTCACGTAGCTAGTACATGGAAGAGCTAGCACTAGAACTTGGCTCTTTTGATTCCAAGCCCTCTATGTCCCCCCCTCCCCGTCCCCCAACCCTTATTTTCTGTATTAGGGTCAACACTAAGTATTGGCTCAGGCAGAAGAGCAGTAAGGGCCAGGCAACTTGTCCAGTATCCCATAGCTAGGAAGCGCGGAGGCCAGATTTGGACTCAGGAAGATGTCTTCTTGACGCCATGCTCTATCTGTTATGCCACTTTACCTGCCTGTCCCTCATTTGTAAGATGAGATTGAAGGAAGCATTACTATGTGCCTGAACATATAACCTGAGAAAATTATTTTTACATCCATAAAATGGGGATAATAAAATGTGATTGACATTATTCTAAATAGGAAGTACCAGATAGACTACATATTTAAAGAACAAGAGCATGAGAAATTCTGGTATCATATACAGAATTGTTCAATACTTCAATGGTTTTAGATTCATGGCACAGTGGAGAGAGTGTCAGACCTGAGATCATGAAGACTCAAGGCTTTATCCAGCCTCAGACACTTACTAGCTGTGTGGCCCTGGTCAAATCATTTAATCCCTATCTGCCTCAGTTTTATCATCTGTAAAATGGAGCTAACAATAACACCGACCTCTCAGGGTTGTTATGAGAATCAAATGAGATAATAATTGTAATGTTCTTAGCACAGTGCCTGGCACATAGTAAGTACTAAATAAAAATTAGTTATTATTATTAATATGAGTACTCATTCCAGTGGCACAGATCATCATTTATCTAGACTTTGCAATTCTTGTATATGTTTATGTGCTACTATATACTTCCATCTATATGCTTATATACTCCCAGAAATTCTTTATGGAAGATATTTTCAATATGTTGCAGGCTTTTCTCTAGTTTTCTTGGTATTGTATAGATACCAGAGGACAGTATAGGCAATCCCTCACTGGGCTACATGGCCATCCCATCCCATTTTTCAGGGATATATTTCTTTAATAATATATTTGATCAATAATATATGGAGTTCTTCATTGGAAAGAGATTATGGTGCATTCTAGTCAAGACTACCATTTGTCTTTCCATTTCCCTTTCAGTAAACTTTAATTCTACAGAGACTAAGGTATTCTATACTTTAGTCACATAGTGAGACTGAAATTTTTTTTTGTGGGGGATCTGGTCCTGTGATTTCATAGGTATAGGGAATTCCCAATGAGGAAACTCCCTCTACCAACACGGATTGGTTTTTGGAGAGCTGCTTAAGTGTCCTGAGAGTTAAATAATTTTCCTGAAGTTACATAGTCAATATGTAATCAAAGCATTGCATTACAAATTGAATTCAGGTTTCCAGGATTCTGAGACCAGGTCAGCTATTTAGCCCTTGTACCCTACTCTCTCTCATTGGAGAAATATTGATGTTAAAAAATGAACCTCTATTCCAGTCTGCTGTAGAATTCTATGAAAGCATACTTGCTTCATTCTCATAATCAGAGGCAGATTATCCTCATCAAGATTTATGGATACATTAGGGGATTGGATTAGAGCATGGAGCTGGGCATGTATGTTTTGATTTTGAAGAGAGGGACACATATGTTTTGATCCTTTATTAGTCAAAGGTTCTTTGTTGGTACCTTAGTCCCAGTTCTGGGACCTGGCTATACCAACATATGCTCTTCTCCTTTGCTAAAAGACTAAAGAGTCTTAAGAGGTTGGTATCTTGAACCCTTTGACAAATTCCTGAGTCTGCTGCTTTTGTTTCTTTCCCTGAAGACGTTACCAAACAACAATTTTGAGATCTGAAATTTGAAGTTTTGGGCTTAGGCATGACTTGAATCTAAGTATAGAATAGTTTTTTATTTCCTCCACCACAACAAAAAAATTCAAAAACACAAAAAACTTATTGGTGAGTATAACAGCATATAAAGAGCTGCCCTATCTGTTTCCATCTTAGGTCTTTAGTTATTGAATTCAGTGGTTATCAAGGAGGGGGTATTCCCTGCAACTGCTGCTAGGAGGATGAGCTACCTGCTTAGCTGATCAGAAGATATGGATCTTAAGTTGTTGCATGGATGGTACAAATCCAAGGTGAATTATCTTTGTTTCCTGAGAGTTTTTACCTCTCTGTAGCGTGTAATAGGAATGATGTTTTAAACATCTGCCAATGAACGATTAACCCCACTGCTGGATCTAAGGAGTTGGGGCACTGTGTTTCTCTACCTTTCCACTAAGGGGCCCTTTGGCTCTAGACCTATGATGCACATGAGAGTTCTAGGGGAGCCGAAGCATCGAAAATAAGGGTTATGTTCCCTTTCTCTTTGGCTCTTTATGCCTCCATCTTGGTACTCGAGAGAAAACTTATTAAAGCTTATGTTGGAATCATGTCTAAGCTACCCTATAAGGAAGAGTCAAAAAGTACTCAAAATGCAATATAATCAAGTAGGAGATGGCTATTTATTTCCTAGATACAAAATACTGGACACAAGAAAGCCTCATAAGCATGCAATAGCAGAAAACTAGACAAGTAGAAGCAATCACATAGCTACGATTACCTTTTTCTGAGAGGTTGATACTTAAAACACCAAGACATGATGCACTTTGCAAGGCTACTGAATTAGTAGTTTATTTCAGACCTCAGCTTTGGACCAGAAGTGCCTTAAGTACTTCAGCCAACACATATGGTAAGATGGAAACAGATAGGGCAGTTCCGAATATGCCCTGTTATACTCACTAATACATTTTGTGTGCTTTAGAATTTTTTTAGTGTAGAGGAGGAAAGAAAAAACTATCCTATACTTTACATCTCCTGCTTTGTATGGTACCTCCTTTGAAAGGGACTCTAGACACAAGCCATGTCGAAGCTTTAAAAAAGATGTTCTCCCGAGTTCTATCCCAGGGTGCAGGCATAATAATCAGAGTTTGGGAGAAAATATCAATCACCTCAATCAATTCTTGAGCACTGATTTGTCTAGAACCACAGACCCTTTGTCAGGTAGAGGTACCCTTGGGATGTGAATGACACTAATCCAGGATCACCTTTCCCCATGTTTCCCTCAACTGAAGTTACTATTTCCAAAACGATCTTTTAATGACCAAATCTGCTAGTCTTTTTTAGTCCTTAACTTTTTTTGTCTCAAGGCATTTGTCACTCTCAGGGGTTTCAGAGCTACTCTCTTAGATGCCCCACCAAGAACAGCTATTCTTTCTTAGTCTTTTTGCTGGATCACCACCCAGGTCATCCCACAGTGCTCTGTCCTTGGTCCTTCTCTTTTTCCACTACAATATTTTACTTGATGATCTTATCAACTCCAATGGATTAAATTATCATCTATATGCTGATAAATCTCAAATCTATTTATCTAGCCTTAACCTCCTTGCTGACCTGGTTCAAGCTTATATTTCTGACCCACTATTGGATATCTCAAACTGGTTCCTCTGTCTACACCTACAAGTCAATATTCCAAAATTTAATTCATGAGAGAGTTGGAGGAAATATTAGCATGAATGCTGGAGTCCCATGGGATAAAAGCAAGTATTAGGAAGGAAAGGTAGACAGTCAGAAAGGCACTAAACTCCTTATGAAAGGAGGAGAATGAAATGGGAGTAGCTGGACAACAATCACAACAATCAAATTAGGTGATAAATTTTGGTAGAATCAACTACCTGACAGGAAGAGGTCGCTGAATGGTTGTCTTAAAGAGAGATTCTGTAAGTGCTGTGAGGAGCAAAGAGAAGCAAAGACTCCCACTCCATAACCATTGGAATAGTGAAAAAGAATGCGAAAGTACAGCCATTGCTGGAGAGGATGACCAAAAATTATGTTTTTTGCCTCACTTTTTGTGTTTTTTTGAAAATTGGCTAAATTCAAACTTAGTCAAGTTTTAATTTCTTTCATTAAAATAACATCCTTTATGATTGCATTTTTTAAAATCATTACCTTCCATCTTGGAATCAATACTGTGTATTGGCTCCAAGGCAGAAGAGTGGTAAGGGCTGGGCAATGGGGGTGAAGTGACTTGCCCAGGGTCACACAGCTGGGAAGTGCCTGAGGTCACATTTGAACCCAGGACCTCCCATCTCTAGGCCTGACTCTCAATCCACTGAGCCACCCAGCTGCATTTTTAAGATATAATTTTACCCAACTACATGCAAAATTGATTTTTGATATTCATTTTCCACAATTTTGAGGTCTAAATTTTCTTTCTCTTTCCTGCCTCCCTGAGATGGCAAACAACTTAATATGATAGCATTTTCAATACATATTTAATAAAAAAAATTTCCTGGATGGACACTGTTTTGGGAATACATATGTTAACTCAGCATGAGCAATTCTAATTTATTTTACATTTCCACTTTGTGCCTATGTTTCCACTTGTTATGTAAACTGTTTTTCTGTAATAAAGTAAGCACTTGTGTTTAGTTTGGATATGCATGTGTGTGGGTGTATATTTATGTCACAAATCCAGTACACAACTGATAAACATTTGCCAATGATGATAGGAAAAGAAAACATTAGATTAGTAATTTCCTTTCATCATAAACTTGGGTAATCAATCACCAACCAGAATTTAGATGTAAGTTAGGCAGTCAGTTGGTAAGTCAATAAGCATTTATTAAGCGCCTATTTGCTGGCGGAGTGGTTCAGGTAGTGTGTTAAATACTGAGGATACAAAGAAAGATAAAAGACTCATCCTTGAGGAGCTCACAATCTAATAGGCAATCAAGCAAACAGATACATACAAAGCTATACACAGGGCACAGAGGAAATCATTAACAGAGGGAGGATACTAAGATAAAGGCTTCCTATAGAAGGTGAGATTTTGGTCGGGATATGGAGGAAGCCAGGAGGCAGAGATGAGGAAGGAGAGCATTCCAGGCAAGGGGGATCTCCAAAGAAAATGCCTGGAGCAGTTGGAGTGTCTTGTTCATAGGCCAGCCAGGAAGCCAGATTCATGGGACTGAAGAGTATCTGAGGGTGGGGAGTAGAAAGTGCAAAGTCTGGAAAGGTGGGGGAAGGAGAGGAATAGGTCATGTGCTCTAAAGACCAAAGAGAGGATTTGGAATTTTATCGAAGGTGATGATAACAATTTCTTTGTATCACACTTACTGCGTGTACTGGACACTTCACAAATCTTGGGAGCTGTTGGGGTTTATTGAGTGTGTGTGTGTGTGTGTGTGTGTGTGTGTGTGTGTGTGTGTGTGTGTATGTGGGTGACAGTTCAACTTTAGAATAACTTTGGGAGCCGAGAGTGGAGACCAAGCAGGAGGCTGTGGCAATAGCCCAGGTTTGAGGAGCTATGAAATATCATGGGTACATGAAAATAGGGTCAATGATTCTTTCTTTGGAAAGCATTTTCCATCTTACCTTTGGGTAGGCTGGGACATCTCTCTGGGGCATCAACTTCCTATTGTTATCCAAAAAACTGTACTTACAGGGACAGGTTGTCCTAAAAAGAGGAAAAGATTTCTCTTAACATTGTTTCTTCAGATTTGCATCTGAGAGATCATCTTGTCCAACCCATACTTGAATGCGAACTGATGAGTTAAAAAAAGCATTTATTAAATTATGTGCCAAGCAAGCATTGTTGAACTCTGAAACACAAGAACAAAATTTCAGAGAGTCTCTACCCTCGAGGAGTTTATAGGACATAAAGCAATAGGGAAGTGGAACCCAAAGCATGGTAAATTTATAAAACGATAGGAGGAAAACAAGAAAGTTACAGGGATGCTAAGTGGTGTCCTAGAAGAGTAGAGTGATGCAGCTTTTCAAGTAACATTGGCAGTATTGATTTGATTGAGATTCCAGCAATGGAAAACAACAGAAGAGGGGAATCCACAGATCCCCTTCAGAAAAAGAACATGCTTCAAACTTGAAGATATGTACAGAAAAATGTAATAATTCCAAGGACAAAAAATGAATCCTGCAAGAAAATGAAAGGAAATTCAAATCAGTAAAGACTAGTCAGCACCTAGCAGAAACCATAGAAGGGGTTGGAAAAAATATAGTCTGAAAAGCAAAGGAGCTCAATACCCTGAATGGTATATTTTGCAAATCTAAAGCCAATCATTAATGATAAAAGGTGGCTATTTATAAAAGAAAAGTATTTGAAGCTTTATGGAAAAGAAGACAAACAAACCCACAACAATTGGGAGGAAATTATTTGCCTTGCAAAAAATAGATGCACTAAAAAGTTAAATGCGTACATCTTTCAAGGAGATCACATTACAAAATAAATTACCCCTTCTCTAGAGACTACTTAAAGAAAAGAAGTAGAAAAAAGTGTCTATTTAAAGAAAGAAAATAAGAAATAGGAACTCAGGCACTATCAAGAGATTTCTTTCTTAAAGTTCAAGGAGATAAAGATGAAGGCAGAATTTAAAGAAATAGAGGGAAAAAAACCCCCCAAAGGATGAATAATCCTGAAAAACCATGGAAAAACCTCAAATAACCTCTACAGATCACAGAATCACAGGACTTCATGGGACTAAATTACTGAAAAAAAGGTGCATTACCCCTGGGGCCAGGTCTCAGAGTTGTTTTAGTTTTTCCCATATTGGAAATTTTACTTTTCAATTTTCTCAGCCCGTTTTAAAAGTCACTTCTAGGGGGATAGGACTAGCTGGATGCAGTGGTTGCTCCTTTAGACCTGGAACACTGACTCATCCCCGACTCTTTCTCTGTTTTTTTTAGGTCTCTGAATGGGCTGAGTCAGGTCAAGGAGTTCTGGGAAGATTTTCTGCTATCTTGGGGTTCCTTAACCAAAAGGGCTCCCCACCTGTATTTCTCCTCCTACATGGGTGGCTTTGTGGAGGTTAAGGTCATCTATTTTTTTTGTGACAGGATGCTAAGGGAAGGGCAAGGGCTGGGAGTATTATCAGACACCCAAATCAGAAGACCATACGTGGATTTTTGTGTTTTGATGGAGCATGGAAAATGGTAGTGGTGAAAGATGCTCAGCATATATGTTAGAGATTGGACTCTGCTGAGTATCTTGTTTTATAGCCTACAGAAAAGGCTGTAATTCATCTACTTTTGAAGCATAATTATTAATTTAGAGGGTTTTTTTTCCCGACACTTAGTAGGGACTTCAAAAAATGTTTAGTGGTCTATCTTTTTGGTCACATGACCCCAAAGTTTTCTTTTTTTTTTTAAAGGAAGCTTTAAGGGATGCGCAAATACCTATGTTTTATTAAAATGTAAAAAACCTAGCATTGCATTTATAGAAGGGGCATTCTGTGTCACTGTCTGCTTTCTGAATTGGTGTGTCTAAGTGTCTAGTATATTTCAAAACAATATTACAAGGGCTGGATTTGTTGTGCCCTTCCTCTTTTTTCTCTACTCAGCCCTACTTCGCCTTTTTCCTTTCAGTCTCTCTTTTCAGTTTGTCCTTTCTTCTGTTGCTCATCTGCTCCCAATTCTTTTAGGCTTGGCTTCTCAAGTCATGGGTGGGGGGGTGTATGCGCTGTTTCCTGACTCTTGAAGTCCTCACTACTTCCTTTCAGCCTTTTCTTCCAGACTACATACATGCACTCCTTTGTTTAGAAATGATTGGTATATACATTTGTCACTCCTGATTTTTGCTCCAAAGTCTGTAACAGTCCCAAATCCTATTCAGAACTAAGTGCCTTCATCTTTTTGAACTGCAAGTCCCAGGAAGCCACTCGGTTTTCCAAACGCTTTTCCATGTGTCTTTATTTTCTCCATCGGTAGAATATAATGAGAGCAGAGGTGGTTCCATTTTGTCGTTGCATCTACAGTCACCTCTGACACATGCTTACTGTGTAACCCAGGGCAAGTGACCTGTCTTCTTTCCCAGTATCCTGGGCAACGTTCTAACACCGGAATGCCAGAGACTTGCCTTGAGTTACACAGTAAGAGGGGAGTTTTCGATATATCAGCAGCAGGAGTTTTCTATACCAGTGAAGTCACAGATCCTGTCTCTTGTCACAGAGGTGGAACTCAATAAATAGTTGTTTATCAATTAGTTAATTGAATATAAATGGGTTGAATCTAACACCACAAAATTTAATAATGATAAAAGTAAAAAATCTTAAGATGGGAGAAGTGTTAGCCTCTCAGTCATTAGCCATTTGTTAAATGTGCCAGGCACTGTGCTAAAGACTTAGGATACAAAGAAAAGCAAGAGTTCGTGCCATTAAGGAGCTCATGATTTAATAGTGGGAGACAATAAGCAAACATTGAGGATACATAGGAAGTGATTAAGAAAATAAAGGCACCAGAATTAACAAAAGATAGGATTTTAGCTGCTACTTGAAGGAAGCCAGGTGATAGCGATGAGGAGGGGGAGCATTCTAGATGGGGGGATAGCCAGTGAAATTTCCTGGAGAGAAGGAATATCAAAAAGGCCAGGGTCACTGGATTGATGCTGGGGAGGGAGGTGGAGGAAGCCTGGAAAGAAGAGGCAGATTAAGGAGGGATTTGAAGAGAATTTCCAATTTTATCTTAGGGGAAATAGGGAGTCCCTGGAATTGACCGAGTAGGTGGGGATGTGACATGATTAGCCTTGTACTTTAGGAAAATCTCTTGGGCAGATGCCTAGAAAATAGACTGGACTGGAGAGAGAGTTGGGCAGACAAATAAACCAGCAGTCTATTCTGATAGTCCAGACATGAGGAGATGAGCTTCAGAATGTTAGCAGTGTCAGAGGAGAAAAGGGGGCATATTTGGGTGATGTTGCAAGGGCGAAGCTGACAGGCTTTGGCCACAGATTAAATACAAAGGTGAGAGGATGAGGATGACATCTAAGCTCCAGGTAGGGGCCTGGGAGGATGGTGGGCTGAGGGGAAATGATAACAATTTCGATTTTGGATCTTCTAGATTTGAGATATGTTCATGACATCCAGCTCAAGATGTCCAGTAGGCAATTAGAGATGTGAGTTTGGAGGTCAGAGCTGGATAAGTTATTTGAGAATCATAGCATAGAGAAGATGATTGAATTCATGGGAACTGATGAGATCAACCAGAGAAATAATATAGTGGGAGAAAAGGACAAATTGAGCCCCAGCTCATCTGATGTGACCTGATCAAGAATCCAGGAGAGGAGATGGAGAGCTAATAGTCAGAAAGGTAGGAGAAGAACCAGTTATTTGTATGAAAAAGATCTAGGAAATGTAGAGGACTGAAAGTACAATGTGAGGCAAGAGTGTAATAAAGCAGCCAAGTAAAAATCAAATGCAAATGTAAGCAGCATTCAGTGAGGCATTGTCCAGATTTAGGGACTGCACTCTACCCTACTTACATTAAATCTGGAATGCTGTGCTCCATCCACTCAATTCTAAGTGTTACCCTTTAAGAGGGACTTTAGTCATCTGGAAAGTATCCAGAAGAGAGCAACCAGGAAGGGGAAGGGCCTTGAAAACAAGGTATAGGAACATCATTCAAGGGAACAAGTATTGTTCACCCCAGAAAAGAGATTAAGGGGTGGACTTGAAAGTTATTTAAAAATGTTTGAAAGTCTGAAGAGTAAATAGAACTGTTCTGTTCAGCCCCACATGGAAGAATTTGGGGCAATGATTAGAAGCTTCAGAGAAGTAGATCTAGGCTTGGTGTAAGGTGAAACTTTCTAACAATTAGAGCTACTCGAAAGCAAGAGATGTTGGGTTTCTATTACTGGACACCTTCGAGTAAAATCTGGATAACTATTTTCAGTTCTATTGTAGAAAGAATTCCTGTTTGGTTTTGCATTAGACTTGATGGCATCAGAAGTCCCTTATACACCAAGATAAACTCAGAATGGGCGAATGACTTGAAAGAAGGAAACTACAAGTAAATTAGGTGGACACAGAATAGTATACATGTCAGACCTTTGGGAAAGGAAAAATTTTAAAACCAAGCAAGACTTAGAAAGAGTCACAAAATGCAAAATAAATAACTTTGACTACATCAAATTAAAAAGTTTTTGTACAAACAAAACCAATGTAACTAAAATTAGAAGGGAAACAACAAATTGGGAAACAATCTTCATAATAAAAACCTCTGACAAAGGTCTAATTACTCAAATCTATAAAGAGCTAAACCAGTTGTACAAAAAATCAAGCCATTCTCCAATTGAAAAATGGGCAAGGGACATGAATAAGCAATTTTCAGTTAACGAAATCAAGACTATTAATAAGCACATGAAAAAAGTGTTCTAAATCTCTTATAATCAGAGAGATGCAAATCAAAACAACTCTGAGGTATCACTTCACACCTAGCAGATTGTTCAACATGACAGCAAAGGAAAGTAATGAATGCTGGAGGGGATGTGGCAAAGTTGGGACATTAATACATTGCTGGTGGAGTTGTGAATTGATCTAACCATTCTGGGGGGCAATTTGGAACTATGCCCAAAGGGCACTAAAAGACTGTCTGCTCTTTGATCCAGCCATAGCACTGCTGGGTTTGTACCCCAAAGAGATAATAAGGAAAAAGACTTGTACAAGAATATTCATAGATGCGCTCTTTGTGGTGGCCAAAAAAAAAAATTGGAAAATGAGGGGATGTCCTTCAATTGGAGAATGGCTGAACACATTGTGGTATCTGTTGGTAATGGAATACTATTGTGCTTAAAGGAATAATAAAGTGGAGGAATTCCATGGAGACTGGAATGACCTCCAGGAAGTGATGCAGAGCGAGAGGAGCAGAACCAGGAGAACATTGTACACAGAGACTGATACACTGTGGTACAATCGAATGTAATGGACTTCTCCATTAGTGGCTTTACAATGTCCCTGAATAATCTGCAGTGATCTACAAGGAAAAAAAAAAACTATCCTCAAGAGCAGAGGACAAACTGAGGGAGTAAAAACACCGAGGAAAAGCAACTGCTTGACTACAGAGGTTGAGGGAATGTAATCGAGGAGAGACGCTAAATGAGCGCCCTAATGCAAATACCAACAACAAGGAAATGGGGTCAGAGCAAGGACACATGAGATACCCAGATTCTCCGGTTGGCTAGGGAAGGGATGGCGGGGGGTGGGGGTGGGTGGGAGAAAAAGAAAATGATCTGTTTCCAATGAACAATGTATGAAAATGACCAAATAAAATGTTTTAAAAACTTAAAAAAAAAAAGTCCCTTATAAGTCTTAGACTCTGATTCAGGACAGTCTTTTTCACTCCCCCTTGTTAGTAATAATCTACATTTTCTAATAAGTATAGTTAACCCCCAAAAGTAGATAATACAAAAATCTTTTTAAAAAGCCTTTGGAATATACCCACACATGTATATACTATGGCATGAACATATATATGAATATGTATTGTATTTTTGTTTTCAGATTTATCTTCCTTATTTAATTTTGCTGAAGTGCATATTAATTAATGTGCACCTTCTCAGCACATATCACATAATGGGAGGTGAAAAGTAGCCTGGACAGTAGTAGAGATGACACACAAACAAATCAGTTAGTATAAGCAGTATTGTCTATTATTTCTGTATTCAAAAAACCACAAATTTGAGGGTATTGATTTGTTCAGAGTTATTAGGATAACTTTATTTTATTAACTTTAAAAATTTATTTATTTAATTAATTAAATTAGAATATTTTTCCATGGTTACATGATTCATGTTTTTTCTCTCCTGTCCTCCCTCCCCTCTCCCAGAGCTGATGTGCACTTCCACTGGGTTTTACGTGTATCATTGATCAAAACCTCTTAGGATAATTTTAATAAAAATGGTTGAAAACAAAGATATCAGTCTTTAAAAAAGTATACTTTTTCTACTGTATACATTTATGTATTTTAATTCCCAATTGTGCCAATTACATGAAATACAAAGGTCTGATGAGAAAAAATCTGATCAGTTTAAATAGATATTTCACACAACCACAAAGCACAGAAAGGTCATGTGACAGGATACGTAGATGATCATTTCTCTGGGAAATATAAGAGGATTAATTTTTTCACTAGTGGTTGGGTGAAATGACCTTTGGGGTGTATTCAAATTCTGAGATTCTATATTTTTACAAGATTAAGATATGAAGAACATACCTTATGCATATGTAGTCACATATAAGTATTATATACATTTGAATTATCATAAATATCAGCATCTACCACTTTCAAGTATTACAAACTCTGGCAGACTTTATATGTGACACACTCCAGTTATATGGGTTTTTTTTTTAACCTTCTGCCTCAATATTTATTCACCTGGGCATGTTATTCCTTGTTGAAATAGACTACTTTTAAAAAAAAATTTCAAAAACCAGGAAAAATTTGTAGAGCTAATTGTACATAAAATTACCATGTCCCTTTTGGTGTCATGCTTCTTACAAAACCTCACTAAATATTAATGGGCCTTCTGAGACATTGACCTACAAAGATAAGTATTTAAGTGGTTTTCTTTCTTTTTAAACCTTTACCTTCTGACTTGGAATCATTGATTCCAAGGCAAAAGAGCAGTAATGACTAGGCAATGGGGGTTAAATGACTTCACAATCCACTGAGCCTCCCAGCTTCCCCCCAGTTGCATGCTTTTTTGAAAGCCTTTCCTATCACAGGCACAAGTTTTTTTTAAAAAAAGGGTCAGAGAAGTTTCTCTCTTATTCTTCATCCACAACCCAAATTCGGAATTCCTAATAACATTTTCTTTCATATTTATTATGTCTAGCATTATATTATTACTACTGCCAGAAAGCAGTATTTCTTTGGCAGATTGATATTCTTATCTATGCTCCATAAAAAGTATAATGTAATTTCCCATTGTTTAGTTGTAGTTATTTGGCATTTCATGAGATTAGTTCTTAAGAGGAGATTTGGAAAATGATTCCCATATTTCTGCTCAAATGTGATTTACATATCCTCCTGGAGTAGGAAACGATCCATTTTCATATGCACACACACACACTCACACTCACACACACTCACATACATACTCACACACTCACAATATCTGTTTATATCTAGTCCAAAGTCAAGCAGGAATTTCAAGATGTGTTCTGCAATAACTTTTCTGAAGAAGGATACATTTTGTAGCTACATTGGCACATTTACCTTTATCAAGAAAATACTTTTCCCCTCTATTGTTCTTTCTTCCCAAAATTTTGAGTCAAGATTGTTGTCTACCAACAAAATGGTTTGATCTGCAAAAGAATGCTTCCCTGTGATAAGGATTCCCCTGTTAGTTCTCCAATTTGTCTTCAGTTCTCTAAGAAAAATACAGCCCTAGTCATTGAAGCTCTTCAGAGTTGTTTCTTGCTCTCGTGTCGTGTTTACAAAAACCAGAACTGAACGGCATTGCCCCCTGTTTAATCTTAGGAAAACCAAACATACAAAGCTCTTTAGAAGCTTCCTCTCCACAGATACTTTTGCCTGAATATCAATGAAGCGAAGGTCCATTACCTGTTGTTTCTTGTAGCCATCTCTTCCCTCATCTTTTTGATGTCACTCTTGCATTTTTCGATCTCCACCGCTTTCAGTCCTTCCACTGGCAACAAAGAGAACAGACAAGGGTATCACCAAGTAGAACCTTGAAGCAGCTCAGTTTAGTAATGGCAATAACTCTCAAAGGGCTTCTACGGGATTTCCAGAAGCTCAGCAGGTCCTTACCAATCGAGACTGATCTTTGACTTCTACTCCCGTATATACTCATGCTGCTAAGACTTCACAATCAATCACCACCATTCAGTTAAGCAGAATACTCAGTCCAATGTTCCCATTGCCAATGTAGAATTGTTACCTAAAAACTCATTCCTGTAAACTCTGCAACACTGATGATGATACGAATGATAAAAATAGTAGTAATAATAATTTTACTCCCTAACATTTATATAGAGCTTACTATATGCCATGGACTGTGCAATTATTATCTCGTTTCATCCTCACAGCAATCCTGGGAGGTAGGTGCTATTATCACTCCCATTATTTTACAAATGAAGAAACTGAGGCAAACAAAGGTTAAGTGACTTGCCCAGGTTCACATAACAGTAATGATAGTTAATGTTTATAGTATGTGCCAGGAACTGTGCTCTGTGCTTTTTAATAAATATGATCTCATTTGATCCTTAAACCACCCTGAGAGATAGGCGCCATTATAATTCCTATTTTACAGTTGAGGAAGGTGAGGCAGATAGGGGTGAAGGGACTTGCCCAGGGTTATACAATGTTTCTACGGTGGATTTGAATGCAGGTCTTGCTGATTCTGGGTCTAAAGCTACATATATATTGTGCCACCTCGCTGCCCTTTTCTCCTCATATATTTGCCTCAATTACAATGATCATTGACATGCTATTGCATACATTGCCCTCAATGACATTATCATCTTTTCTTGTCTCTCCAAACGGGAAGACTTTGGGACCTATAATAAAGGTGTCCTTTGTGAGGAGGACCATGATCCCAAGAATTTAAAATGCCATGAGATACTCAGGCAGCGTGATACAAGTTCTCTCTGAAAGTATTGGCATCTCGTTAAGACAAATGCTTTTATTTTAGTTTTACTTCTTGGGTTCTTCCACAGGGGGGCAGTTAACGAGGAGATGTTGTTGTTTTAAAATATCTGAGAGAGAGTCAAAGTGTTTTGGTCTCTACTCAGTTATTCCATAGAACCATGACTGTAAAGAGGATTTAAAAAAATATTGCATCATAACTTTCCTATATCCAAATGAACATCATTCTTGAAAGAGTAATGTTGGAAGTATCATATATCTGTCTATATCATGTTTGAATAGAATACCATTACTCATGATCTTTTCCAAGCCTTTCTTTGGAATGCCTTTCTCGGCAGCTTACAGCAAATGATTATTTTTATCAACACACACATCTCATTATTGACAGCCCAATCCAGATGGGTAATTCATTTATTTTGCCAAATGTGGCTCCTGATGACTTTTTTTAGTGTTAAAAAACAAAATAGGTTATAAACAGATAAAGATTACCATATATATATGATAAATATATATATATATATACCTATATATACCAGAGACTATTTTAAAAGGATAACATTCATTGTATTCATATAACTTGAATACTACTTTTCTTAGAGATATTTGATGCAAAAATCTTTTCCCACATTTAATTCAGATGACATTTTTTGGGTGTTTAAAAGTTATTTACAATCAAAACTGTTTAGTTTATCTACAAGTGATTTTATTATGGAAAATGAGACACCAATGAAATTTTTAAGTTTCATTAATTTAGTTATACTTTATTTTTCTTCCTTTAAATGTCTCTCTTAAAAACCCTGTCCTTGTCTTAGAATCAATACTGTATTCTATTACTGTTCTAAGGCAGATGAGAGATATGGGATAGGCAATGGGGGGTTAAGTGATTTGCCAAGTGTCTGTACCCAGTTAGGAAGTGTCTGAGGTCAAATTTGAACCCAGGACTTCCGATCTCTAGGCTTGGCTCTTAATTCATTGAGTTACATAGCTGCTTCTTCCCTTAAACTTCTAGGAAGTTTTGTAATCAGAAGTAAGAGCAATTTTTGGGAAATTCTTCATTGTGGAAATGGAATGATGAAATTTGATATTCAGGTCCCATATTTGGTTGTCATGATGTTTAATTCTGTGAAGCGTTGGGAGCTTTTCTGGAGTTGCAAAAGCACTGCTTCCCTTTCTGCCCTTTCTTCGGTCCATGTGTTTAAGAATATGCATCCTTAAAACAGGGCTTTAAAGTTTGTATTATTGAGGTTGGGATGATTTTAAAGTTTCTTGTTTACTGAACTCAATCCTAGTAGACATATTGATATTTAGGATACCCAAGGGGATTTCTTATTGTATAATTCACAATAGTCAACCACCTCTTCCTATTAATAATTTATAATATTAATAAGCATAACTGGTAATGAGAATAAAACAATTTAGAAACTACAGAGGAGGAACTTTTGCATCATAGACCCTTTTGGAAGTGAAGTGAAATGTTGGATTCATTCTCAGAAGAATGTTTTTAAATGCATTGAAGAAAATCCATAGGATTACAATGGAAATTAATTATTGAATTATAGTTCAAGAGGCAATAACAAAGGGGAATTCCATTCCAAATGAATATAAAAGGTCTAAAATATCTGGGGATCAATCTAACGAAGTGCAGAAAATACTTTCATAGACTCAATGACTAGGTACTCCTTTTAGAAATAAAGAACAACTTTAACGCATATCTGGGTTGGGCTAACATAATAAAAATGGCACTACTACCAAGGTTGATGTACACATTCAATGCTATGCCAATGTCAATATCAACTTTATAAAATTTTAAAAAATACAAATTAATTTGGAGGGAAAAAACCTAGAATGTAAAAGGGAAATCTGGGAAAGAGGCAGAGATAAAAAAAAAGGCAATGGCACATTTGAACCTCAAACTTGATTATAAAGTAGCATCATGAAACCATTTGGCACTGGTTACAGAGAACTCTTATCTCAACAAGAGAAAATAACAAACAAGAGAACTAAAAAAACCTAGTATTTGATGAACTGGGGAAAAAAGTATTTTTTAGGAAAGATGAAAATCTGATGAAAATTACAGGGATCAACAGAAAATAGACTGGTAGAAATTACTTAGACTAATACCTTATACCATATTATACAATGCATTCTAAGTAGACATATGATACTATTAAAGATCATACCATAAAAATTAGAAGAGTAGTAGGTAATATGCCTTTTATAACTCTGGGGAAATATACTCTTTAACAGTGTTTTCAATTACATGTAGAAACAATTTTTAATAATTGATATCTGACATTTTGCAATTTAGATTCTCTTCCTCCTATGCTGTCCTACATATTTCCATATTCCTCATTCCATGAAAGAAGACACATATTGCACCGACAAGAAAAAACTCATGAAGGCAATAAAGTGAAGAATGGCAGGCTTTGATCTTCAGACTCCAACAGTTCCCTCTGACTATGAATGGCCTTTTCATCATGAGACTCCTGAGGTTATCTTGGAGCCTTGTTTTGCTTGTAATAATTTAGTCCTTCAAAGTTGATCATCATACAATATTTCTTTCGCTGCATACAGTGCTATGGTTTGGCTCACTTTACTTTGTATCACTTTATATAAGCCTTTCCAGGATTTTACAAACTCATACTCCTTGTCATTTCTCATGGTGCAATAGCATTCCATTACAACCACATACTACAACTTGTTCAGTCATTCCCTAATTGACGAACACATTAATTTATTTTCCAATTCTTTGCTACTACAAAAAGGGCTGCTCTAAGTATTTTAGTAGAAGTAGGTCCTTTCCCCTGAGCTTGGATCTCTTTGAAACATAGACCCCATAGTGATACTGCCGGGTCAAAGGGTATGCACAGTCTTATGGTCCTTTGTGTGTGGTTCCAAATTGCTCTCTAGATTGTATTAGTTCACAGTTCCACCAACAGTGTATTAGTGTCCCAGTTTTCCTACCTCCCCTGTAAACCTCAAATTTCCTTAGACTTATAATTGTTGAAAATTTCACCATTGGGATATTTCATACTTGGAAAATTTCTTACTGATAGTCTATTGGAATGGGAACTCCATTGGCATGGGAGGTTCCTTCTCTTCCCTTCTTAAGATTACTTTAGGACAGAAACCCTTTGCTGAACAATGGAAAGGACTTTGACCTATGCTTGAGCATAGAACAGGAATTTCTTTGAGTCTTGATTGATTTTAGAATTGATACAATGGAGATACTCCACCCTATTCAGTCCTAATAAGATTGAGTAAGGGCTGCAGCCTAGATCAAAATTTAATTATTCCAATCTCTACCATACTCAAGTTAACAGGATTTAGAAAGGGCTGGAACAAAGGAGTAAAGATTTAATCATTTGAAAAATATGACCTTCAACAGACATGTGCAAAAGCCAGAAACCTCTGGGCGGTCCTGGGTTAAGCGAGAGCCTCCATTGACAGGGAAATTGATGAAGAGTGATTGGTAGATGTGAGGACTGAGGGGAGGCAACTTGGATGGTGTCCTTAAAGATAGGAGGGTCTGGAGACTCGAGGGAGAGGATTGAGTTTTTGGTCGGTGTGGTTCCTGGGCTCTGAGGAAGCTTGCTCTGAAGGAAGCTGAAGGTGGGGGCCTCTGAGACTGTTTCTCCATTTTGGACACGTGAGTGAAAGGGACTGATCTCTTTTCTTTGCCCCAGCTATCTAAGGGCTTGGGCCTTTTGGCCCAGCCTAAACAGAAGGGGTATTTAAGCCCTATTCCCTTCTCTCCCCTTTCTCACTCTATATATATCTCTAATTCCTTTCTTGCTCCTATTGTAATTAAACTCCAAAAAAGGCTGACGGCTGACTTGAGTTTTTCATTTAGGAATTACATAGCTGATTCCTTGGCGACCTTAAATTAATATATATCAGTCTTTTAAAGTGATTCCCTTGTAACACCCCTCTACCACTTATCATTTTCCTTTTTGGTCATATGAGTCAATTTGATAGGTATGAAATTGTAACACAGAGTTGCTTTAATTTGTATTTCTCTAATCAATAGTGGCATTTTTTTTCATATGACTAGATAGTTTTAATTTCTTCATCTGAGAACTGCCAGCCGTTCTCATTAAAATAAAAAAAAAACATTTAAATCAGTTGAGGAATGCTTTGTAGTCTTATAAATTTGCCTTATAACTCTGTATATTTGAGAAATCAGGACTTTGTCAGAGACACTTGCTATAAAATTCCCTCTCCCCAGTTTTTTGTTTCCCTTCTGCTCTTGGTTGCATTGGTTTTGCTGGTACAACACCTTTTGAATTTGATGTAATAAAAATTATCCAAGGAGATGCATTCTTAACCAAGCAAGTGAGAGAGGCAATTATAAAAACTTCCATTTCTCTTACTCTTAACTCTGCAACTTGGTTCCAAATCTGTTTTGCTGAAATTCTTTCCAAATTTAGCAAAGACCTCTTTTCCCCCTAAACCCATACCTTCTGTCTTAGAATCAATACTAAGTATCTGTGCCAAGGCAGAAGAGCAGTAAGAGCTAGGCAATGGGGTTTAAATGATTTGCCCAGGGTCAAACTAGGAAGTGTTGAAGGTCAGATTTGAACGCAGGATCTCTTGTCTCTAGTCCTGGCTTCCTATCCACTGAGTCACCAATGACTTCTTAATCACCAGATGTGGAGTTTTCTTAGTCCTCATCCCCCTTGACCTCACTGATCTCCTTTCTCTTTTCTCTATAAGAACAGTGCTCTCTCTTCTAGTTCTCTGCCTATCTCTTTAACTGCTCCTTCTTAGACTCTTTTGCTGGATCTTTATTCAAGTATGACTCCTAAATGTGTATGTATCCTCCAAGGTTCTGTCCTGGGTCCTCTTCTCTTTTACCTCTATACTATTTCTCTTGGTGATCCCATGGATTTAACTAACACTTCTGTACTGCTCTTAGATCTTAGATTCTTAGATCTTTTTGTACAACCCTAATGTCTCTCCTGGCCTCTATTCTCACACCTTCAATGGACTATTGGAAATTGATGTACTGCAGTCATCTGACACTCAACTGAACTTATTACCTTTGCCCTCAAACTCTTGCCTCTTCCTAACTTCCTTATTACTGTCAAAGGCTCTGCCACCCTCTTAATCATATAGGCTTGCTACTTGGGTGTCCTTGACTCCTCTCACTCTCTCATCTACCATATCCAATCAGTGATCAAGTTTTGACATTTCTACCTTTGTGGCATCTCTAGTACATGCTTCCCCCTCTCCCCTCTTCATTTTGCCTTGTCTAGTGCAATATTCTTCTAGTTGATCTGATTCAAGTCTTTCCCCACTCCAGGCCATTCTCTACTCAATTGTCAAACTGCTCTTTTTAAGCATAGGTCATGTCACTCCCCTATTCAATCAATTCAAATGGCTTATTGTTAAGTACAAATCTAGGGACTCTTTGACTTAGAAAGCTCTTCTTAACCATGCCTTCCTGCCCTTCCAGCCTTCTTGTTTCTTTCCTCTCTCCTACCTATTTGGTCATCCAGTGGCACTGGCCTTCTTACCATTCCTTGCATATAACACCATCTTATGGCTTCATGCATTTTGACTATACTGTATGCCTAGACTTTTCCATCATTATTTCAACTTCTTGACTTCCCCAGACTCCTTACCCTTTTTGCTAAAGTTCTTCCTAGAAGAAATCTTCCCTGGTCCTTAATCTTAGTGCCATTTTTTTCTGAAATGAAACTTCAATTGGAATCCAAAATAAGGTAAACAAAGAAGTCATGAACTGACTTCTAACTAACTCAGCACACATCCCTACTTTCTCCATCCTTCCAGCACCAACTGCACTAGGTGACATACCAAATTAATCATAAAACCCCCAACAAAGTAAACCCTGGTCCTCTCTCCCTCTTTCAATGTTGGGAAGATCCTGGCTCCAGGGTGGGGAAGTCTGCTTAGGCTAGGACAGAGAGCCAACAGGAATTTGCAGTACTCCAGACCATGGAAGGTTATTGGGATTATGCAGGGCACATAGGTGGCACAGTGGATAGAGCAGTGGGCCTGGAGTCAGGAAGATCTGAGTTCATATCTGGACTTAGACGATTAGCTTTGTGACTCTGGGCAAGTTGCTTAACCCTGTTTGCCTTAGTTTCCTCATCTGTAAAATGAGCTGAAGAAAGAAATGGGAAACCACTTCAATATCTTTGCCAAGAAAACTTCAAAGAGTTGTACACAACTGAAAAAAGACTCAACAACAACAATAATCAGCATTGCAGTGGTTGGCAACATCTTTTCGTGATGCAAAAGATCATTGCCTGAGAATCAGAAAAAGAAGAAAAGGTGTAGGGAACATGACTGGGCTCAAAATAGAGCTCAGTATCCCATATTCCACTCCTATCATGTTTTTCTAGAGCTTCAGAGATCCAACCTACACAAATTCATTCTCTGGCTACGACATAGCCACTTCCTGAATTACTAGTGGGATGTCAGAGAACTGAGGAACAAAGGGAGTGGGAAAGGCCGGAAAATATGTGAGGGCTGCGCAGAATTTCATTAAGCCTGAGGGAAAGTACTTAGCATTTAGCTGGGGCCAGTTTGGTTTACTCAAAAAACCAGTGGGGGCAGAGACCTAAGCTGGTATACCATGAAGCTGAGATGCTTTGACATTTAGCCCCCCAAAAAATGAGCAATAGGGGAAATTAAGAGGAAAAAAAGAACAAAATTATGAAACTTCTCAGGAAGAAGAAAACTCAAAGACCTTGAACATTAGAAGATAAATCAACAGGGAAATCACTACCAGCAGAAAGAACTATTACCTTCAGATCTACTATGCAAGTTCAGGCATCTATGAAAAACTATTGCAAAGCAAAGAAAAATGATCCATCACTTGATGAGATAGATAGGGGACCGTGTGGAATTTGAGATCACGGAAGCATAAAATGATGTTCCTAATTGGTTCCTAAGACAAATGGGAATTATGAGAGTAGAATTAATGCTCTACATAGTAAAAACAGTGGGCAAAATAGAATGACTGTTATCTGTAATGGCAACTGTCACTAAAGAATCAAAAGGTAGAATAATAGATTGAGAATGAAAATATAAAGAGGTAAAGGACAATCTACAAGAAGAGAAGCAAATACCTTAGAAGAAAATATAATCACTGTGCTAGCAAAAATCTCAAGCCAGGATATTATAGAGACAACCTAAGGATCATGATCTCCAGGAAAAAAATCAACAGGTTAAAGAACCTCTCCATCATAATGCAGGAAATAATTCAAGAGAAATACCTAGAATTTCTGAACATGGAAAATGACATGCATATTAAAATAGTTCATACAATACCTCCAGAAAAAAACCCCTAAGCCTGAAAATTCTAAGACACAAAGTATTTGAATTTAACAATTCAATTCAGAAACAAGTTCTGTAAACAATACAGAGAAAAACCTTCAAATACAAAGGAAAGGAAATTTGAATAACACATTACTTCTGCACCCATCCAAACATTTAGGAGAGAATGATATAATATATTCCAAAGGGCAAAGGAACTCAGTATTCAGCAAGGGGAAACCTGCCCTGCAAATACGAGTTTAATCTTAAAGGAAAAAGGTAGATGTTCTTGGAACTTGGAACTATGTTCAAAGAGCATAAAACTGTGCCTACCCTTTGATCCCGTACTATCACTATTGGCTCTGCATTCCAAAGAGATAATAAAAAAGCAGAAAGGACATACTTGGAAAAAATGTTTATAACAGCTCTTTTTGTGGTGGCAAAGAATTGGAAATTGAGAGGATGTCCATCAGTTGGGGAATGGTTGAGCAAACTGTGGTATATGTTGGTGATGGAATAACTGTGTCAAACAGGATGATTTCAGAAAAAGCTGGAAAGATCTCCATGTACTGATGCAGAGCCAAATAAGCAGAAATTGACATTATACACAGTAACAGCAATATTGTATGATGATTAACTGGGAAAGATTCAGCTACTCTCAGCAATCTAATGATCTGGGACAATTCTAAGGTATTTATGACAAAGAATGCTCTCCAGCTCCAGAGGAAGAACTGTGGGAGTGAGATGTCGATCAAAGCATACTATCTTTCATATTAGTTTACTTATGGTTTTATTTGGGGGTTTTGGTTCTATCTGACTATTCTTTTACAACAATGACCAATGTGGAAGTATGTTTTACATGATAATATATGTATAATCCAGATCAAATTGTTTACCAAGCTGGAGAGGGAAGGGAAAGAGGGAGACAATTTTCATCTTGTAATTTTGGAAATATAGCTAGAACTTGGTTATACCCTGCACACAGGTGAATCAATGGGTATTTTTTTTGGGAGGGGGATAGGGCTACATTAAAAAAGAGAAGAATGAAAGGGGAGAGATGAGGGGGGTGGATAGAGGGGAGGACGGGACCTGTACAAGTCAAATCAAAGTCTAACAATGAGGGAGGGTAAACCTTATGGTCTTAGTAAGAGAAATACTTGGAAGGAAGTGAGTAAGGAATAGGGAAGGAGGATTGATGAGACAGAAAAGGAAGAAATCCTTGTTTTCATGAAGGGACAGGGTTTCACTGTTGAAGACTTTTGTGGGTGAAGAGAGATCTGTGAAGGGCTATTGAGGACCTTGCACTGAATATGATTTGGAGGATTTGGTGCTTGAAAAGGCCATTCTTCTCTCTTGGGAGAGAACAGTTGGAAATCCTGAGGGGGGTGTGTGGTTATCAGGGCAAGAGGAGTTTAGGGGGTAGATTTTTGAGGCCAATGGGGTAGGAAAAAAAGCCAATGTTGATTTGGTATTTTATATTTAATTCTGTTTTTCTATACTGCATTTTCTATTTTGTTCTCCTCTGTAAGTGTTTATATTCTGTAAACACATTGTGTATTCTATGTAACCAATCTCATCCTCTTTGTTTCTGTGAAAAGAAGCTCATAAGTTCAAAAGTTCAGCCTCCCTCTCTGAATCTGGATATAAAAGTTATAGCTCTGCCATAATCACAGTTAATTAAAGAGAAGCTCTGAGCATGGGAATTGTTATCTCAACACCTGGAAAGCATTTCTACCAAGGGGGAAGCTTGTTATTTCATATAAAACTTCAGCCTCTGAGAAACTGAATCCTATCTCTGTGCCCTTCAGAATCAGACTAACTGACATTGTTTCATCTTAAGGATCCATCTTAACTTGTAAATTTCAGATGACTTTATCTTATTTCCAGGGACCTTCAAGTCTGGTGTTCCTGTCCAATATCAATGACCTAAGATGCAGTTGGCCGCCATAAATTCACAAAAGCATTCTTCAGAGGCAGAGGTGGTCCTGATACTCATGAACCCCCAAACCCACAATATTTTCAATTCCATAATCAATTATGTTATATTTTCTTATGTTTTTTTTTATTCTATGCTTATAAAAATGTATTGCATCCTTAATTTGGGGTCTTTTGGCTTTTGAAGGATCAATAGACTTGCTTGATTGGTGGTAGATGCTTGCTAATAAATGATAACTTTGCTTGGAGGAGTTGCCTCAATTTACTTTTTTTTGTTACATTTCAAATGTGATAGGAAAAAGTTAAGTAGGGGAAGGTATAGGTCAATGGTGGGCTGCATAATCAGGGACATATTGGTTGGGAAAGGTGCCTTACCATGGGGCAGTGTCTTCTCTGACCCTTGAAATAATCAGTGTTGTTCTCACAGTGAGGCACAATAGAATCTATGGGGCAAGCTCTATAAGGTAGTGGTAGAAAGTTACTAGAATGGATACTTTGGAAGTTTTGATTACATAATGAATAAAGAATACACAGAGACTAGATAATTATAGGGGTCATGAGAAAAAAATCAGGGTCTATAGTAGAGAGAATGGATAATGAAGAAAATAAGGGTGAGAAATCCCTTTTGGAAAGGGGCACAAAAAATGAAATTCCAAAACTAATGAAGAATACTCATTGAAGGAGAGGAGAAAAAGGGGAATCCACTTGACTAACCAAAAATAAAGAGAAGGAAGAATTATATAACCAATAAAAAGCATGAGAGAATAAAGAACTAATAACAAAACTCCAAAGGGAAAAGGATAATGAACAAATTGCTGGAGAAACTAGAGTTGAAAGACCTATGATGTCTTCTAAATGGGGGCTGTAAAAACATATATATGTATATATACACACACACATATATATATACATATATTACACATATATATCCCAAAAGGAAATTTTACAAAAATTGACAATGTACTAGAACATAGAACTATTGCTAACAAATCGAAAAAGGCAGAAATAGTCAATAAATCATTTAAAGACCATTACACAATAAAAAAAAAATCATTGGCTCAGGAACCACAAACAAAAGGCAGACTCAAATGAATGTTTAACAATGAAATTCTAAATGAGTGAGTCAAAGAATAAATCACAGAAACTATAAGTATACGAAAGAAAATTATAATGGTGAAACAACATACCAAAATTTCTGGGATGCAGCTAAAGCAGTCCTCAGAGGAAAAATCATATCCCTACAAATATACATTAACAAAATAGAAAAAGAGAGGATTAATGAAGTGAATATATTTTAAAAAATTAGAAAGTCAACAAGTAAACAAACCTAACAATTATAAGGAAAAATTGGAGAGAAAAAATAGCAGACACAATAATTAAAACTAAAATGTAAATCTTTGAAAAATAATAAAATTGAAATTAGTAAATCTGATTAAAAAGAAAGTAGAAAATCAAATTAATAAAGTAACAAATAAGCAAGGTAAAATCCCAACAAAACTAGAAGAAATAAATAAGAATAATCAAAATATATTATGCAGATATATGTGAACAAAATAAAAAATACAAGAGAAATACAAGAATACCTTTAAAATATAGCATGACTATATCAATAGCAAAAGCAACAAAAATCATATGATTATATCAATAGATAAAAAAAACTTTGATAAAATACAATACCCATTCCTATTAAAAATACTAGAAAGTAGAGAAATCAATGGGACCTTTCTTAAAATGAGAAGGAGTATCTATCTAAAATGAAAAGCAAGTACTGTCTGCAACGGGGATAAGCTAAGAGTATTCCCAAGAAGATCAAGAGTGAAGCAAAGAAGACTATTATTACATTGCTATTCAATTTTGCACTAGAAAAGCTAGCTATAACAGTAAGACAAGCAAAAGAAATGGAAGGAATAAAAATAGGCAATGAGGATACAATGATATGATAGTATACTAACAGGACTCTAGAGAATCAGTTAAAAGACTAAGTGAAACAATCAATATCTTTAGTCAGATTGCAGGATATAAAATAAACCCATGTACATCTTCAATATTTCTACATATTACCAAAAAACAAGTTGAGAAAACAAATTCAACACAAAGATAAAAAGAGAAATTTCATTTAAAATAAGTGCAGAATCTAAAGAGATTATTTGCACCTCTATATTTTCTAGCATATTCTAATAGGTATAACTTCTCTGGTTTCTGCTCACTACTTGTTTAGATAAATGGCTATACTGGTTAAAAAAAATAACGGCAGACAATATAAAATACTTGGTATTCTACCTGAGAACTATATGAAAACAACTACAAAACATTTTTTGCCTAAATACAGAGTTAATCAATTGGAGAAATATTCATTGTTCATGGGTGGATTGTACCAATATAATAAAAGTAATGATTTCCCCTAAATTAATTTGTTTATTCAGTATCATACCAATCAAACTACTAAAGAATTATTTTATAGAGCTAGAAAAAATAACATTCATCTGTTAGAACAAAATGTCATGAATATTAAGAGAATCAATGAAAAAAATGTAAAGAAAAGCAGCCTAGCATTTTGTTCAGTTGTTTCTCAGTTGTATCCAACTCTTCATTTGGGATTTTCCTGGTGGTACCAAATTTCAAACGTTATTACAAAGTAATAATTATGAAAATAATATGATCCTAACTAAGAAATAGAGTGGTGGATCAGTGGAAAAATAGATACACAGTATCACAATATACAATACACAGTATAAAGGACCATAGTAATCTATTTGTTGACAAAGTCAAAAGCTATCCAAGCTTTTGGGGTAGGAACTCACAATTTAACAAAAATTGCTAGAAAAACTGGAAACAGTTTTGCAGATACTAGAATAGATTGGCATCACACACTATATATTAAGATAAAGTCAAAATGGAAAAATGATTTAGATATAAAGACTGATAAGCAACTTACAGAAGGTAGGAAAATTTTACCTTTCAGATCTATGGATATGGGAAGAATTTATATAAACCAAACAAGAGTTAGGATCATGGAAAGTAAAATGAATATTTTTGACTATATGACATTTTTTTAAAGTTTTGCACAAAAAAGACCAATGCAACCTTTGACATAGTACAACACTCTTTTATGCTAAAACCCCTACAAAGTATAGACAAGTAGGGATTTTAAAAAATATCATTAAAATAATCTATTTTATACTAAAAGTAAACATCATATGTAATAGGAATACCCTACAACATTTTCTAACATATATAAGTGAAACAAGGATACCCACTCTCCCTATTATTATCTGATATAGTTCTGGAAGTACTAGGAACAAAAACAAGATGAGAGAAAGATATTAAATGTATAAAAATAGTTTAAAAGGAGATAAAAATAACCCTATTTGCTGAAGATATAATGATGTACTTAGAAAATCCCAGGGGATCAGCAAAGACACTAATAAAGACAATCAGTACTTTTAGCAAAGTAATAGACTCAAAAAACCAATAGCATTTCTATAAAATGATTCCAAAACACATGAAGTAGTATTAAAAGGGAAATCCAATTCGAAATAACTACAACATGCATAAAATATCTGAGAATCTATCCAAGCATACAAAAGACTTGTGTATGCTCTATTATAAAGTACTCCTTAAAGAAATAAAAATCATCTTAAATAGCTAGAGAAATATTCAGTATTTGTGGCTAGGCTATGTGAATATAATCAAAATGATAATATGACAAAATTAATTTACATTTTTAATACTAATCAAAATGTAATCAAATTACAAAGGGGATATTTTATAAAACTTGAAAAATAATAACAAAAATATCTTGAATATCAATAGAAATGATAAAAAAAGTAGCAATGCTGGGGTGATAGCATTTCTAAGCCTCAGACTATATTATAAAGCAGTAGTCAACAAAACTATCTGGTTTTGGTCAAAGAAAAGAGAGAAAGATAATTGGAACAGAAAAGTCAAGGGAGAATCAGAAACAATAGAACTGAGTAACCCATTGTTAAATAAAGTGCAAAACATTAATTAACTAGGGAAAAACTTATTTGATGAAAACTGCTTGGCAAAACAGGAAAATAGCTTAGCAGAAATTAATTTTAGACCGACATCTCACACTTTATTCCACAATATTTTCTAAATGGATATATCACCTTAATCCTAAAGATTACATTATGAAAAACTTAGAAGAAAAAACATTATACACTTTTCATAACAATGAGATGGAGGCAATTACAAAAGATAAAATAGACAACTTATTACCTGAAACTGGAAAACTTTTGTACAGTTAAAATTAACAGACCTCAGTTAATTAAGGACGTATTTTAAGGAGGTAAAATTTTTGTATAAAATTTCTATGATAAAGATTTGGTATCTAAACTATATAAACAATTCATAAACACACATGTGTATATACAAGTAATAATTACTCAATAGACAAGTGGTCCAAGGATATGAACAGACAGTTCTCAAAAGAATAAGTGCCAAGTATTTGCAACCATATGAAAGAAAACTCCAATCGTTAACAATAAGAAAAATAGAATCAAAAGAATGCTGAAGTTTCAAATGTTGGGGGTATTGCAGAATGATGGCACACTAATTGTTGATAGAGCTGTGAAAAGATACAATCATTTTGGAATGCAATGTGCAATTATGCAAATAAAGTAATGAAATGTGCCCACCCTTTGAACTTTGACTTAACTTCTGGCTTTATATCTTAAGGAAACAATCAAGAAGAAGAAAGGAATATACCAGAGTATACACCAAAATACTTATAGCAGCACTTTTTGGGATAACAAAGAATTGTAAACAAAGCAGATGCCCATCAATTGGGAAATGGGTAACCAAACTGGTAAATGAATGAAATAGAGTGTTACTATATGATAAGAAACGCTGTACATGATAAATATTGAAAAACAAGGTAAGTTCTCTATAAATCCAGTACGGCCAAAAGAAAATCCCAGGATGAAGAAAGATTAAAGACATTTTAAACCTCAACTTTGGATGCAGGGTAGCCACACTGAAATTAGTACTGTAATTCTTATTGATCAGAACCCAATTTCACTATAGAGATTCAGTGGTCTCCTTGTTATATTTTGACAATGGGACAAATACCCCTATTTGGATCTAGTGACTCAGCATACTAGGGGTCAAGACCACTACATATTGTCTTTCTTAGATACTAACTCACAATTAACCATGACGCCAGATATGGCAAAAGGAAAAAAAAAGACCAAAAACTAGACATAAATGCTCTTCTTTCCCATCTTACTCACCTCTAAGTGAGAAGTATAGAAAAAGAAAAACATCACAAATTAGTGAGAGGAGATCCATAGAGCAGCAGCTGGTTCAGAAGGTCCAGAAACCAAAAATTAACACTTACTTATTAGTAAGAAAAGTCTTTTGGGATCAGGTAGTCTTATCTGTCCCAAAGCAAGTTATAAATTCTTTTAAAATAGAATCAAATATAGACCCTAAAGAAATATCCTAGTGCAAACATCAACAGCATGGAAAGAGGTTCTGATCAAGGACACATGTAAAAGCCAGTGGAATTGCGCGTCAGCTGCGGGAAGGGAGGGGGGAGGGACAGAGGAATAGAATATAATTTTTGTAACCAAGGAATAATGTTTGAAATTGACCAAATAAAATAAAAATAAAAAACCCTTAAAAATAAAATAGGATAGAATCCAAGGAGGAGATAAGGAAATTATCATAATATTGAAAGATTTAAAGCAGATCTTAGTTGTGTGAATTTTGGCAAGTCACTTCATCATAAATTGCCTAGTCTATGCCACTTTTCTATCTTAGAGTTGATACTAAGACAGAAGGTCAGGGTTTAAAAAAGAAGATTTGGGCCAGGAAGGTATGTAGGAAAACAACTCATAATTCCCTGATTTGGTCAATGAAAAATGCTAGTAGAAAATGAATATGTCGAGACTGAACTAAGGAACTAGTCCTAATATTTCAGAAATGACAGATGAAATTAAAGGATATGATGGACCTCAGTTTAAGTAAAATGTTCTTTGAAGTACTAGTGGCCAAGAAAGAAATAATTTGCTTTCACATGGCAAGGTGCAAAATATATCTTTTGTAGATTGCAAAGCAATCTACATAAATATGTCAATGTTATACCATTTGATTTGGAAATTTAGATATCATTGGTTATTTTAGAGAGAACAATTTTGATGACTTGAGATTAGAAGATAGATTGTAAAGGATTAAGAAGAGAGAAGAGAGCAAGTGGAGCTATTTCAAGGCTATCCTTCAGATGGAGATGTCCTGTGTGACTTGAAGGGAGACAGGACAGATATCTCTGGATTCTTCTCGCTCTTTCTTACTTCTTTAACGGAGACTTTAATTCCTGCCAGGAGTGGAAGTAGGAGACTGGGGGCAAGAAGTTAGGTTGCCCTGAACTTTTCAGAGTGGAGGTACTAGTCTAGAATTATATACATCTATTTCCTAAAATGTTGATGGCAATCTCCCCACCCCCAAATCAAGTGCTTTGCCTGCTCCCCTAGAGACTGGAGTGCTATGTTCCTCTGGCTTCCCTCTTACCCTAGACAGAGAAGGGAGGAAGTGCTCCCACTGAGCTGCTAGGTAGAGGGGTGGGTGGAATGAGAAATGTCCTCAGGCCCATGGAGAAGGGATAGGGAACAATTCTGCCCTAGCCCCTCTGGCTTTCTAGTAATAAACTTTTGTGTGGGAGACTGCAGATGTGCCCACAGAGAGGGTTCTAGTGTGCCCTTTCTGGCACATGTGCCATATGTTTGCTATCACAGTTCTAGGGGATATAATTTTCAGATTCAAGATAAAATCCTGGTCACCATTAATGGGGAAAGGATTCCCTGCCTACTCATCAAGTTTTATATCTAAGCATAATTACTCATTTATCTTGCTATACATAGTGTGAAGATAGAATTAACTCTCCCTTTGTCTATTTTTAGTTAATCAAATAAAGAATTTAAAGTACCCCTACTTAGTAGCTAGCTTACCATTAGGTAAGAGAGCTCAAGTCACTTAATAGTTCATATCCCCAAAGGTTATGCTCCCTTGGGCAGTACTAGGCAAACTGAAAGACTATAATTGGGTCTTGTGAAGGGTGGGGAGAGACAGGAAATGATGTGGGAAGAGGGGGTATAAAAGAAGAAATGAACATGTCCTGGGTCTCTTTGTTGCCTTGGCTTTTGGAGAGACTGGTTCTGGACATTCCTTTCTTGGTTTTTGGAGGGACTCTTCCCTTGGATCCTGCATTGGTGAGTAGAACTGAAGACAATACTGGGCTGAGGGCTATCAGGAAATCCATATGGAGATCAGGATGTGGGGAAGCCCCTCCCTGGGGGCTGAGTCAGACTTCATTGGAGTAGCATTTAGGGCTGGTAGGCTAGACCAGGCTTTGTGTCCTTCCTATATTTCTCACTTTCACTATTACTACCTTATTGTAAATGAAGCTGCTTACAGTCATTTTGACTTAGGGGCTAATATTCTATAAGTGTGATCACTTTTATAATTCTCATATTGAGTCAAAACCTAAATTTAATTGTTACAATAGGAAAATATATATCACACAATACAGAGAAAAGGAGAGGAGAGTGAGGTAACTTAGCTCAGCCAAGAGAGAGGGTCCTAGATCATATCCAAGGAGAAATTCCCTGAAATCTATAGTATAGAAAGTTGGGAATAAGCACATGATAGAGACTACTAACTACTCTCATGTCAGCTTCCTTTCAGAGTCTTATTCTCCCTTCAGCAACTTGAAGTGAATTTGACATCATCTGTCTCTACTCTCGAAGTTGGAAGTCAGAAATATCTGAAGGGGGTATAGAAGATATCTGAAGAAGATCAAGAGCCTAAAGATCCTCTCTCCTGATCTTGCCAACTCCATCTTTCCCCTCACTCATAGGTATAAGGCATTGATTCCCACTCATGAGGAGAGTTTGGGTCTTAAATAAGCTGGGAGAACCTGGATAATGACATGATTCATATTAACTTTGGGTCAGAAACATTAATGGATTACCCATACGTGCACCTAATTAGAGGAATGGTAATTGGAAAGTAAAATAACAATGAGATATGGGGAAATGAATTATTGAAGGTGATAGCTAAGGCCAATGCAAATATTTAAGGTTGTAGCTCATGGTAAATGAAAATCAGATGAAGTAAAGTGGAAGGAAGTGGATCACACTAATAAACTCAACCAATTCCAATGAAAGTGATATTTAAGTATTTCTCATTCCTCCAATTTTCTCTTCCATTGTAAAAAGTTCTTCCTTGTATGCTTCTTTCATGTAAGAAAATTTTCTCCATTCTACCTCTCCCTTCTTCTCTCAGTGCATCTCTTTTTCTTACCCTCTCATTTTTTTAGAGATCTTTCCAATATAATCAACTCATATCTATGTCCTTTGTCTATATAAACTCCTTTTAATTGTCCTATTAATTAAAAAGTTCATAGGAGTTACATGTGGCATCTTCTCATATAGGAATGCAAATAGTTTCATTTCACTAAGTCCCTTATGATTTCACTTTCACATTTACATTTTTATGCTTCTCTTGAGACTTGTATTTGAGTCTCAAATTTTCTATTTGGCTCTGGTCTTTTCATCAGGAATGTTTGAAAGTCCTCTAATTCATTTCATATCCATTTTACCCTGAAGAATTATGCTCAGTCTTGCTGGGTGTGTTATTCTCATCTATAATTCTAGCTCCTTTATCTTCTAGATTATTATATTCCAAGCCATCTGATCCTTTAACACAGAAGTCAATAAATCCTATGTGATTCTGACTGTGGGTCCATGGTATTTGAATTATTTCTTTCTGCTTCTGACAATATTTTTTCCTTGATCCTGGTGCTCTGGAATTTGGCTATAATAGCCCTTCAAGTTTTCATTTTGATGATGGTGATCAATAGAATCTTACCATTTCTCTTTTACCTTCTGGTTCCTGAATATCAGGGAAGTTTTTCATAATGATTTCTTGTAAAATGCCATCTAGGCTCTTTTTGATCATGGCTTTTGAGTAGTCCAATAATTCTTAAATTATCTTGATCTATTTCCTAGGTTAGTTGTTTTTTGGATGAGATATTTCACATTTCCTTCTACTTTTTAAAATTATTTTAATTTTGTCTTAGTTTCTTGATGTTTCATGGGGTCATTAGTTTTCACTTGCCCAACTTTAGTTTTTAGAGAATTAATTTCTTTGCTAAGATTTTGTGACTCTTTTTCGTTTTGACTAATTCTGTTTTTTAAAGAAGTTCTCTTCTTCAGTACATTTTTGTACCTCCTTTTCTATTTTGTTAGTTATTTTCAATAAGTTCTCCTCTTCAGTGGATTTTTGTGTCTCTTTTACCATTTGGCCAATTCTGTATTTTCTTCAGTATTTGTTCGTGTGTGAATTGCCCCTGAGTGCCAGCTATACCATATGCCAGCAAAAGGGACACCTGTAATCTCTTTCTAACCAGTTTTCTGGCCTCTTTACTATCTCTGGGTTGAGAGGTCCTGATGCTGCTGCTTGCTTTGGCAGCTGCCAGTGCTGTTAATGATATGGATTCCTGACAGGCCTCACTCTTATGCTATGAACTTTTCTTCCTGACCTTTTAAGTTTTCTTAGGCTGGAAAAATGCCTCTCCCTGACCTTTTTGTGGAAGTGATATGCCAAAATTGGATTTGAGGCATTATTTTTAAGTTGTTTGAAAGGGAATATTAGAGGAGTTCAGCTTGATGGCTGCCCCTAATCTGCCATCTTAATTCTTTCCCCCTCATTATTTGATATAGTTCTGAGAATGAAAACAACAGCAATATGATAAGAGAAATAAAGGTATAAATACAGGTAAAGAAGGCATAAAACTATTCCTATCTGCTAAGGACATAATGGCATATTTGGAAAATCCTGGGAATCTGCAAAGGTACTAATCAAGAAAATACCTTCAGCAAAGTTGAAGGCTACAAAACAAACCCTCAAAAATCTTACAGCATTCTATATAATAGTAATAATGAATTGAGCAAGCAATAAGGAAAAGGAAAATCCCATTTCAAATAACTAGAAAATTCATAAAGTATTTGGAGGTCAATATACCAAAGAAATGAAAGACTTGTATAGGTGTACTTATAAAGTACTTTTTAAAGAAATAAAGAACAATTTAAATAGCTACAGGAATCTTCAGTGTTCATGGTTAGGCTGTGTGAACATAAAAATGACTGGATCACCAAAATTAATTACACTTTTGATACTTCAGCAATCAAATTATCTAGGTGATATATGTTATAAAACTTGATATAATAATCTAAATATAATTTAGAAAAGGAAAAGATAGAGAATATCAAGGGGAATGATGAAAAGAAGCAAGGACGAAGGGGATAATAGTACTTTTATTTTCTAATAAAAAAAAACCCCTTACCTTCTGTCTTGGAGTCAGTACTGTGTATTAGCTCCAAGGCAGAAGAGAGGTAAGGGCTAGACAATGGGGGTCAAGTGACTTGCCCAGGGTCACACAGGATAATAGTACTTTTAGATCTCAAACTACATTATAAAACAGCAGTCATCAAAACAACAAAAAATCGGTTTAAAAAGATTGATCATAAGAGAACCAGAAAAAATGAACTCAATAAGACAGTTTTGATGAAGTAGAATATCTAAATTACTTAGAGAAAAACTCCTTTCTTAATAAAAATTTGTGGGAAAACTGGAAAGCAGTCTGGCTGAAATTAAGCCTATGCCAGCATGTTTGTCCATGTTTGACAATATATTCTAAATGGATATCTGACCTGAATATTAAAGCTCACACTATAAAAAAGTTAAAAAAAGAAGCAAATCACATACCTCTCACGGTTATGGGTAGGAGGTGTATTCTTTACCAAACAAAAGTTAGAAGCAATTACAGAAAATAAAAGAGATAACTGATTACATAAAACTGAAAAGCTTCTGCATAGACCAAATTAAATCACTTGGGTAAAAAAAGCTGTGGTTGACTGGGAAAAAAATCTTTAAATCAAATTTTTTGATAAAGGTTTGCTATCCAAGATACATAAACAATGAACAAATTATATATGTGACTAACACATTCCCTAACAGATAAAGTGATCAAAGGAAATGAACCAATAGTTCTAAAATGAAGAATTTCAAAGTATTCATGTCCATATGAAACAATGCTCCAAATCACTAATAATAAGAAATGAAAATAAAAAGAAGCCTTAGATTTTACCTAATACACTGCAAATTGGCAAAGATGACAGAAACTTGCAACAGTAAATGTCAGAGGGGCAGCCAGGTAGTACAGTGGATAGAGCACCAGTCTTGGTGTTGGAATGACCCAGGATCAACTCTGGCCTCAGGCACTTCTTAGCTATGCGACCTTGGCCAAGCCACTTAACCCTTAGTCCTTACTGTTCTGTCTTGGAATTGATTCTAAGACAAAAAGATCAAGTTTTTAAAAAATGGTGGAGGGGTTGTAGAAGGATAGGCACACTAATACATTGTTGGTGGAGATGTGAAATGGTACAACCATTTTTGAAAAGCAATATAAAATTATGCAAATAAGATGATTAAAATGACTATATTCTTTGAACCAGAAACTGGGTTTAAACTCTGAGGAAGGTATCAATAAATAGAAAGTTCCAGTACACATCAAAATGCTTAGAGCAGCACTTTTCATGAGAGCCAAGAATTAGAGACAAGGATGACAACTGAATGGGGAATGCCTAAACAAATTATGGTACATGAATATAATTTTGCTGTAAGAAATGATGTCGGTGATGAATATAGAGAAGCATGGAAAGATCTACTGTTGAAAATGGAAAGAACAACCACATAGACACACACCAAAAGTGAATGTAACAAATATCCCTAAGACACTCCAAGACCCTTCCTATACCTGTGGGAGGTCCACAGGCTTTGTACATTATCTACTTTTTCAATGTATTGCTCAGTTGCACTGATTTTCCCCCCTGTTTTTCTTTTTATTTAGAAAATACAACATGTTAAAGGAGACAATTCTCTGAGACGGAAAGGGATACTGGGGGAAGTTCTGATGATAAAAAAGATATCAATACATTAGTAAAAAAAAGAAATCAAGTTAAAAAACTCTCACGGGAAACAAAGGTTATTGCAGACCTAGGAAAAGGTATATCCTGTATGTGTGGATGAATTTAAAATTGTAGCATGACCTTGGATTTATTTAGATAACAAGGGATAAAGCATTACTGAAGGAACCAAAATGCATCCCTCTCTTCCCCTTTTACATTTTTAAAATTCTGGACAGACATTAATATTCAGGATTTTGGAATGAGAAATTGGAATTCCTGGAAATTCTTGAGAATTCTCAAAATAATTCTACTTTATATTTTTGGTAATCATGAGATTTTAAATAATAATTAGTGACTATAAAAACAGTGATTTTTTCCCCCTTGTGATGTGGTAATATTAAAAACTGCAGAGGTTTTCTGACATGTATATCCCTTAAATTTAGCAAATAGACACTAAAGATGTTTGTTTTCCAGGTTTTATAAGCACCTAGGTGGTGAAATGGTTAGAGCACCAAGCCTGGAGTCAGGAAAATTCATCTTTCTGAGTTGAAATCTGGTCTCTGACACTTATTATCTGTGTGACCCTGGAAAAACCACTTAATCCAATTTTCCTCAATTTTTTTCATCTGTAAAATGAGCTGGAGAAGGAAATGACAAATCATTCAAATATTTTTGCCAAAAAAAAAACAAAACAAAACCCAACACTCCAGCTCCAAATGGGGTCATGAAGAGTTTAGATAGGCTAAAAAGATAAAAAGGGCAAAATGACAAATGTTGGAGGGGATATGGAAAAATTAGAACACTAATTGATTATTTTTGGAACTGTGATCTGATCCAACCATTTTGGAGAACAATCTGAAATTATGCCTAAAGGGCTACAAAACTGTATATACTTTTAAGTACAGCAAGACCACTATTAGACTTATTTCCCAAGATTATCAGGGGGAAAAGGAAAAAAGGAAAAAGAACCTATGTTTATTTATAGCAGTTTTCTTGGTGGTGGCAAAGACCTGGAAATTTAGGGGATGTGCATCAATTGGTGAATAGCTAAATAAGTTGTAGTGTATTTTTTGTTATGATATGCTACTGCATTGTAAAAAAATGATGAACAAGTTAATTTTTTACAACCATGAAAAGGTAGAGATGGAAGTTCTGGGCTCAAATCTGGCCTCAGACACTTCCTGGCTGTGTGACCCTGGGCAAGTCACTTAACTCCCATTGCCTAGCCCTTACCACTCTTCTGCCTTGGAACCAATACTCAGTACTGATTCCAAGATAAAATGTAAGGGTTTAAAAAACAGAAAAATGTCTATGAAATGAGCGAGAGAACATCACATACAGCAATAACACTATTGTTTGAAGAATGAGTTGTTTATGTCCACCTCCTGAGAAAGAACTAATAAATAGAAATATTTTTCTTATCACACAAAACAAACTTCTGTATGGGTCACTGTTGTAAGAGTACACTCATACCAAACCAAAACTTAAAAATAAAACCACAAATGCTCTGATGTGAAAAATTGCATGCTTTGATCTGCATCTATCAGATTTCGACAATTCTTTTTCTGAATGTGGATAGCATTCCCCATCGACATAGTTTTATATATTCACGTATCTTTTGGTCACGTGATGCCTCCTCTAGTTGAGGAGAGGAGGAGAAAAGGGAGTTACCTGCATATTTAATGTAATGAACAAATGAATAAAAAATAAAAAAAAAAGAGTTGGACGTGATTGCAGATGATGCAGGGTTTCAATCACCAACAAGAACTCACATGTAATTCCTAAGTATGTTTAGCCAGAACCACAAAAATCTATCAGGGGCCCCAGTTATCAGTTTGCTCCTGGTTTATGATTAGGATAAACTCTCATGTTCTCCACACATGGAAATCTGAGGATCTCATTTTTGCTCAAAAGTAGGACTTATTTACAGAGCCTGCTGCCTTGGATGAAGATATAAAGCCTCTGGCTAGGCTGAGAAAGAACCTTATCATGAGCAGTTGTATAAGACACGCTAACCAGGGTTTATGAATCAGGTTGGTGGTTTGGTACTAAAGAGTTCAAGTTTGGATTATTGGATTGTTCCAATAATACAAATCATTCTTCCAAGTTTGGACTATTGGATTATTCCAATAATACAAACCATTCTTCCAAGTTTGGATTATTGGATTATTCCAATAATACAAATCATTCTTCCAAGTTTGGATTATTGGATTATTCCAATAATACAAACCATTCTTCCAAGTTTAGATTATTGGATAATCAAGAAGGTTTAGTTGGATGTGTTGATAAATGGGTTTTATTAGGGCACTGTCATCCCTAGTAAGCCCAAGTCATGGTAAGTCTGTTTCAAGTGTGTACAGTGAGTAACAGTCCAGTGTTCCCATGAACACTTTGTGTATATCTGAGAATGTGCGCTCCAGGCTGAGGAGAGGAATTTTTTGTTGCTATGCTACTGCTGCTGGGCCATTTCAATCATTTCCTTTCTTTTGAGATAAGTGTATCAGTTGCTTGAATATTAAAAGTGATTACACTGGTCATAGCTCCTGCAGATCCATAAATACATTCAACCAGGGATATTTCCCCAGGAGACCCAAGCCAACAGTGTGAATTGGAGGAAGAAGGTATCCCGGGTGATCCCACATTAATAATACCAACAAGAAACAAACAGCTAAATTATGAACTGTTAGTCACACGACAAAGTAAAAACAATGATGATGTAAGTAGGCTGATAAGATGAGGCTCAGAAATGAACAATGATCTTAAAATATGGATTTGTATTCACTAGATGAATGAAGACCTATATGTATATAATCACACTGTATATTGTGACAAGATATTTATTGACCTGAAAACATTCTATAGGAAAGGTATAATCAAATCCTAGCACTTACTCAAACTCAGAGAATATTTACTTCTTCATTGCACAATATTATTCATTTTAGCATTTTGAGTGTGAGTGCAGCACTTACATTCAAATCGTTTCTCCAACATTGCCAAGTGATTAGTAACTTCAGTTTTCAGTTCATTGATTTTGAAAGCCCTAAGAATGAAAAAAGAGAAATTCATCAAAAAACACTGAGGTCTAGATCTATCATATTGTAGATTTGCCTTTGCCTTTGATGACTTTTGGGTAGCAAAGAAAAATTCTTTTTGAAGAACATGAGCTGGTGGAAATAGTCATAACTTTATAGAAATAAAAATCATTATGCATGGTAGACAAAATATGGAAAATTCAATCTTTTTTTTAAACCCTTACCTTCCATCTTGGAGTCAATACTGTGTATTGGCTCCAAGGCAGAAGAGTGGTAAGGGCTAGGCAATGGGGGTCAAGTGACTTGCCCAGGGTCACACAGCTGGGAAGTGTTTGAGGTCTAATTTGAATCTAGACTTCCCATCTCCAGATCTAACTCATTATCCACTGAGCCCCCTAGCTACCTTCAGAACACTTTTTCACAGAATGACAAGACTACCAGAGAAAATGAAACCAAATCCGATAAGAATTTCTTAATTCATAAAAACATAATTCATGTGTTTACATTATTTTCTCTTTTGAACCACAATGGTTGAATGCTACACTTTGGTAGAAGCAGACTTTTTGATCATCTCTATTATTATTTCCCATTGGGATGGTGAAAGTACTAAACTGAGAATAGTGTTAGACCCCCTCAGATTGAATAAAAACAATTCTAGCTTCTCATTGGGAAATGACCAAAATGACATTAAAAATGCACGTAAATTATTATTTTTTAAACCTTCACACATACTTCCCTTCATAGTCATCCAGCAGTTATGGGAGAAAAGTTGCAAGAGACATGAAGAGTATATTGGAAAATTTTTATAGCATTGTTCTAAATAAAGTAGAATTTGGGTGAAGAGGAATTTATCTTCTATATATTAAAGGAAGGTTGGCTATTAAAGTAAAGGAAGGATTCTGTAATATGACGTTTCATGTAATAAGAGGGACCTTGATGATGATATATCAGCAAACCTCTAGGTTTTGTCTTTTTTTTACAAGAACCGTCTTCCAGTTTAACCTCCTTTCTTCCTTCTCCTTCTCCCTGCTTCTCCTCTTCCCCCCTTCCCCCACTACTTTTTGGTGTCTTAATTCAAACAAATTTCTCTAAGAAAATATCATACCACCTATACTTGTCTGATCTTTGATTTTGTCATTGCCAGCACTATGGCCACTGACACACCTGGCAAGTTGTCTGTGACTTAGCAGATGGTCTTTGAGATTGCTGTGAGTTCTGTCCCCCAATGGCTCTCACACTCAGTTAGCCTGGTCTAGGAATAACAGACAAAATTTAGCACATTTGCCTATATAAACATGTGTTTAAAGCCTTTTACCTGGAGAACTGCTCAGCCACCTGTGTCAGCACACTCTGGAATAATTCCTCTTTCTCTAAAAAACACAAAAGACAAATCAATGGAAAAGAATCAGCAGATACTTCTCTCTCCCTTATGGGTACACGAGTCTCTGTAAACCGAGTCAATACAATGAAGAGCCTCAGTTATGGTGTGCCTTTAGTTTCAACAAGAGGAGCCTTTCCTGGAATTTCAGAGTTATTCTTTTGTTCAGTAGTAGAGAAGGACCTGCTCCTCTGAATCTAATTTTCACTATGGAGGAACTGGGAGTTCCGGTCAAGATGGCGGCTTAGAGAGAGCTAAAGTTCAGATCTCCGGAAACCCCTTCCTTACCGATCTCAAACTGTATGCTCCTAGGACATCGAAATTCAAAACAAACAACAGGATAGATCCAGAGAACCCTCCTCCTGGACCTGGATCAAAAGGTATGCCCCCCCCAAAAGCCAGAACCCAAGATCACTCGGATCTAAGGGATAGGCAGAAGGAAGGTCCCAGGACCCATCCCCCCCAACCCAGAGTGCTGAGTCCGAGGCAGCAGCGGGAACCTAAGAGCCAGCAAAAGGATCCCAGGGCCGGCTATTCAGAAGGCCACATCCTGAAAACAAACTGAGCCAGTCACGGGGGCACCCAGACAGCCGGGAAACAGAGAGAGACAGAGGGGAGCCTATAGCCCCCTGGCTGGATCCTTCCATCCAGGGAAGTCTCAGGGAAGGTCTCTGCTTTAAGACACACTCAATCCAACCCAGGGGAAGTTAATCCTATCAGGAGCCCTCAGAGCTCTGAGGAAGCCTTGGCCCCTCCCCCCTCAGAGTGCAGGCCTCTCTGGCCCACAAAGGCTCTGAGATACCTCAGGGACAGTGCAAAGCCAGGCTCAGAGTGTGGGAGTAAGGCAACGAAGAAGCGTCGGGAGGGAACTGAGAGCAGCAACATCCACGAACGAACAATTTGCCTGGGGCAAAAGCCTCTGAACACCAGACAGAGATAAGAAAAGCTAGACCTCCCCACTCAGATAGAGATGGAAAACAGCACAGAAAAGCCTCAACACTCCAAGAAAAGCAAGAAGAAGGGGGCGACTTTGGACACATTTTATGAAGCAAAAATACAAAATACAGAGGAGATAGAAGAGGAAACATAAGCAAATGCTCAGAAACCTTCCAAAGGAAATGGAAACTCTCCACAAACCCATGAAGAATTTGAATCGGAAATGATCAAAAGATGGAAGCCTTCTGGGAGGAAAATTGGGAAATAATGCAAAAGAAATTCACTCATCTACAAAACCAGTTTGACCAAACTGAAAAGGAAAACCAGGCTTTAAAAGTCAGAATCAGCCAACTGGAAGAAAACGAGCAAGAATTAATAAAGCAAAGCCAAAAGACCAAGAAATTAGAAGAGAACATAAAATATCTCACTGACAAGGTCATAGACTTGGAAAATAGAGGGAGAAGAGACAATTTAAGAATAATTGAACTACCAGAAAAGCCAGAAATAAACAGCAAACTCGACATCGTAATACAAGAGATAATCAAAGAAAATTGCCCAGAGATTCTAGAACAAGGGGGCAATACAGCCACTGAAAGAGCTCACAGAATACCCTCTACACTAAATCTCCAAAAGACAACTCCCAGGAATGTAATTGCCAAATTCCAAAGCTTTCAAACAAAAGAAAAAATCCTACAAGAAGCCAGAAAAAGGCAATTTAGATATAAAGGAATGCCAATCAGGGTCACACAAGATCTTGCAAGTTCCACTCTGAATGACCGTAAGGCATGGAACATGATTTTCAGAAAGTCAAGAGAGCTGGGTCTTCAACCAAGAATCAGCTATCCAGCAAAACTGACTATATACTTCCAAGGGAAAGTATGGGCATTCAACAAAATAGAAGATTTCCAAGTTTTTGCAAAGAAAAGACCAGAGCTTTGTGGAAAGTTCGATATCAAAAAACAAAGAGCATGGAATACCTGAAAAGGTAAATATGAAGGAAAGGGAAAAGGAGAAAAATGTTATCTTTTTCTTTTATTCAAACTCTCTTCTAAAAGGACTATATTTATATCAATCTATGTATATTAATATGTGGGGAAAATGTAATGTGTAAATAGGGGGAAAAGAAAGACCAAATAGAATAATCTTTCTCACACAAAGATTCACATGGGAAGGGGAGGGGAAGAAAACTCCTATAAGAAGGAGAGGAAGAGAGTTTTTACTTAAACCTCACTCTCAAGGAAATCAACTCTGAGAGGGAAGAACATCCAGATCCATTGGGATCTCGAATTCTATCTTACCCAACAAGGGTAGGGAGAAGGGAAAACCAAGGGGGATAAGGGGGTAAGGGAACATAAAAAAGGGAGGGAAGAAGAGGGGGATGAGGGAGGGAACAAAAAGGGAGGGGCTAGAAAGGGAAATATATCAAGGGAGGGGACAAGGGGGACTGATTTAAAATAAATCACTGGATTAAAAAGTTAGAGCTGAAGAAGAAAGGTTAGAATTAGGGAAGGATATCAAAATGCCAGGGAGTCCACAAGTGATAATCATAACTTTGAATGTGAATGGGATGAACTCACCCATAAAACGTAGATGAATAGCAGAATGGATTAGAATCCAAAAGCTTACCATATGTTGTCTTCAAGAAACACACATGAGGTGGGTAGACACCCAAAAGGTCAGAATTAAAGGATGGAGTAAGACCTTCTGGGCCTCAACTGACAGAAAGAAGGCAGGAGTTACAATCATGATATCTGATAAAGCCAAAGCAAAAATAGACCTGATTAAAAGGGATAGGGAAGGTAATTACATTCTGTTAAAAGGGACTTTAGATAATGAGGAAATATCACTAATCAACATGTATGCACCAAATAATATAGCACCCAAATTTCTAATGGAGAAACTAGGAGAATTGAAGGAAGAAATAGACAGTAAAACCATATTAGTGGGAGACTTGAACCAACCATTATCAAATTTAGATAAATCAAATAAAAAAATAAACAAGAAAGAGGTAAAAGAGGTGAATGAAATCTTAGAAAAATTAGAATTAATAGACATAAGGAGAAAAATAAATAGGGACAAAAAGGAATACACCTTCTTCTCAGCACCACATGGCACATTCACAAAGATTGACCATACACTAGGTCACAGAAACATGGCATACAAATGCAGAAAAGCAGAAATAATGCAGTCTTTTCAGATCACAAGGCAATAAAAATAACGATCAATAATGGTATGTGGAAAACTATGGAGGAGCTGGCTTTTGTGAGATTTAAAATGGTTGAGGTCTTAAACTGTAGTGATTAAAATAGTGGAAGATATAAATTGTGATAGATATAAGAGAGGGTGAGTAAATTTGACCGGAGAAATATGTTTCACTACAGTGTCTTGGGTTTTAAAATCAAATATAAGGTGGTCGCCAGGGAAATATTCCCAATTATTCAACTACTCAAGTCAATTGGGTTTTATAGAGATTTTAATTAACAATACAATGAGTAATCAAAGAACGAGAGAGAGAGAGAGAGAGAAAGAGAGAGAGCTCCTACCCCAGAGGGACAGAGCCCCTCAGAGGAGCTCCTCAAGGAACTCTCCTTCAGAATGAGAGTCAGAAAACGAGATCTCCTCAATGAGATCCAAGCTCTTATTTTTAAGGGCAAAAATCTCCTCTGTCACCTCCCCGAGGTCCTTACATCTACCAATCACTGTAGATGTTTCTAAATGACCGCCCATTTTGAATTCACAGCTGAGTAGTTTTAATCTCTTTAGTAAGTCAGGAAAAAATGCTGCTGTATTGACAAATTTCATTAAGAAAAAACCTCTGAATAAGTTATCACCCTTTTAGGTTTAAGTAGTTTACAAGTTGCCCCACCTTTATAGGTACTTAGTATCCCATTGTATCAATTCTAAAACAGTCATGACTCAAAGAACTTCCTGTCCCTTCCATAAACATGGATCAAAGTACTTTCATTGTTTAGAAGCAGTTTTCTGTCCTAAAGCAGTCTTAAGTAGGGTGGAGCAGGGACACTCCCATAGCTAGGAGCCCCCACACTCAAGCAGAGTTCTCACCATCTGCTAGGGAATTTTTTTAAGTAGAAGATTCCCCAATGGGGGAAACCCCTAACATTCATAAGTCTGAGAAATTTTGAGGTTTACACTTCCAAAGTAGAAGTAACTGAAAATTTTGATAGGAAATGACCATTCCCCATTGGAATTGGTGAGGGAGAAGAGAAAGTCTACCTAAGTTGTCTAGAGGCTCTCAAAAATGAAAATCTAGAGGCACAATAAGAAACAATGCTGATGAGGAATAAAGGGGAGTTACTTAAAGACAACCCATTTGACAATTTAGATTTTTTAAATGATGTAAACACAAGAGAGCCCAGTGGGTAAAGTGGCAGGCCTGGAGTCAGGAGGACCTGGGTTCAAATTTGACCTCAACTACTTCCTAATTGTGTGTCTCTGGGCAAGTTACTTAAACCTGATTGCCTAGTCCTTCCCCTACTTTTGTCTTAGAATTTATACTAACACAGAAAAAAAGGGTTTAAAATTTTTTTTCCATTACTATGGACCCTTACCTTCTGTCTTAGAATCAATACTGTGTATTGGTTCCAAGGCGAAAGAGTGGTAAGGACTTGGCAAAAGTGACCAGGGTCACACAATTAGGAAGTATCTGAGGTCACATTTGAACCCAGGAGCTCCTGTTTCTAGGCCTGGCTCTCAATCCATTGAGCCACCCAGCTACCCCTGGAAGGTAAGGTTTTTTAAAAATTTATTTATTATTTATTATATTATATATTATATTTATTTTTATTTTATAAATTATTTTATTATTATTTAAAGAAAAAGACACAAACACAAGATAGAATCAAGGCTGAATAATGGAAGATCAATCTAAATGTAAAGTACTCTCCTGTAGGAAGAATGCTAAAGTTCAGAATAAGATGAAGCTGGCAAGGGAGACCCAGCACAATAACCCACAAAAGGGGATTAAAAATATATCAGAAATTACATACCATCTGTTGAAAGTTAGGGGCCATTCCAGGGAACACGTGGCAGAGCATCCCTGGAAACGTCTGAGGCTCCCAGGAACATGTATGGAACTGCTAACGGTCTTATGCTTTGGGATGTTGAAGCAACTCTCTCACTGGCTTTTGAACAGGAAGAACTGCTGACTTGGTGGCTCTTTAAAGCCCTTTCTCCTGGACTTCTTATTTGCCAAGCCCAACACGAGTCTTTGGGCTTCCTCCAGGAAAGGAGGGGATGAGAAGATGCCCTTTCCCACGCCGGGGAGCAGAGTAGTTATGGGTGGGTACAAGGTTGCTGCCTTTTCTACTTGGTGTTTCCTTCCCTGGACATACAAACCACATCCAAAGATGGCTCAGTCCAGCCTTAGAGGCTCTCTTTTGAATCTGAGAGGCTGAGTGATCAACAGTCAGAGCGGACACGTGGTTAGGAATTTCTGCAACCCAGGCAGGGGATGAGATTGAGTACTGCTCTGGCTTGCCCAAAGACACAGACTGGGGGGGGAATTTTGATGGTGGAGAAATGAGGTGAGGTATGAAAAGCTGATTTAGTGATATCCCAAACTCCTTTGTGCTTTGATCATTTAAAATGTCAGCCTCTTAGGAGAGCGGAAGAGTTTTTCTTTCAATGTGCACTTTTACGGTAAACTTCTCTCTTTTTCACAAACTCCCAGAAAGAATTGCCTAAACTTGCTGTTTCTACTCTCAATTCATTGCAATTTAGCTCCACACTCCACCTGTGCTCCTTTCTGTTTTCATCCTTTTGGATCTCTTCGTAGCTTGGACACTGCTAGACTGGTGACCTCATCCCTCCTCTACTCACCCCCCTCAGTGGACATTCTTTTCTCTCTCAACTTTTCCCATTACTGTGCATTCTTTCTCGCTTTCCTTCTCCGGATCGGAATATGTGTCCTGCCTGTAAACCAAGATACTGTTTTCGTGACCCTTCACTTTATGTCATCTTGTCTCTGCATTTCATTGGCTTCCAGTGCATTTAATGATCTTCAAATCGACATATCAGGTTTCTGTCTCTCTCCTGAATGTTGGTCCCAGCATTGGTCATTTCCACTTGGATTTTCTACGCGTCTCAATTTTAACATGGCCAAAATCGTATGCATAGTTTGCACCCATAAATCTGTCCCTACTTTAAGCCTCTCTGGTGAGGACATGCTGTCTTTCCAGTCTCGTGGCTCTGTAATCTTGGAATCACACTCAGTTCTTAACTGTCCCTTACATTCGTCCAGCCATCAATTCTCGTCAGATATACAGCATTTCTTCTATTAATCCACTCACCACTCACCACTCACCTTCATCACGTCTCCCTTGGACAAAAGCAATTAGCCTTCCTTCTTCTGGCATTCTGTTTTTTCAGTTTCTCCCTGTCTGCTGGCTGCTTTCTCACTCCCTGCAAGCAGGCCTTCCTTTCCCCCATTCTCAAAACAAAGATGACAAGTCCTCATGTGTCCCTGCTAGCCATCCCTTCCTCTCCTTCCTATCATTCGTGGTGAAATTCCTTGAGAAACCCGTCTACCACAGGAGTTCCCATTTCCTCTCACTCTTCTCTCTACAGCGGCTTCTGATTTAATTAGAGAACTGAAACTGGACTCCCAAAGTTACTAATGATGTCTTCTGTGTCAAATTTAATGAGATCTCTTTTTTTTCAGTCTTCCTCCTTCCTAACCTTTCTGCAGTCTTTGCCAGCGGCTCATCCTTTCCCTCGTCGATGCCCCAGTCTCTCTAGTTTTCTGGGACGCTACTCTTTCCTGGTTCCCTTCTTATGACCATTTTTCCTCAGTCTTCTTTGTTGGATTTTCATCCAGGCTAAATCTACAAACTGTGGGTGTTCCACAGGGCCCTCTTTTCTCCCTCTCTACGATTTCACTTGGTGATATCATGAACTCTCAGATTCAATGATCACGTCTATGAGGATGATTCCCAGATCTATTTATTCAGACCCCAAATCCCTATTGACCTCCAGTCTCGTATTTCCAGCTCTCTATGGGATGGCGCATCCTAGAGACGTATCAAATGTGTCCTGTTCAAAATTGAACTCCTCTTTTCTCCTAAAATATTCCTTCTTCATAGCTGTTGTGAGTACCACGGCCAGGCACCCAGGCTCATTGCTTTGGCATCATTCTTGTTTTCTAACACTCTCAACCTGTTATCCAATTTGTGGTCAAGACCTACAGATTTACCTTTATAAAACTGAACTCATTATCTGTCCCCAAACTGTCCCCTCTTTCTAAATGTTCCTTTCCCCCGTGAAGGCACCACCATTATTCCGGTCACCCAGGCTCACTGCCTAGGGACTTCCTTAACTTCTTACTTGCACTGAATCCTGGCCACGGCCAATCTGTTGATAAGGCTTTTAGATTTTTCCTTTATAAAATCTCTCACGTCTGCTCTTTACTGTCTCTTGACACAGTTAGTACAACGGAGCAGCCTCCCATCCCCTCACAACTGAACTATTGGAATACCCATGACGGGTGACAGTCTCCTTGCCATAAATCTCTCCCCTTTCAAGTCCATACTTCATTCAGTCGTCAAAGTAGTGTCACTCCTCTACTCAATAAACTCCTGAGGCTCCCTGTTACCTGTAGGAGCAAAAAAAATCCTACGTGGTGTCCAAACCCTTTACAATCTGCCCTTCCAGGCTTTTTAGAGCCTATAACCCTCTCTTCCTACGTACTCTGCAATCCCTGTGCCGTTTCTTGAACAAGATAATGCATCTTCTGACTCTGGGTATTTTACTAGTCACATCCCATGTTTGGAATGACTTGGAAGGATGTTTCAGCACCGCCTCAGCTTGCTGATCACTTGCATGAACATGGTTAGGATGAAGAACACCACAATTACATTTTTCCATTTTATACAGTTGAGTGTGCAGTAATAAAACCATTTGCTTTAATAGTTTTGATCTTATAAATAACAGCCACTTAGATTTAGAGACATCCCCAAATAACCAGTGCTCTTAGGTATATAAGATCCTGCTGTTCTTAGAGAAATCTGCATAACAGGGGCAGTAGTACGCCAACTCCAAACTTTATTACAGCCCCCTGGGAGCACCTCCAGGAAGAAGCATGGCACCAACAACAAGATGGCGCACGTAGCCTCTAAGAGCCATACAACCGTACTGGCTATCTCATAGGAATACCCTGGGAATGACATGGTGAAGTGCATTCTCTGTAAAAGTTCCAACCACTTTGATATTTCAATGTTTCTTAAAGAAAAAACAACAGCTGCTTCAGTTTTACTAGACTGCTGGCTTGAGGGACGGCTCCCCCAGCAGGACAGCCTCAACATTCCACAGTCCACCCAGGAAGATTCCGAGCAGTTTGGTCCCTCCCAACTGGTGTCACCAAAGTACTCCCAACAGGCTTCAAACCTTCCTGTAGGCCCCAACAGACAACCAGGACCCACAGTACGTTTAACACCAAAATCTTTGATTTTACAAGGTTCATACCATCTGGCTTCGCCAAAGTGTTACAGGGCAGGGGTATTTGGGAGATGGGATTAGATGGGATTCACTGAATTACTTTGGGCCAGGATCCAGGTTTCTCCAATGTGAAAGGGTGAAAAGACCTAACAGACAGGTCTGGGACCAGTACACGGATAGCCAAAGTCACAGTAACTGGGAAGTGCATTTTATTTCCAAAGGGAGGGGTTAAGAGGGAAAGGGAAATTTTACTAGCTAAGCACCCCCAAATCTAAAGCCTTCTCATGAAGGATCTTCAGAGAGTTCATTTCCTCCTCTAATCTCCCTGTCCTGGCTAAGCTGTAAAAGCCCAGGCCCCGTTCTATGTATCCTGCACTAAAATCCTCTCTTGGTTGTGACTGGAGATGCTGGTCTAGAACAGATCAGGCAGGGATCCAGGGAAAAGGTCCCACGTTCAGATGGACTCAGACCTCTGGTTATTGACAGCCTGATGTTGATACAGGATAGTGACAGGCTCTTAAGATCTTCCAGGACACACAGCCCAAGGACAGCAACACAGGCAGCAATAAGGATAGGGTCAAACTCTCAAGACTCAGCATCCACTCCCCCCAGGTTCAAATCCAGAGAGAGCCAGACTCCCCAACAGTCTCTGATTTTTCAGCTTAACCCAACACTGCAGCATTCCAGAATCTTTCCCTGCTGGTCTCATGCCTCTGTCTTTTGCAAACCTTCATTTTCCTCCTAAACTTATCCATTCCTTATAACACTGCAGATTTCTCTGACTTCCTTCAAGTTTTAGCTAAAATTTCATCTTCTTTTTTCTGTTTTATTTTAATAACAAATTTCCACTAAAATCCATCTTATAAGGAAGTTTATTTCTATTCCCCCTTATACCAGTGCCTTCTTTCTGTGGATTATTTCCAGTGTATGCTCTATAGAGTTTATTTGTACATAGCTGTTTGTTTGCTTGTTGTTTCCTACCTTCGATAGCATGGTCTGTATCTTAAACTTTCCCTAGCACTTAGCACATACTTTATTTACTGACATTTCCCACACAGCTCCCAAAATAATCTTCCCAAAGCATAAAATGAATTATGCCCATTCCCTTGTTCAAGAATCTCTGGTGCTTCTTTATTGTTTTAGGGCAAAATACAAACTCTTCTGCTTGCTGTTTGGCAAATCTTTGCCATTTGAACAGTCTGCCTTGCTAAGACTTCCCTCTACACAATCCAAATGCCAACCAAACAAGTTTATTTGTTATTTCCTGAACTTATCTCCATCTCTGCCTCCAGGCCTCTGAATTTTTAAAAAAATTCTTCCCTTTTCCCAGGCACCTTGGCTCACAACCGAGGCACTATCCTTAACTCTACTTTCATTCAACCCCAAGGATGGAATGGAAATAAATGGAAAAGAAGAGAAGCTTGATCTGAACAGATTTGGTTCGTCCATGGTCCTGGAGAATAAGAAGGGTTTTAGGCAGCAGAAGATATACAGGAAAAGTGAATTTAAACAGCTTAGGTTCATGACTAAATAGAACAAAGGTTTGCCATTTCTTAATCAGATGCAGTACTATCGAGGGTGACTAGGTGGCTCAGTGGGTTGAGAATCAGGTCTAGAGACTGGAGATCCTGGGTTCGAATCTTGTCTCAGCCACTCACTCCCTAGCTGTGTTATCCTGGGCAAGTCACTTAAGCTCAATGGACCAGCCCTTACTTCTCTTCTTTGGAACCCATACACAGTATTATTGATCTTAAGACAGAAAGTAAAGGTTTTACACAAAAGATTCAATATCATAGATCTCGAAGGAAGATAGAGAATGGCTCTGTGCCAGTCTAAACCACGTCAAAGATAGAGTTCTTCTTCTGTTCTCTTTGTGGTCATTGGTTAGTTCAGTTCTCTTCACGTAGAGTTTCTTTAGGAAGCACTAGCCTCTGGAGCGTGTGCTGGGCCAGACACGGAATACACACAGGCAAAACAGAAACAGGGCTCGGCTCTCGCTGACTTTACATAGAGGAGCCAGAAAGTAGGGAATGGAGGTACGTGTATGTAAACACAGAACATAGACAAAGTACTGTCGAGAAGGAGAGAAGGCTAGTAACCAGAACGACCAGAAATGACGGATATAGAAAGAAAGTATCCCTTTGTCGGTGTTTGGGAGGAAATTAGGGCTTCTTTGTAAGGTGAGAGAAGATGAGGCAAGAAAGCATCCTCGGCCAGGGATTGTGCATATTGAAAATGCATGGTGTGTTAAAGACTGTGAGAGAATGAGACTGCAGAAAGCCAGGAGAAACCGAGACAATGAATGGAAGCTTGGAGATCCCCGTCCATCAAGGAAGAATTCCAGGGGAGAATGTGACGTGGGGAAGGCAGTTAAACAGGAGCACACAAACTGCTTCTAGGGACTCTCTTTCCTGACACTCAAAGGAAGGAGAGCTCAGGAGTTTTCTGTCTGTGACCTGCTGATGTTCTCTCTGAATCCCTGGCAATTGACTCTGAAGACCTTTGAAATCCTGTTAACCACATCCCTCTTATCAGACTATATAACTTAGTTACTCAATTTAAGATTTGCTCTAGGGTAGGGAATTCCTAAATCCTCTCACCTATCCAACCCCTCTTTCCCCTCCTTCCTTAAAATAAACCCTTGTGGGGGCAGCTGGGTGGCTCAGTGGATTGAGAGCCAGGCCCAGAGATGGGAGGTCCTGGGTTCAAATGTGACCTCAGATACGTCCCAGCTGTGTGACCCTGGGCAAGTCACTTAACCCCCACTGCTCAGCCCTTACCATTCTTCTGCCTTGGAACCAATATACAATATTGATTCTAAGGTGGAAGGTGAGGGTTTACGAAAAAATAAAATAAAATAAACCCTTGTTCCAACAACTTTTGAGAGTGAATTATCTATCAGATACTCAGGTGACTTACTCAGTCTGAATCCCAGTTTGACTCCAACTGAAGAGACTAACTGAAGTGGGAGGGAGAGGGAGGAGGGAGACAGAGTCTGATTCCACATGAACTCATTGGTCTGTAGGCTTGCCCAGCAACCTTACATTGCCATAATCCATCTAAAGAAACAACCACCTGATACAATGGAGGCAAAGGATAAAATATTCTGTATGAAGAAAACCTACTGGCCATTTCAACTGGAGAGAATATGGGAAAGGAGATAAGACTAAAAAGTAGGTAGGAATTAGACTGTGAAGGGCTTTAAATGCCAGTCCGAGGAGTTCTCGTTTATCTTAGAGGCAATAGGGAGCTATTAAACATTGTTTTAGTAAGGAAGTGACAATAGTGTCACTGGCTAGTCCTTTCTCAGATGGGTCACCTGGTACTTTAGGTCTATTACTGGAATGAATTGAAACTCTCATAGTTAATTCAATAGTTAACAAAAATAGAGTTACTAAGTCATGACAGAGAAAGGATAACAAGTAAAAATACAGGATTAGTAATGGCTCCCTTCCTCTTCGTGTGGAAATGTCATATTAGCAGTGCAGGGTGTGGTGACTAGTTAGCAGTCGTGCTA